>NC_090945.1:81252587-81569587 GCF_040807025.1 Struthio camelus
CTTTGGCCAAATTGTTAAATCACAGTCTGGTTCTTCAGAATTATTTAATGAGGCGTTAAACTGTATTTCTATATCAAAGGTCTATATCTATATCATTTCTATATCCCGGGAGCTGGGTGGCACATTGGTCTCTTGCGGTTAAAGCATGTGAGTTGGTATAGGCAGCAGCACATAAGGGAATTGCTACATCTGATCACCTTTGCTCTGCGCAGCCCAAAGCACTGAGGACCCATTTACAGAGGGTTAAGTGAGAATCACAGCATCACAGAACGGTTGAGGTTGGAAGGGACCTCTGGAGATGCTCTAGTCCGGCCCCCTGCTCAAGCAGGGTCATCTAGAGCACATTGCCCAGGATCGCGTCCAGGCGGGTTTTGAATATCTCCAGGGAAGGAGACTCCACTCGGGCTGGTAGTGGAAGATAAGTAAGGTAAGTCACAATACTGAGCATGTAAGTGCTATTTTGGATTTACAATAATATCTCGCCTGTCTCTTTCAACCCCCCCCCCCCCCCCCAAAAAAAAAAAAAAAACCTGCCTTTCCTGCCTAATCTGTATAACAAGCATGAGAGTTGTGTGACTTGCTATGTTATGGAGGTAACTCAGGTAGGGGTTAAACCTTGATAGGTACCATTTTTAGGGGGAAGACTAATTCAATATGTCTCCTTCCCGCCTTTCTGTGAAAACGCGGCTTAGTCTTGGACTTGAAATCAACACTTACAGTTTTGGAAATGTTTCTTAATTCAGCAACGCTGGAACACTTTCCAATTTCAGAAAAAAAATATTGAAGTGGCAACTTCTCCCACTTGAACTTGAGATGAAAAGAGGACATTTTGCTAGAAGTAGAAAACTGAAAAGTTTGGGTCCAGTTAAACTGGGCTTTCTGGCATGTGACACCTTGGGCCTGGTGTGTGTCAGGCCTGCAGGGCATCATGTATAGTCACTAGCAGACTTCTCAGCCCAGGTGCTTTACCAGCACTCAGAGCAACCAAAGCTTATGGTCAAAACTGACTTGCTTTCTGCAACAGTTTTGTGATCTCAAAAAAGGAAAGATATCAGTCTCTGGTTACACAAACCATATAAATTTACAGCACGGAGAGACAAACATTCCTCTGCCCTATAATCACTGAACACAAGCAGCATCCTTTGTGCTGGGGATTCATGCAATAGCCTATAATGATGTCTGCACTGTGCAGATACATAATTAACGGTCTCTTAAAATCTGTTCTGTTGCTGTAAAAGATAGCACAGCGAATTTATATTTTTTGGCACATCTGTAATGTTAGTAGATAATTGCTTCTAAAAAAACCCCCACAAACCACTTTCTTTGCATTTGTGGTTTTATTCTCTAGATGGGAGGTTTTGACCCTAAAATGTGGTTTTAGTTCCCACTTTGAGCTCAGAGGCTGAAGTACATACAGGCATTTAGCTGTATGCACTTTATTCATCTTTCTGCAGGCAATTGTTAGATTAGTTCAGACAGGCACTAAACTTCTCTCTCTCCCACCATATGGACAAATCGGGAGTAAATCCAGCTGGAGTTTCATAGATGCCAACCAAGACTCTCTGTTCAGCCCTTGTCCTGAAACACAAGAGGAATTTGGGCCAAGATCCATATCCATCTCCCAAAGTTTTTGGACATGAGTAAGAGCCCGAACCTCAGCCAGGGTGTTCACATAGTACCCTTGCTGCAAGTGGGCCCGTTTATGTGCATTTAGCAAAAGACACCTGGCGCTGGAACAGTCCTATGGTTTTCCTTGCTTTTAAACAATTGTGACCATCCGTGATCACGGTAGTTGTAGTGAGTCAGAACAAATGTCCGTCTAGCTTCTACCTCCAACAACAGGCAGAAGTGGGTGCTTGGGAAAAGCATACCAGGAACAAAGCAGAGACTGAAGTACCTTCTTGCTACTAAGCAGTCCTAGCTTCCAGCAGAGAGCTGGATGTTGCAACCAGACCCTAATAGCTACTGGTGGATTATTGCCTATGTGAGATACTGAAAGCATAACAATTGGTGGGGAAAGAGAGATTCAGATCAGATTAGGCAAGATGGATGTCTGAGTTCCCATTAGATTCACTGGAAACCTAGGGCTTGATTTTGTTTACGTGAACATTACCTAGCACCATCTGAGATGCTTAGGGTGTTCTACCTCACCTCCAGCAAGCAGGTGGTCTGCTGTGTCATGTCTGCTGGTGGCCTCTCAAATATGCTTGCATGTGGGCAAGTGAACAGAGCCCTAGACAGTAGTGCCCTAGATAGTCGTAGCCCTAGATAGTCAGTGGGGTCTGGATCAGTAAAGTAGATACGTTTGATCAGGTGAATTGTTCTCCAGACTCCACTGACTACATTGACTAGATCTCTGTGGGTTATAAGAGGAACTTAGACACTGAAGGCACGTGTTCACATCTACATGGAAGCATTACACTGGGAGGACAAATAATTTTGCTTCATCTGGCCCTGCACTCCTCTTCCTCTTGGCCGAGTGACTTACCCAATGTCATGCTGAAAGTTTCTGCCAGTCCAGAAACCAAGCCAGCTCTCCTGAAGCCTGGTCTCACGTTTCAAAAGTCACCCGAGTTTCCCTCCCAATTGCAAGTTTATGCAGGTTATACTTGGTGTGCACTGTTATGTCATCCTCATTTCTGATTCATTGGAACACAACAGTAAATCCATATTTTTCAACTTGTCCTGTTTATGGTACAGCCCATTTCTGTTGCCAAAACACTGTTAATAGTTTATTTAATATATTTTTTATAAATTATATGAGAACGTGGAGATCTGATTCTTGTACAGGGAACAAAAAGCATACAGCATTAATCCGTTCTTTCTTGCAATGATTGTAGCAATGATGGGAAACAATATAATTAAAAAACATTCTTTCAGCCTGGAAAATGTAATTGGATTGTGAATTTCATGGCAGCAGCCTTCACAAAATAAACAAGAACTAGTCAGCTACAGAAAATATGCTCAGCTCGTTTCCAGGGCTCTGTTCTGTGGTGAACTTCACTTTTATTTTTTCCTTCTCTTGTCTTAGTAAATAAGGCACTCTTAGAGATTGCTGGGCTTCTGACACTGATTTTACCCTAGGCCGACCAGCTGCATTGCCTGTCACTGTGATACCTCAGTTTGAAGCAGGCACCTGCAATCGTTCTGCCCTCTTTGCTTTCCATCTTAAAGTTCATTCAGAGCATCTCTGGATGTACTTTTGCACCTATTGAATCAGACTTCCTTTGTGATTTGGTGGGGAAGCCAGTGTACCTCGAAGCTGAGTGATGCTGCAAGGCATCAGAATGGGAAAAAAGGAAAACCCTCAGGCAGCGGCAGTGTTTGAGAGCCTTAGAGACAGAAGAGAGGAGTCAGCAGGGGAATGAGAGGGGAGGAAGTCTATTTATTGCCCATTTAACTCTGTCGGTGTCGGTTGAAGCTATTAGCTTGTCAAGCTATTCATTAGCCTAAAAGTCTCTGTTCGTGGTAGGCAGGTGGAAGCCCTGCTGCATGAGGCACTTAATGAGGGCTGGGCAGAAAACAGGTTTCTCAGTCAGTGGGAGTTTCGTTATTACCCTGCCAGCCCAAGAGCGAAAGGAGTCGTTTGGATCTACAGAACCACATAGGTGTATCAGGTCGTTCCTAAACCCTCAGCTGTGTATAACTCTACTGGCAAAAAACAGAGGACTTCAAAGTTCCTCTTGCTCATCAACTCTGGTGCCTAAGCAGCCCATGAACATGGGTATTCTTCCTAACTAGGAAGCTAAATCATGGCATTGCCTTATCATCCCTTCTGCCCCATTTTCTTTGGCAAGGCCCTCTCTAGCAGCTCCACCCTAGGAAATATCCTGAGTAGGCTTTCCAGAACCAGCCCCACAAAAGCAGGCTGGCAGTATCAATGCCCTGTCTCTGCTGTTCTTCGTTAGCCACGGGGTCTGCAGGCTACTCGTATCTATCTATCTGTTTGCATCTATCTCCCACCCAAATATCTCAGCCCCTCCTGTAGGAGTAGTTCTGCTTCTAGAAATGTGCTTTGGATGACATAGAGTGACAGCTAGATACAATGAAAGTGCTGCTTCTTTTTCTATCAGTTTTCTGGGGTCTTTGCCCCCAGGCGATCTCCAGGCAAAACTGCTCAAAGTAATTTGACCCAGCCTTGTAGAGCATTTCAGATTGTCTGGGACTGCATTTTCCCAATGACATCAATATTTGCAATTAGAATTCTGTTCAGCCCTAACTAAAAGCTGATGTTTCACTTGAAGGGAAAAAGAGTGTGGATGAACTTTTCTTCCACCTTTTTTTTCTATCCTTGACCTTGTCAAGGGGAAAGTTGTTTCCTCAGCTGTCAGGAAGTCAAGTATCTCCAGTTTCTGGACTACTAAATATTACGTTGTCAACTTATACAGCAAGCCTTTGAACTTTTGTCAGGCAGTGAAAAGCAAGGTTTGGTAAACACAGTGTATTCTTATGGAGACTTTGTTACCATCAGTTTATGATTAAAATAAAACTGATAACAGCACAGTCGCTGCAAAGTCCTTGTACTCATAAATTTGAGATTTCCCCAATTCTCCTCCCAGCCAGTGAAATTTTCCAGTCCTGCTAGCTACATCACTGTCCTATAGACAGCACTGGAGACCCTCCATTAACAGCTCTATGGCTGATGGCTGAAGAATGAAGTGTTACTCCTTGCAAATGTTGTAGATTGCCACAAAAATATACACCATTGTGTCTTGGAATGGCAACTATATTAAATCTGGTTAGATATTTAAGATGGTTTTCTGCCATAAATCATCCTTCGCCTGCCTTGTTGTGGTGGAAATACAGTCAGCAGTTGTTGCAATGGTCTGTACAGTTAAAAGCATTTCCTTTTTCAAAACAAAATTTTAATGCTTCTCCAATTCATTAACATCCTGTCTATTTACTGATCCAAAAAATCATACACAATATCTTCTTGGAAGTCTGCGCTGTCACTTCAATAATACATCAATATGAACATTTGGAAGTTGTTAAAAAGAGGAATTATTTCATCATAATAAAAAAAGAAGAATGAGAACAACTCAGCTGAAAAGATTGCGTTGTCAGTTCTGATTTAATGTGTGAATAATGCTAGCAGTATGGGGAGAACGCGTTCTCCTGGATAGATTGTTTTTACGTTGTTAGAGTCTGCGTGCTGGGATTTACAGCTTGAAACTATTTTTTCAGTGGATTGTTGAAGTAAACTGGATTTGGTTTCATTTCTCTCTTGACCGTGGGGATTACCTGAATGCTAATCATGCAGAACCTTAAGATGGTTTAGTTTAAAGGAAGTCATCCTTAAGTTTAGACCAAAGCAGATTGCCATCTGTGAAGATCTTGTTGTGTGTCTTGTCATCTTAACTCTGTTCTTTAAATGCCCCAGGAGTCAAGTGTTCCTGTGAGAATACCAGCCTATTTTAATACCTATGTCATTATCAGGAGTGGAAGTTTGGTATTTCTTGCGATTCAGGGCTGTGGAGAAAAGCTTGAAAATATGCCTACAACCTAAGAAAAATGCCTACAACCTAAGAGCTCAGCAACTGAAACCAGGGGAATGACACCTACTCCGGAGGTGTCTGTGGTCATAAAATCCTCTCAGAGCAGTTCCTTTGGCAAAAACATAAGCAAGGAGGCAATTTTTGTAGGACTAAAGAGCGGGAGATTTGAGGATCCTTCCACCCCCAGCAGCAGTCTTTGAAGGCTATAGCATTAAGCAACCTGGCAGGAGTTCCCAGAAAGGATTTGAACGTGGAAGAAACAGAAAAGTTATTTCCTCACCAAACCTCTTCAATCAATGTGAGTCAGCTACATCGTGTCTGAGAGGTTATCTGATAGCAAGAAGTAGTTTCCAAGTGGTATATGTAGAGGAAAGTGGAGAGCTGCATATAGTTGAAGTCTAACCTGTTACAGAGCCTGCATTGCAACAGGGGAAACAACAGCCCACAGGCACCTCTCTGCACAAAGACCGCACTGCAGATTTAAAGCCTTTTCTCCTACTCATATTTAACTTGGTAGAACATGAAGCTTGGGGCTCACAGTGCTCATCTGTACCAGTGTACTAACAAGGGCCAGACAGGAGTTCAAACCGTGTTCTACAGTCACGCATGCATGCAGTTTTATTGGTAGCATGCTTCCTGCCACGGCTTTTGACTTCGGGAGAGTCTGGATTTTGGCAGAGCAGGCTTTGATTTATTCAGGGGATTGCTAGGCAAAATCCCCTGGGAAACTGCCTTGAGGAGGAAAAGGTGCCCAGGAGAGCTGGTTAATATGCAAAGGAGACTTAGTGAGGGTCTAGGAATGAACCACCCTGTTGTGCAGGAAGATGAGGAGTTTCTGCAGAAGGCCTGCTTGGCTCAGCAAGGTGCTTCCTGATGAGCTGAAATGCAAAAAGGGAGCATGCAAGAGCTAGAGACGAGGATAGGAATCAAAGGAGAAGTATGAAAGCGTTGCTCAGATATGAAGGGACAGAACCAGGAAGGCTCAAGCCTGCCTAGCGACAAGACTGGTGAGGGATGTTAAGGGTTACAAGAAAGTAACTAGCAGGTATGGTAATTGCAAGAGGAAGTTCAGGGAAAATGTGGGCCAGCACAGTGAGTGTATTATTGCCCTGCGCTTGGTGCTCGTGAGGCTGCACCTGGAAAACTATCTGATTTTGGGCCCACTGGTTCAAGAGGGAAGTGAAGAAACTGGAGAGGATCCAGTGGAGAGCTTACAAGATAATCAGGACCTAGAGTATGTTACCCTCAAGAAATTGTGGAGGCAGCTGGGCTTGTTTAGTCTGGGAAAACAGAGATCTAATAGCAGTCTACAGCTTACTTGAAGGGAGACTACAAAGATGACAGAGCCATGCGCTCTTGGTAGTGTTAGGTGATATAACAGTTATAAACTGTGACTTAGGAAGGTCAGGATGGACTGCAGGAAAATGTATTTCACCCAGAGGTTAGTGCAGAACTGGGGCAGGTAGCCAGTGAAGGTGCAGAATCGGTGCAAAAGGAGATTTTCAAGACTTGCCTGGACAAAGCTATCTGACCGGCTGTTGATGACAGTCCCACTTCAAGCCGGGGGTTGGACTATAGATGAGTGGAGGTCCCATCCAACCAGTATTTCTCTTGTTCAGTGATCCTGGGGTAAGACAGTGCTGCGACTGCACAGCAGCAGGGAACTGCTGTTTGAATCTCCATGAGTCACAAAGGACTGATCCTTAGGTGAGCTTCTGACTCTTTCTTCGCTGCTTGCTTCTGGGCTAGTGATACTGGTGGCCTTGCAGCGGTCTTCTGTTCTCTCATCCTCTGATGCTAGATTTCTCCTAACCGCACATTGATCTCCTACAAATCAAGAGTAGCTTCCTGAAGGATGCTTAGCGGGAAATTTCCAGGGGAGGGAAAGAATAGGTGGGGCTCTTCTTGGCCATGAGTGAATGTGAAAAGCACAGTCAAGCTTCTGGCTCTTGACAGGCCTACAAAAAGACCCTGTTCCCATGTGGCTGCGGACATACCTGACAGTATGTGCCCTGTGAGCTCGGGCTTGTGGAGGTTATACAAAGATTGTGCAGCCTGGACTCTCTTCAATGAGATCATTGTTTGATTTAGCTAAATGAACCAGGTGATTAAAGAGAGGGTGAGATTAGCAGCTTGTTGGCATTTGATTTGTGAATATTTTTATCCTGTTCACTTACTTGTTTTATGGGTCTCTTTTCTGGTTGAGGAAGTGAATTCCAGCCTTGGGATTCGAAAATGATGTTCTTCACAGATGTGGCTCTAAAGAACAGCTAATAAATGCCAATTATTAGCGGGTAGCGGATGGTCCCTCAAGGGCAGAAGGCTACAAAGTGTGATGACACATTTGAGCTGTGGATGACCTCTGGTTCACCTACTGTTTGCAGCTGAGCATTAAACTATCCCTGCTCTGTTTCTTCTGGCCTGAAGAAGAAGCCCTTTCATGTAAAGTATTTAAAAAGTAGGCCTAGATTTGAACCACTTCTTTCACTGATGAAGTCAGGCTCATCAGGAATGAGGATCCTGGTATCCTGCGTGTCCTGGTTATTACTGACTTATTTAATAGTTGAATTTCTTACCCTGAAGAGCCAGAAATCCTTTAGAAATGTAACAAACTAGCATGTAGTTCCTTAGAGAGGATTTCAGGAGCTGGTAAAATAGAGGCACTCCTGAGTGCAACACACCAGCTGCCTAACGGTGCGAACAGCTGGCACAGAAAGGGAAGAGAAAGCTCACGCTAGAACTGTTTCCCAGGTTGGGACTCAGCTCCGGATTCAGGCACCTATGTTTAGCTTTTGCCAAATGTGGGAGTGGGACTCACCTTCCCCCACAGAGATGCCAATTAGCCAAAACTTCCACATGGAACTTGTGAATATGATACAGCATCTGTGGAAGACATATTGCCTGCTGGAGAGACATATAGAGGCCGGAGAGTACAGCCTGTGACATCCCAACTGGCATTAGGTGATTGCTAAGTTGACCTTAGATCTGCATTGAGGGCATGGCAGCTTAGGCAGCTAGCTCACAGCTACATCTGGATGCCACAATGTAGGTGTCTCTGGAGCTGAATCCCATTCTTAATATTGCAGAATAAAAAATAAATAAAAAGGGTGAGTGGGAGGCAATTATGACATGGAGAAATATATGTTCGTGAGCCAACTTCCTTCTCTATGAGTGTGTCCGTCTGTCTGTCTAGCTCTCTGTCTGACCAAAGTGACCAGCATCTGAGTTTCTGTTGATGAGGTCTGTGCTGCCCGACCAATGTGGTCAGTTTGTCTTTGCTGTAACGTGAATCCAAACATTCAACTGTTAACATGTTTATTCCATTGACAAAATATTAGAACTGTTTTCAAGTTCCTCCTGAGCCTGAGATACAAAGGGCATATTGTGTCTCTTTTCACCACCCAAACATTTAAGAAGATATCTGAGTCTGAGCCAATCTTTCAGCCATTTTCAATTTGATGTTAGCTCCAGACCCAGACTTAACCATAGGTTGTGAGCCCTGTGGAGAGAACAGGGATGGCTGGAGGAGAAAAATACATTTCACTAAGGTCCTAAATCTCCGTTGGGGCCTCCTTTTTTTTTTTATGGCTAATAAGTAAGCACCCAGGTCTGTGAAAGGATTTCAGTGCCTCATTGCAATGCTGACATCCTCTTAAAGACTTAAAATCTTTAAGGTATCGCAACTTCTGAAGGTCTTTGTATGCTTCTGCATTTATGAGCAAAATGATCATTGCAAAGAGATGTTTTCTACAGATCCTTAGCTTAAATACATATATATATGGCTCATATATTCAGGAGCTCCGTCTCAATGGCCATGATAGTTCTTTCTGGCTTTAAATGTCCACACATCTGTGAAATCATTTCCATTCTGCTGGCATCAATATGTCACCGAGAGCTCACTCCTAATGCGCGTCTTGCTTTTTCTGAGCCTGCAAACCATGCTAAATAGTGCCCTGGATTTGTTAGGTGGATAACTGTTCTTAGAGGGCTTGAACAAAAGCCTAGCAATGCCTTATCACAGGGAAACTTGAGCACAAAACTCAGATTACAGGAGGTGAGTGACTTGTGTATCATAGGATAACTCAGTCGGGGAAGGAACCTCGGGAGGTCTCTAGCCCAATCTCCTGCTCGAAGCAGGGTCAGCTACAAGGTCACTGAAGCAAACCCTGGCTGGCAGCAACTTTTCTTTCAGAAAGTTGTTATTCTAAAGCGTAGCCGTTCTTCTCTGTTCCACAGCTCCACTATAATCCTACCCTTCAATTTCCTATTTGCAGCCTGATTCTGCAGCACCCCCAGCGGATTTAGGTAATTTAAGCTATTTGTCTATATGGACACTTGGATTGTCTGTTTTGCAGAGCCTGATTGTTCTTCAGGACTCCTCATCTTGTTTAGAAGTGGAGCAACTCATCTTCAAGCTATCAAAAGAAAATAAAAGAAAAATTGTACTGCTCTTGCCCATCACAGTTAATATGAAAGTTGTGCTTCTGTTTCAGGCTCTGTTTTACCCATCCTCTCTGAAGGTGACACTTGAAAAAATATGCCCAGTGGATCACTTAGCTTTCCTTTTGTTCTGCTGGCTGCACAACGCAGGAAGATATAAGTGAGATATTAAAAAGTTTGTCACTTTCCCTGTAGTTTTTACACACTGCAGTGCTTCATAAAGCAAGCTGTTCAAGTGGGGAATGAAAGGGACCAAAGAACATTGATGCTACGGATGTTAAATTGATGTTACTTCAGTGGTTTGGGGGATCAGGTCCACAGCTAGACTGGACCAGAACTAGGTGAATGTATTCCTTTGCTTGCTTCTCTTTTACAAGTGCAGCCGGTTCAGCAATCTGTCAGACAATCCTGCTTCATAAAGGCTCCGGTAATTTTAGGGCTTTCAGTTCTTTCCACTGCCTATGAGCGTTGCGGATGTTCTGGGCTCATAATGAAATAACAGAAAAGCTATCTCTCGTGGTTCATTGACAAGGACTGTGGTCACTTCTTTGCACGTTAGTTATGCAAAGGGATCCGTGCCTTCAGAGCCCGGTGGTTGGAGTGCTGCAAAGCTGTCTGTGTCAAGCTCCCTGGAAAAGGGGCTTCTATGTTTCAACTCATTTCCTGAGTGTGTGAGACCGGTAAAAAAATTACCATGCTTTCCATCCGCTGAAACACCTTTTTGTCCATTTGTGAATTGGCGCAGGGGGCTTGGTTATCTTCCAAACTCCAAGTAAGTGAAGACACATTTATCTTTGTGGACACCTACAAGACTGGTTACAGCAACAACGGACTTTGCAGAGAATAAGACATAAGAAACAGACTCTGTAGAATGTCCACTTGTCCACTGTTTGTAGTGGGTTTTTATAATTTCTTTGAAGATTTTATCTTTCTTTTTCTGGGAGAGCCTGCACCAGTGTTCCCCCATCCAGTCTTGGATAAGGACTTTGTATTCCTGTCCAATTCATGCTGGCTTTGGACTAGTGAAAAATGTTGCATTCACAGAACCAGATTCTGATCCGCTTGGCTATCTGCTCTGGAAAGAGCCATTCGAGCTGTTCACAGACAGTGAAGAGCTTTAAAGCGGCAGCAACCACTTGGGGAAAAAGGCCTTTGTCATCATTTTTGACGACTCTGTGGAAACCTTCTGCTTAGTGTGCAACAAAGGGCCGTGAAGCAAACAAGATGGTTGATTGTATTAAGAACAGATTTGCAGATCTCAGTTAGCACTGTGTATTTCCTACGTATACCTTGAAACGAGTCTAACTCTGATCACCTTGTTGGAGAAAGCACAGGGCAGCAAGAGAAAATGCTCAGAGAAGAGAAATGAAAATAATCAGCACTGTCAAAAAGTTTATATTGAAAGAAATGAATACAAGATGATGCTGTAAAGGATCAATTTATCACTCAGGCTTTCCTTGTAATACTAGAGAAAGGAATCTCCTAATGAAACACATTTGAAAGTGATGAAAGCAAACGCCTCTGAACAAATACAGAACTGCCTGTTCTGTACAAAACCCCAGCCACAAGGTATTTGTGAGGTGGAGAGCTCTGTAAGTTGAAAGTAGAAACTGATCCTTTTAAGGACAACAAAATACCATTGGTTTCTCTGGCCCGAAAATAGAAAGAGGGAGCATGCTTCCAAATGAGACCTGCCCCGTCTGCCATCCATCCCGGTTTGCTTTAGGCCAAGTACTTTCTAGAAAATATGTCATGACTTGTCAAGTTCCCCCTACACATAGATCAAGGGCTGATTCCCTTTGAGACTCCTTGTACCACTTTGCCTTCCACACCTGGTCATTCAGGCTCTGCAGCTAGCCCAGTGAGAGGTGAGGTGGTGCCTGAGTACAGTGTCTGACTGAGTAGCTTTATAAACTAGATGATTTTTTTCTCATTCATGAGTATGATTCCTTATATAATTCCAGTTTGAGGCTCTTTCCACCCATATGTTTTGCCCTCTCTGTCTCTCTTAAGATTTCCTTGCATTTCCATTTCCTTAATCCAGTTTCATCTTTAAATGCTCTACTGTGTGAAGTCATTTTGCTGACATGGTAAGTTTTTCATTTTCTACTGAGAAATTACTCATTTATTACAGTAGGGGTTCCATCTCTTCACCAACTGCTTACAAATGCCCTTTCAATTGAGCTTTGAATGGGCTTCATGAATAATAATACAGAAATAACCCCATGATGTGATTCGACTTCGACTCTTTGAAACCCATAAATCATCCTAAGCACCATCAGTTAACAAGTCCACTGTGGGGAACAGCATGCATTTGCCAAGTCAGAAACAGGCTCTGTGCAACCTGTTTACAAGACTTTTAAACCAGACAAGTGGGGAAGGTAGGATATTTTGGTCTCATGTAGGGACTCGGACAGCGTATCCTTTGCTTTGAGAGCTCAGAGAAATCATATCAATGCTATGAAGATGTCACAGTCCAGATAGCTCATGCCCGGCAAGGAATTGCGCAGCTCAGAGACACAGGGTGCTGATGGATACCAGGCAGTCCTGGGTGCAAGCTGCAGACATCTTCTCTCCCAGCATGCAAGATCATCAGTGCAGGGACACACGACAGAAGCACGGTACCACGTGGTAGGATGAGCAGGTTGGCTCCAGCTCCAGCAGCATGTCAAGATCTCTTTGCCATTTCCGGTGGCAGTGGGCGATGGATGGAGAGTCACGGTGGTGGCTGGCCTGCAGGAGTTGTTGCTTTGGAGTCACGGAGCAGGAGGCAGTGATGTCCTGCCTCTTTGTGACGTAGGCCAAACTGTAGGGGAACGAGGGGAAGAGAGACCCAGGAGTCTGGGCTCTGCCTCTTGTCCCTGGCCTTGCTCAGACCTCACGCCCCGCGGAGCAGGAAGGAATTACTTAAGACTCTGAGCCTGTGGATGCACATGATGATGAAGAGAATAAGTTTCATTCACAGAATTTGCAATGCAACTTATTTGTAAGCAACACTGTAGTCTCACCGGACACATCCTCAAAGGTGTCTGAATGCTTTTGGGAATCTGGGCATGGAATCCAGGTGTGGGATCGACAGCACCAGCATCTCCTTCCTAAAGGTATCAAGGGTCAAACTGCGCAAAAGTCTTTGGATGAATCTTCCAAGGGATCACATCCCTCAGATAAGATATCTCTTGGTGCACTTTCAGGACAGGGTGAGGAAGTGGAACCCCCAAACCGCAAACAGAGTTAGAAAACATGAAAAAAGCTGCTGAAAAATAGCCATTTCTTTTGCACAGTAAAATGGAAGACTTATTAATTTAAAGTATTTTGGTGGAAGTTTTTGACGGGTTAATTCTCCTCCTTCTCCTCCTACCTTATTTTTCATCTATGACTACTAGACAATGAATTAGTCCTGGTATGTTTTTACTTTTTGTTCTTTTATTTCCCTCTTTGTTTCTCTCTCTTTTCTTTAAACTGTTCTGTTCTTTTTGAAACTTCTCTAGTTTCTGGGCAGTTCTTGATTTCATTTCTTCTTTGAAAATGTTTACCAAGAAGGAAATGATTTTCTGACAAATGCCAAACCCAGTAAAAAGTCAATAACCCTTTTGACAAAATAAACATGTAAATAAAATATTGAATGGTGTGCAGATGATTTGGATTTTTTTTTTCCCCAGGGAGAGGGTGAAATCCTTCTTTTTCAGAGATACTCTTTTGTGAGAATAGTCTGACCATGACCCTGTTTCTGTGTGTGCAATTACAGCTGCAATTCCAGTGATCCCTTCCAGACTGGGAAAGGCTAGTGTTACCGATGGGCACGGTGACATCATTGCTCAAAGAAGAAATGCCAGATTGCTTTTCTTCCTCTCTGAGGACTTGATCTGAAACCCATATGAAGTTAGTGGCAGTGCTGGATAAAGCCCAGAGGAGTGGCCTGGGAGGAGTTTCATACCTCGGCCAGGTGCGAGGTGCAATTAAGTCAGCTCACTAGGATGAGGTAGATCAGAGGCTGAGGCCACAGTTACACCGGTGTTGGTGGAGACAGGTGCAATTGAAGCCCGGGCAGAGTATGTGTCTCAATAGCAGTTTTAGCCCCATTGGCTTCACCTGTGTTAAACTTTCAGCTGCACCTGAAGCTGATCCTGAAGGAGCTCTGCTTTGCTGGTGAGCTGATTTAAGAGTCTGAGGCTTCAGCAGCTGTTCTGTTATCTAGTAACGTGCTCTAAATATCCTTTCTGATCTATGTGAGCTCCTCTCTGAAGTGCTATGTTAACCTTGCCAGAAGAGAGAGAGGAAAGGAGGAAGTGCGTTCTCCAACAGTTAAAGGTATTTTTTTTCTCTGCTGTTTTTGTTGTCTAGTGACTGTTTTTTCCACCAGTGAAGAAAGGTGTAAATAGCTGAGTGGTGTCCTACCTGTTGGAAGCAGTGAGTGAGCCCTCCCCTGCTCTCTTTGGAGTTAGTTGCTGCTTTGGCAGGATCTTTGGAAGCTGAATGTCTTTTTGACTGGTCTGGCACTACTGAATCCTATTATTGCAAAACTTAATTTTTCTTTTTGGCTCTCAAGTACTAATTCTTAGGAGCTTTACTGGATGCATGTGTGTGAAAAAGGACAATGAAATTTGCTAGATAAACTAGGTTTGAACAATTGTTGCTGCAAATTCAAAGGCTACTTACAGTCCTTTCCTTCATGGCTTAGTGAACTTCATAGCGTTTGATGGTGACTGCAGATAAATTATGGAGAATCCAGCTGTACAGTAATGGGCTGGCTGTGTGTCTGCCGATGTCATAAATCAAATCTGGTTCAGTATTTCAGTATTTTGTTTAAATTGATATCCTGAAATATTGTGTCTGCTAATTGTGACTTAAATACTTGAACTCAGTGGAAGCTTTGGCAGCTGACCATGATTAATTGTGATGTTTTGGTACTGCTGATGCTATGGATCATAAAGTTTGTTTTAACAGAATGGCAGCTAAAGGGGAAGACAAATACATTAAAAAGCAGAAATGGCAAAATTATTTGGGCAGAACGCTAATCTAGGGACTGACACTTTCTCTTGTTCTGTTGTTGAGTATTTACAATAAATTTTCCTAGTCTTTCTTTGCCTACTTCAGCTATAACTTGCTCAGAGAAGGGACTGTCTCTTCAAGCCTATCTGTACGGTGCTGCATGAAATGGGGCTATAAATACTGCAGCAAGCCTATGTACTCTTGTAGTAGAAGTAACGGTAATTCAGTCTCCGCACAAACATCTTTGAAATATGGCTATACTTCAGAGCACGCGCCAGTCTTGCAGGTTAAGGTGGAAGAAAAGCCAAGTGTGGAAGGCTGCAGACAAGGCTGGAAGAGTTAAGGATTTTCCATGGTGACCCGAGTGGAGTGAGGGCCCTCAGGAAGATGGTGAGGGTGCTGGGACAGACTACTATACGAAGCAGCAGCGGAGGGAAGGGGGACACTGGCAGAGATATGATGGAGCTGGGCTAATCCCTGTGACAAAGCAGAGGGACCTGCCCAGGTCTTGTTTGCTTGTGTGGCCCTCAGCTAAATTAGGGTCTGCTCCTGCTCCCACTCGAATTACATCAGCAGGGTCTCCGAGCAGTGATAGTGGGGCTTTCCTCTGTGCTGAAATGGTTATAAATTGCTTTCTTGTGCCCTGAAGCACGGGGAGAAGTGGCTGTTTCATTGTGAGCTTGATGCAGCCTCCCAGGAGACCCAGACCCTGCCTCTGCCTTCTGCTCTTTCATGGACTTACTTTTGTTGTCTTCCTGAGACAGGCAATACATGGAGCCAGTTCCCTCTGTTTCTTCTCGCGTCAAGTTCAAAAACACTTCCTTGGGGTGCAGTTTTCTTGGCAGTGAAGCTGGTTTAACAGCACCTATTCCAGCACTTGTTTCCCTGTGCTGCTGCAGTTCACTGTTCCATCAGTGAGGTGGATCAGGTTAAAAAACAACCTTCTTATTTCCGTGATATCTTTAGGGCGATGAGAACCTTGGTTCCTCCTTTCGGCAGGAGGAGAATGCCTGGAAAATCCACTGGTTTTGCTGAAATCGGGGACTCTCTGTGTACCCCAAACCTCCTCCCCCTCAGCATACTGCTATAAAGGAAGTTATTTCCGATTAATATCACCTCTTCCCTTTGTGTAGAGATGTGAAAGTGACAGGGACAAATATGGAAGACAGCTTGACCCTGTTCATGCTCTGTGCCATGTTCTTAGTGTTATTTACTTATGTTGAGCTTGGGAATTAAAGATACTGACCTTATCTAACCAGAAAGTTAGGGCAAAATCTACCAGAACTGTGCAATTAGTTAACAGGCTTTAGCTTTCACATGACATATCGCTGCAGGTTGAATCATGCCTTAGAGGGGAAAGGGAGGCAGGCTGGAAGAAGGCATTGATCAAAGTTAGTGAATTTACTAACTGCCAGTATCTTTTAAATGTTTCCAGCTTAGGTCCTACTGGATAGCAGAGAAGGTGTACGAGGGAGTGTGGGCAGCCCTGCGCTGATGACAGCAAAATCAGTGGTTCCTCAGGGCAGAAAAGGGGACTGTTAGAACAGCATCGATGGTCCAGGAGATGTTGTGTTACCAACAGGAGCTTGGGTAGGGTCTAAAGTTAAATTTTCAGTATAGCGCAAACCAAATTTTAAATATGATTGAAGGTATTTCTGTTGTCCAAACCCACCTTTGTGGAAGAAAATGTGGACCTGGCTATGGCATGGATTTGGGAGATATTGGTCAAGGAGCAGCCAGTGCTACGGGTGTTTGCACTAATTATTCTTTTGTATTTTAAATTTTATTGTATTAGCGTCTTCTCAAGTGGCTATTTCTTCAGACACTGATCTCATGTAGTAGCACAAGGGAAGTCCTTCACCAAGGCTGGCTAAGGAGGCCAATTCCTTTGGCTCCTCTCTCTGCCCTTGGTAAAAAGATGGGTGGTTTGTCAGAGCTGTGCAGAGTGACTTGATTGCTGTACACTCGTGCCCCTGCCTGCAGGACCAGCCTGTCCTGAGAGGCAGGTGCAGAGGCCAGGTCAGTTTGAAGTGATGGCTCACTTCATATTTTGGTTGCTGGCTTATTCCTACTCTAGGGGGGTTGTCTGATATCCGAGCGTTTCCCAGATGACACTAATGCCCAACGGTGGGCATCAAATTGTGCCTGCATTCCTCTTCATCTTCTGTACCTGGGATGGGCAGTCTGTGCTCAGCTTTGCATTAATCAATTTGGGAACTAGATAGACCCATCAAATTCTGTGTGCAGTGCTCATTAAAGCAGCTTCTGTTTCATTATGACGATCCTCTCTCTTCTCTATTGCAGTAGTTGTAATATTTTTTTTCAAGGCGATTGAGACAGGCTCTCTGTATGTGCTTTTTTTAAAGAAAGGATGCAAGTTCCTCCTTTAGATGTAATCTCATCAGTTCAGTGCTCAGTAGAATGCCATTAAGAATGTCAGAGGCATATATTTTAGCTGTAGGAAGTCCTTAGCGCAAGATCTTATGCAATACGACTGCCTAAATAATTTCTAAAAGCCCTGTATTTCTAATTCTACTGTTATTATGTCTTCCTCCTCGTTGTTTTATAGAAGATTTTTAGGAGAAAATTGGCAATTAATTACAATAACAATAATTATTCTATTGTTATTACAGTTAATAATTGAGTTAATGCCCGCATAAAATGCTACCAAACCTAGATAAATGAAAACAGTACAGAAAATATATAGATATTAAATTCATAAAGTCATTTCCTTCAGTCTTATCATGATATCTTCTAGTATAATCCAAGAAAATAGATGCTTACAACACAGCTATAAATATTCATCTGAGCAACAAGCTTTTCATCTCATCTCCTGCTATTGGTTTTTCATCGTCAGTGATGGCATTACATTATTTCTCTCAAAGTCAAGCATGAGAAGGCATCAGGTGCACAATGGCAAAATTAGAGATAAAACTTACTGAAATTAAATTCCCTCCTGGTGAATAAATATTTCTTATCTCCAAAGTCATTCTTGTGAAGAAATGTTTTATAATCTATTTGGCCATTAAGAGGAATAGAAGTGTTTATGGGGCTGTTCCATGCTGGAATAAAGGATATATACATGTGCAATGCCCTGTACAAGGGGACCTCGATCTTCGACGATGGTTCCTAGTTCCTGAGTTAATGCAACCAATAGTATGTTTCCGAGAAGAGTTTTATGGTTAGAAAGAGTTATATGGTCATAAGAGTTATATAGGAGCAATGCACCTGGGATATATAAAATGCTCAAATTGCAACCCTTTCAAGGAAGTTATCCTTGGAAGCAGATATAAATACATGTGAAAAGGAATTGAGGACAGAAGAGAAAAGTCAGCTAAAATTTTCTATCTGAGCTTCCATTCCCCCCACCTGTGAAACCTAAAGTTAAATCAAAATCTATTAAAGTAACCCAAAGCCTGCCTTTGTGTAACAGAGCAACATCATCTTATGAGGAAAAAAATAACCCTGGTAAGAAGCCTTGATCACGTACAGCCAACCCCCTTTTCTCCCTAAATAATGACCTTAACCAAATCTATGAACACAACTCTACATGCACAACTATATTTCATTTTTCTTCTCAGGAAAAATATCAGGAATCCTATTGATGTTTTAATTCATTCATTATGTAGTTATTTTCTAACCCCATGATGAAAATATTGAAGTAAAACAAAATACATATGCCATAAGATTTTTTTTATTGCTCTAAATTAAAATTTTAATTCAATTTCTGCTTTCATTCTGCAATTTGTTCTTTGGAAACCAAAAGGAGCTTAAATATTTGCCTTATTTGTAAGTTTCCTGCCGAAAAAGGATTTAAAGGTTCCTACTGAAACCAACCTACTTGTAGAAAATAAATTGGATAAAAATGTTTCCCAACAAAAAGAAGATGCACGGTCTAGTGCATCTAAACATCCCAGTCAAGTTAATCTTTCATTTAAAATTGATTTTGGAGATGAATTTTCCCAGCAATTCCAACAGAAATAACAAAAAATAAGACCCTCACAAAAACCCCTAGTGCGATCTTGAGAGAAACAAGCAGGCAAGCACCAAACACTTTTTTTAAAAAGTCCTAGTACGTATGAATCTTACAGATCTATAGAAAAATGAGCAGGTAAATCTGCCTGCCTAAAGGCACGGAGGTGGTGTTTGCGAAGAGCTAGGTTTTTTCCTACGTCTTTCCTCCGAATTGTCGGTTTCCCAGTACGGTTTTGATTCTTTTTTCCTTTAAAATACATCTTTATCAAAGTGAAAAACATCTAATCACAGTGATTTCACCTTAGGATTAGTTTTATATCGTACTTTCCAGTGCTACAGGTGGGCTGTTTTCCGTCTCTTTCTGAAAAGAAAACGGGTTCCAACTGTTTTGTGGAGTGAAGGATGTGTTTGCTAAGCCGGTAGCTTTGTCTGGTTCATCCCTTTAAACCGACACACGTGCAGCTAGTCCAGGGAGTTGTGCTCGCGCAGCACCAAAAACGAGCACAATTCAAGCTACCTGCTTTTATTGCTACAATCAAAGTCTGTTTCAACATACTCCAAAGCCTGGCAGGGTGGTTGTAAGATGAATGACAGGAATTACAATGCAGCCTTGGGGAACAACTCCAGACAGCCTTTCTTAACAACCCTTTTACCTCTAAGCCGGGTAATGTAATATCCATGAATTAACTATTTATGCTGTACGTGACTCTGCAGTGAATTTGGGTTACCGTAGTCTGTTGATTTAGCGTAACCGCAGTCACATTTATGGTACTAAGGTGTTGAATTGTACTGGTGTATTTAACCTTGCACGTTGTTTTCTAACACTTTCAAGTCAAAACAGGTTGTCTCATGAACCAGCTCAGAGTTGTAGGCGTCAAAATAGTTTTCTCTTTGATAAGAACATTCAAGACTTAACCAATAAGTGCATCTCAAGACTTTTTACCCTCTTGCCTGATTAACAAAAGCCCAAACATCTGTGGGAGGCAGGTATTCATATATTGCTCTCTATACTTACCACCTTTTGATTCACCCTCTTCTCATATAAGCAGTAATAAAACAGCTCAAATGAAGGCCCTTCCAGGCAGGCAATGCACTAATCTAAGCTGGACTTGAAATAGATCCATTGGTCTTAGTTTTTGGAATAAAGCGAGAGGAGTAGAGCAGGAGATGTGTGTGTAGGGCAGTCCCCTGAATCTGAGTAGGGTGCTCCAGGCACCACAGCATCCTTTGGGCTCTTGATAGCGGTTGTGGGATCTCTCTGCAACACTGCTCAAGTTATAAGGCTGCCGGCAATGTGGTGCCAATGTGCCTGCCTATGTGGGATTTATCCGGGACAAAGAACAGAGGTTACGGGGCAGACTGATGTCGGAGTGCCCTGGGAGCTTTCCTTGTGGCTCCCAAGCTCCGCACACCTCTCCAGTTTTGCTTTGCGGGCCTGAGGATTTTTTATGGCTGACATTCTCGGTGGTTCTGGTGGGTGACTGAGGGGAGGATTTTTTTTTTTTTTAATGGTTTCAGGGGCAACAGGTTCTTTCCCTCTCTTTACCTCTTGTAGTCGGCTTGTTTTCCTTTTGAGAAGGAACAGTAGTGCTAATAGTTGATCAGGGAAGATAGTATCACCTGGCAAGACTGATGCCTAGGTTCTGTACCCTGATGCCTTGCTCTCCCGTCAGCGAGTGCTCTACATCAGTCAAGGTGCGTTATTAGTTAGAGAACAACAAAGAACAAGAAATCAGGCTGCCTGGAGGGGGGGGAAAGGGAAATTGCTCTTCCTTAGTTACATATCTTCCCATCTCAGAAATCAAGTTGATCTGCAGAAGCTTCTTCTAGCTCTTCAGACAAACCCATGCCACTTGCTTTTATGACCAGGACAGGGTCAATGAGCTTGTTTTAGCAGTGCTTACAGATATTAATTGATGACAAGATCACTTTGTAGAGGCCAAGGCTCAGACATCGAGTGGTGGTGCTGGCCCTATTCCAAAGGCACAGAGCAATGGGACAAGAGACAGATTTGCCCTGGGTCACTGCCAGTTTTGGCAGAACTGGAAACAGGAACCAGGTCTTCAGCCCCCCAGGCTTGCATGCCTCAACAGAAAGGTCGTCAGTGCAATGAATTTGTCGAGCTTGGCTGCAGGCCAACCTTGAGACCCCCATGCCGGTGGTGGTCTTCTCTCACCTCTGCATCCACTGACAGGGCTTCCCAGCAATTTGTTTCACTTATTGCTCCTTGGATGGAGTAAAGCTCCATGCTGGCTGCAGTAACGGGAGGAGAGGAGGGAGGTATCTGGGATGGTGCAGGATGTGTCCCTGTAGATAGGGAAAGAGTAGGAGGGGAGGGCGGGAGCTGGAACTTCTTCCCCTTGTCCGTGACATGGAGTTCAGCAGCTGACTAAGCTGGGAGGAAGAGATACCTTGCAACAAGTTAAATACAAAAAGGCAAAAGGTCTCAGCCTCTTGTTTGCCTAATATAGAGCCAAAATTAAAATGGATGGACAGGGAAATGTGAAAGGAAAGTTCCTGTTTTATGTTTGTGTGTGAGTTTCTTCTGTTCCTAAACTGCACCTGATATATTTTTATTAGACCAAGTTGTAAAAGCTAAATTCAATTGCAGTCGTGATTTCTGACCTACTAAGTGTTACTGAGAATTATCTCTTAAGGCAGAGTAACTACTTAATACCCTGTGTCCCTTGCGTTCAGCCACAAAAGCTGCCTACAGGGTCTAGCATTTCTAAACTGAGTGATTATCTATTGCTAATTGCACTCTTCAGACAGACATGGGAACAGACATATGGTTAGAAGAAAGGCTCAATTTTTTTTCCTTCCGCTGCTTTGGCCGCCTACTGCAAAATACAGCACTTCTGCTGTTTCCAGGCCCTGAAAAATGCTATTGTAGAGTCTGAAAGAGTTAGGTGGTGGGGAGAGAAGAAAAATTGCAAAAGGCAGCGTCCCTCATCCGAATCCTTGTCAGCCCCCTTTAAGGTTCTCCTATGTCCAGCAGCCAAGCTCAGTAGTGGAGAAGCCATTACAATTGGCCTGGACAAAGCACTGGATTGGCCCTGAGAGACTTAATGACTCAATCGGTCTTTTAATGCAGTGGTGATAACTACAGAGAGAGCATTTATCTTGCAGCAAGGAGATCAGTCTCTGCAGGAGAGCTAGACAGGAACAGGGTGGGTATTTGCATTGTGGTTTTTTTCCTATTTTTTTCTCATAAGTGCTGTAGCAACCTGCTCATGGAAAGTGTTTGAATGTCATAATTTGTGGGTGCATTGTGCAGAAAGGATTGCCTGAGCTGTGAATCCAGCTCTCTGCTTTCATAGCCACCTAAATTGGTTAATCCCTTCAGAAACTTACCACTATTGAAATTCAAGCTCTTCCTCCCCTACCCCCACTGACCCTACTAGATAGGTGCTCTATTGTCTGGTTGCACCTAACTTCCAGCCTAAATTTATATAGGAAAACAATGTATACTACTTTACCTTTGTACCTTAGGGTTTAATAATTCTTTCTGTTCCCTGAATCTCGTCTCCTGTAACCTTGTAAACAGGGCTTAAATACAGCCTCTGCAGCTTGAGGACTCCCAGTGTTTTTATGATGATGCTGTTGATCTCAGTAAAACTTTGAGCCTATCAGTAATACAAGATAGATCCTGCAAGGTGTAAATGCAGGGGTATTTAAAGCAGGTTAATAACATTATGGACAGTGTAAGCACGGAGCCATAAAGAGTAAGGCTAAAAGAGTGCTTGAGAGATTGCCATATTTGTCTTTCCTGCTTCAAGGCTGGGTTAACAAAACCTCAACCATTGCAGAGCTATCTGCTTTGGGAATGCAGAAAGGGAATTCCCACAGGGAATGTGCTTAGGACTAGGAGGACAGGCTTCCTCTCATGGGAATATAACATCCACAATGTGGATGCTTATTGCTGAGCTACCCACCGGAGGCTGTGCTTATAGCCAATTGAGAAAAATGGGAATATCTAAATGGTAAGTAACTTACCAGCTCTTCTCAGGAGATCAACAACAAGATGAGAAGACTTGTACCTCAAAGTCCTTCTTTTTCTCCACTGTGAAGGGTGAAGGAAAATGGGCAAGATGGAGGTGCTGTTGGTGTAGACATCTATATTTAGTAGGATGAAGCCTGCCTAAAACAAACAATAGCTCTTCTCTGAACCCCTGGGGACTGCAGGTGTAATTCATGTCTCTCAGGTAGGCCAAATGCTCTGCTGAAGATGCTTGACTCTCACCATCGGACTTTGCAGTTGATTTCCTAAAGCTTTGGGGATTCAGGAAGACCTTTCTCAAGTCTCAGTTCCCACACTAGGCCTTTCTTCACTTCGAGGGATGGACAGCCTGTGAGCAACGTATGTGTATACATTATCTGCTAAAGGCAGGCCCTGAGGTATGATAGTAATACATATGGTATCAGTGCATCTGATCCAAGTGGTGCTATTTATAAGGTAGTGTAAATCATAATAACATTGTTCATGTGGTAGCTGCTCGCCATAGTGATGAGCGGTGGCAAAAGCTGCCCTTTTAAAAGGGTAAAGCTTCAAGTCTGTGGTCTATATGTGCAATACCTCACACTGAAGAGAGCTCTGTGGACTTGCCCAAGACTTTGGCTACAAGGGGATTTGCAAATTCCCTGCTAATTATGAATGCTCAGATACTTTTAAATACTCCTGGTGCTGTTACTTGGAGAGCTGAGTACTTTCCTGGCCTAATTTATTGGAAAAAAACTGGAACCAGTATGTGTATGAAACTACAAAGTCAGTATTTTAAGCTTTATACTCATAGGGTGCTGTAGCTGTAACAGCTTTGTAATTAATGCTAGGCAAATATTTTGAGGCATCATCTACTCTATTGCCATAATCTTGCCCACGGGGAATCTCCTGAAGTTTTAAGTTCTCTTCTGAAGTTGTCACCAGTAAGATGCAGTAAAGGGGTAAAAGACCAGAAAGAGTTTAATTGGTGTGGATAAAGATGTTAACAGTTAGTCCCCCAGTGAGGGAAAGAAAACAGAAGAAAGCATGAGAAGAAACTGCTAAAGACAGGACAACTGTGCAGGCTTGAGTGTTATGGGGAGCATGTAGGAAATCACAGCACTATGATGCATGGCAGAACCAGTCTCCACTAAACTGTGGCTAATCTATCAGCGCAACTCAACTGCAGTCAGAACAACTACTCTGGTGCAGAACTGAAAGGGCCTTTCCTCCCGATTCATTCTCCAGACTGCTGTCTGTGCCCTTTCAAAGGGTTTCTACCCACTAGTTTGATATGGTCTCTTTTTGTGGATCTTCTCCTGTGTGCTGGGGTCTGGTGGCTTTGAGAGGCCTGGGTCTCCCCTTAGTTCTTCCATGCTTGTTTCTTCTAGTCTTGCTCTTTGGGTAGTTCTCATGCCCAAGAAACCTTCCATTAAGGGAAGGAAATAGTCACCTAAGTTTTCAGACCCAGGAGGGTTCAAAAATGGTGATGGGAGGAAGAGAGGGGAATAAATGAATATGAGCCTCTAGAATGAATTCCTCCAACTGAAATGCAATTAATAGGGGGGAAAAAAAATCCTAGGAGCTGAAGTGGAAATGACTGATTTACCTTTTAATCATTCTTAAGTGTGCTACACTCAAAAGAGCTTCGCCGGGGTGGATCAAAAAGGCAGCACAGCCCCTCCTTTTGAAACTGTTCAGATGGCTGCATAACACAACTGGTCAGCAGCGACCCACACAGACTGCCTGTAAGGAAAAACAGCGGCACCTGAATTAGAAGCTAGAGGATCCTGAGTAATCACAGCTTAGGACTGAGTTAAAGGGTTTCATGGGGAGCAGGAGAAGGTTGGGAAGGGCTGTCACCCTTCCAGGGCCCTTATGGTAGGTGAAAAGTTGTAGTAGTTGGGAGTTTTTTCTGAAATGGGGTGTTATCAGAGAACCACCACCATAGCAGGCTTGTTCACTGGCCCTTTGCAGGACAGTCTGCTAAGGGCTTGCAACTTGTTTTTTCCCTTTACAAATGGATTTTCTAGCACAAGAGGCTGTGGCTTGGATGGCAGAGCTGGCCTAGCTAAATCTCTGAATTTCTTTTCAGACAGTGTAACCACAAGACAAAATCAATACAACTCCAGAGAATCCGAGCAGTCTGATTTATGCTGTGGCTTGTCCTTGGGTTAGGTGGACTGACTGTCTTTCTGGTAGCATCTTAGTCCTCTGCACATATTCAGCTGTTGCGATCTAGCAGGGCAGATCTGATTCGTCTGCTCACCCTTCTGCTTGCTCTCTGCCTCTGAAAGAAGCACGTTTGTTGTCTGTGTTTCCTTGTGCTTCTTCCCCACAACACGTCCCTCTCCTCCCTGGCAGCCTTGCCAAGTTAAAAGTTAAGGACGGAAAAGAAGCAAAAACCTATCTAGCAAAGACAAATGAGTAACACACATGAAAATGGCTTGCCTTGAAACTTAAATTGCTTGTTAACTTTCTTCTGGTTTTGGCAGGGAAACAGATTATTTCCAGTGCCACAGCCTTAGGAGCTTGGCTGCTTTTCAATCTCTGACTAGGGCTTCAATGCTGGGAATTTTATTGTCTTCAACACCTGCAAAGGCAAAGCTAATAAGTGACTGAAGTTTCAAGGCAAAGTTTGATGCTGCTGGGTTTGTTAATTGAATTTTTAGCCTGATTTCCTAAGGAAACAAGGCTTGATCTCTGGCTGGCTAGCTAGCTTTGTGCATGTGTCTCACCGGTAAATTTTGAACTCGGAACTGACAGGGGAGTTGAAGTCCCAAAGAGATATCATCTCAAGTAGTGGCATAAGAAATAGTGCCCAGTTAAGAGATGAAAGACCTTATTGGTAGCCCTCAAAAGGGGAAAAAGACCCAGCAAGGGCTTCTTTGGCAGAATCCACACTGGAAATATACTGCCCGTGTGCCCCAGCCCACCAGAAAACCTTTGTCCTAATCTTGCACTATATCCTACTGCTGCTGGAGCAGCTACATGAAGCTCCAATTTCTCAGAGGAGCTCAGTGTTTCCAGTGAAGGTTGGGAGCTAAGATCTGCTTAAGCTCTCCTCCTGCTGCTCATCATTTCTGATCAGTGTATTGTTCTACACCTCCTGAGTAATTAAAATAATTATTTTTGCCTGCTTTGTTCCATGTACCAAACAAATGTTTATCTTATAAGAGGGAGATGTAATTATATAGAAGAATGAAACTATAACCCAATTTAACACCAGCTTGTTAGTGATCTTTGCTACCTCATATAACCAAAATTTTTTCATAAAATCAGCAATGTTACATGAAAGAAAGTGATTCCGGAAGGAATACATACCAGACACTAAGTTTACTAGGGATATAGCAGTTTCTGTTTACTTTATACAAGGTGCTGGACTATTATACAGAGGTTAGGACAAAAGAGAATTGGACAGAATAAAAGTTTATTTCAGGTATTCAAAAAATCTAGCAAGAAATATCCAGCAAGTTCTTCCAAGCAGGGTCTCACAAAGAGTAGTAGTTTAGTTGCTTTTACTCTTGCGAACGTGATCCTGAACCAATGAAGACTTATCCATGTGCCTGGCTTTGCAAACAGAGTAAACTTCCATTGCCCACACATTCAAAGCACATTTACCTTCAGGGGAACTTTGCCCAGAGCGTAGTGTTAATCACGCGTCTCTGAAGCTTTGCAAGAATAGGTCTAGCTAGGGGTGCTTGCAAGAGCCAAGGAAGAACTGAAGTTGGAGAGATGATATGTCAGAATGGGCAGAGTTGGATTCACCACCCATGCTTCTGAGATGTCCCTTATGTGCATCCAGGCAAATTTTGAGGATTGCTAGAGGAACGGAAACACAGAACTCGCCTTCTGGTGCATGGTTGTCTTATTCAGCAATAGTTACCTTCCCCTTTCTAGGAAAGAGAAGCTGGTGAAACGCCTTCCTCTGGCTGGGACTTAATTCTGGGCCCAGGGGATGTGGCAGGGGGAAACAGTGAGGAAGCAGATATTTTTGTAAAATGGATGTGAAAAATAGAAGTCTCATAAACAGCTGGCCAATGTACAGAACGACACAAGTTCCCTCAGTCTCAGTATGGTCAGTGCCGGGGCAGTTTGGTACATCCCTCTACAGTCATTATTCCTATCACAAGATATTAACACATTGGTTTCTTCCTTTGTGTATATTATCAGCATGAGCCTTGCAGGCTAGACTGGTGGGCTAGACTCGGCTTTGGGGATTATTTTTATTCCTTCCGGTCCCTGCCAAATGCTTGTGGATGGTTCCTGGGGGATGGGAGGATTTAGTGTCATTTGCTTTAGTAGCAGCCTTAGAAAGGGAGGGAGAAGGGAGACTGGAAAACAATTCCGGCATTTTATTTCCACAGGTCTATCCATGATTGTTCTGCCTAGATCCGTTCTTGAGCGCAAGGAGGCAGATGTGGGATGCTCTGCAGGTCATAACGCAGAGGGGATGTGTGAAGGGAGGTGTCCCCTTCTGCCTGAGGAAGAAGAACGCTTTCTCTTCTCCTTGCCCTTGCTCTGGTGGGTGGGCGCCCTGATAGGCGCCACACAGGCAAGCGTGGGACTCGGGATGGTGCAGCCCGTAGAAGAGGGGTTTGCTCTGGGGTGCTCCCCAAGAGTTTAGGAACCCCGGGTGCACCACGGCCAGAGCCACCACACGGTGGGGTTGCCGTAGCCTCATGAGTGCAGAGCAAACCGAGTCAGCAAAGGAGAAGTGACACCGCAGACTCACACCGTAAGCATCTAGGTACCCTGGAATTGCGCACTGAGCTGTTGAATGTGCGCACTGATAGCTGCTGACTGTGCGCACTGATAGCTGCTAAACGTGCAACTGTTAAACACGCGCACTGATAGCTGCTGAATGTACTGATAAGCATCCTGTTGACCATCCTGTCGGCACCCATACTGTTATCAGCTAAGACCATCTGTTCCATTGTCCAGCGATGGTCTGGCACTGATTAATGAACTAAGCCCAGGAAGGATAAAAGGAAGTAAGCCACATACCTCTGTGTGGACTGGGGCTCACCGTCAGCTGGCCTGCGGACCCGACAACCCACCCATCAGCAGGGACGCCCCTGACGCCCCTGATGCCAGGGAGAACCTGAATCCTCTTGGTGCAGCTCGAGCGTGGTGAGAACAATCCGGGGAAAACTCTACCGGAGGGGTGGCCCACAAGGACAAGGAAAGGGCGAGAGCGGTCATTATACCGTGCATCCGAGAGCAGTCATTGTACCGTGCTTCCGTGGCTTAACCATAGAGCTCTGATATGTGTCTGTTTTTGATTCTTTACTATACTTCTTAGCTTTGTTATACTTGTAGGTTGTCTGCTGTTGATGGTTTAGTGTTGTCCAGTGTCCGTCATATGTGTAGAACCGCTTAGATCTAATAAATTCTTACATCTGACAAAGAATGATCTCGAGTTCAGTTCAACTAATCCCAGAATACGAAAGAATCCCGGACGCCCCTCTAGTGGCGCGTCACACGCCCCCAGCAGCGCTTCCACCCTGTCTAAACTTCTCTGCAGGACAGAAAAAGGGAGTGTGAAGAGGGCCAGAGTCAAAAACAGAGACCTGGGACAAAAGAGCCCATCAATACCTCCTCTTTGACAAATTAAAACAAGTGAGTCTACGAGGGCGGGATCCAGAATTGCCGGTGTCTGATGCTGTTCAAACTGTCATCGCCTTGCTATCTGCTGGAATAAAGCTGCTGCTTTTGTACTAGACGTGATGAGCTTTCAATTCCCATGCTGTGGCATAAGCGGTGGAGTGACTGAATAAACAATTGGGAAACGTGTTTTGGAAGTATTGCTGTTTGAGGCTCCATTAACCTCTTAACAAAACTCTTCTTCTGCAGAAAATCTTTTGCCTTAATTTCTGTGCAGAATAAATTCTCATTCAGTGCAGATGTAGGAAAAATCTCCAAGTTCAGTTTGGATCCAAGTGGGGTGATGCCTTTTAAATAAATGCAGTTATGAAGAGATACGTCGCAAGCAAAGAGGCAAGCTACCACTTCCTTTATATTGCAGTAATTAATAAAACAGATTGAGCTTAATGCTAAGATTAACACCAAATACCAGGTCTCTCCTGTAGCACTCTGAAGCCCAAAAATATTGATGCTGCATTGTAATGAATGTGTGTGAGCACCAGAGGGTAGTGTATTACACAGGAAAAGCTCCCATCAGAGTAGCACAAGCTATTTGTTATTTGAAAAACAGATTGATAGGAAGCATCTAAACTGAAAGCACTGTTGGCACCTCCCCGCCGCAGTCTGTGTGTGGCAAGCATTGGTTGCTGCATTGTTTAAAGAAGATTTAATGGCTATACTGTTTGTTTGGGTGCAGAAGAACGTTTACCTGAGATTAAATGCTTCTTTGCCGCCCCAAGGCGTAATGCTGTGTCATAAGCTTAATTTCCAGGTGCCTGAGCAATGCATAAGCTATCAGACCAAAATTTTTCAGGGTCTGACCTCTTGTGCATCTCAGCCATGTACCCTACTTCATGCTGGTGACAGATCTGACTCTGTCCCATTCTTCTTCTCTCTTACACACCTCACTGATTTGCTCGTGAAGCAAATCTGGCTGGAAGGGAGCCACAGGTCCCTCAGCAGGGCTCCCAGGCTGGGTCACCAGGGCATGGGGCTCATTGCAAAGTACATCATCTGCCCAGGGTAAAGGTAGCTTTAAACAGGTCAACAATGTGAGGTGTGCAAAACCAGTGAAAGCTGGATACTGTCTAGCTCAGATATTGTAAGCACTATTAATGTTACCTAGCTCTTGAATAGTATTTTTGACCACCACATGTCTTTCAAAGGAAATCTGTTCCCTCTTTCTCTTACTGCAGGATTCAAAACTGAGGCATGAGCAGCTGAAATGACTTGCTTGAGTTCACCCTGCTCTCCTGAAGCTTGAGCTGGTGCTTTACCCGCTGTGCATCATCTCACATGTGAATATTTTTTCTTTTCTTTCTTTTTTTTTTTTTTTTTAAAGAAATGCTATCTTTGGTCTGTTCTGACATGTACCCATTTTACACTGGCCCCGCGTAACATCTGGCTGCCATTATTCGAGCAACCTCCAGTGAGCCAGCCACAGGAGCTGGGCACTAGAGAAGGAGCGGTCCATTGGCCTCAGGGCTGTATGGCAAGGTGGCCCTTGCACTCTCCAGGAGCAGATCACACATGGGGTCAGGACTCTGAGGTTCACGTCCTGAATCCTTTTCTCTCGTTACATCTGTGGTGAGATGACTTATCCCAGTGCTGCAGACAAAATGCATACAGAATATTTGTTAACTGGTGCAGAGGGATGTTGTTAGAGAACAGCTGTGCTAGTTGAGATTATATATGTATATTTGCACACTAGTATTTACAGATATTCTTAAATGAAAAATCCTACTTTCACTTTAGTACAATGAAGTTCTTATGGTCCTTCCAGCACTTGTTATATAATAATATAGGCAAGCACACAGGGCTTCTTAAGGATGCTGGGGAGAATACTAGACCCCTTATTACCTGCCTTTTCCTTTCGACTGGTGCATCACTCTGAATCTCACACTGGGAAACAGTCCTAGACAGGATGGTCTTTCTTGTGTCTGCTTTCAGATGAATGAGGTCAATGAACTCTTTCCCCGTGCAATAACTTTCAGAGAGGCTATCTCAAATGTCCCTTTCTGTCAATGTGCAACCTGCAGATGGATCTGTAGAGCTCAGCACAATCCTTCACGGTCCAGACTTTCTGGGGAAAAGGAGGTATGGCTGTAATTTTTAGTCTAGCTTTCTCCTGTCCTATCTTAAAAGATGGACAGGTAAATAAGGAGAAGGACACAAAGGCCAATGCACTCAAGCTAAATGAGAAAGTCCTTGGCGATGGCATGTGACAGTCACAGATGGATATTCTTGAGCTTTCTGGTTGCTTTTTGTTCTATTTCCAGCTTGTGCTAGTCATCTCCTGGCTAGCCTGCCTTCACTCATCTGCTGTCTGTCTGTTGCGTGCTGTAGGTGCCTGCAGTTAATTGCACCTCTGTCTTAAACTGCTGTGCAAAGTGAGCAGACCACATCTGGTGAGCACCAAAATCGCAGCCCAGAGATGAGCAGAGAGACAACCAGGCTTCTCTGCATTTGATGCCGTTTGGATTACAGTGATTTCAGCTCCGATCATGCGGGGAAGGGGTCTGTGCCTTTCATGTAATAAATGTTTTTTACAGCTCTTTTCTGGAGACCGAAGGAGAGCCTGGGCTCCTCTCAACTCAGAGGAGTACCTTTACTCTTTCCATCACTGGACTACTTTCTAAGGGGTTATGTTCCCCATGGATTTGAGTCAGTAGGCAGAAAAGGCTCGTAAAATATTTAGGAACAGTGAATAAGGATCAGGGAGCTGTGCTCTGTTCCTGTTCCCGTAGACGTGGGCTGAGTGCCTTTATCTGTGTTATCACTGTTGAGAACTATCTGTGCCTCTCACGCTGGGAGTGTCAGGATAAATATGGAAGTTATGGTTTTATAGGGAGAGAGGTCAAGTTTCAGTTGAAATGTTTTGTTTTGGTCACTCTGGAAACATCTTTTTGCTCAGATTTCAATCATTCCTCCTCTCCCCCCATCACTTTTTTAGTTCCATCTTGGGTAATTAGAGTGAATAGAGGTTCCTAAAGAGAAAGTCATTTCAAATCAGAAAATCCAAATGCTTATTTAAAAACTTTGGAAAAAATATTTCACGGAAATTCACTTTATCTCCCCTTCATAGACACACCTTGAATTTGGATATGCTGATATTTTCTGACATCGTGTTTAATCAGAAAATCCTCACCTACTTCTATGGGTGAGTGATGAAATCCTTACAAGTAGTCAAAAGGAAAATGAAGTAAAAAAAAAAAAAGCCAAGTGTTGCTGCAGCAGCCACGTAGAAGGGGGGCATACAAAGACTGGAATCACTTTTGGGCAAAAAGACTGTCTGAGTGGATTATATTCAGTTAAAACCATGGCCCTCTCTGCTGGTGACTTTCCCTCTGACACACTAAATTCAAAGCAACCTGATCTTTTGCACTTAAACAGGAGGCACAAATACACTTTATTCTTAATCAACTTCCTGAACACCTGCCAAGAGGCTCATAACAAGAAATGTTATGAAAGCCATTTCCTAAATGGTTTGGGGCTTAATTTGGTCCTTGTGGCCCTGGATAAGTTAAAGACTTTTGATCTGCTTAATCACAGTTATTTGTTTTATGGTCTGAGGCCTTTGGGTTCTGCGGCAGTCATTCATTTCTTGTGTTAAAATACTACATTCTGTCCTTAATCGTCATCCTGGTGATAAAGGTGATTTATAACTTTGCTTTTTCCCGTTCAGAATGGGATATGACAGCTACAGTCTCTCAGGTATACCGCATCGTCCATCGAGCAAGCCATTAATTCTAACACAGCAAAGGTGTCTACCTTACTGGTTTGGAGGTCCTGAGGCACATGTATCTCTCCTCAGATAAATGAAGTCAATTAAATCTCCCATTAAGATTTTTTAGCTTCCACAGATGGTCTTTCTTTTTCTCCTACGATAATCATATTGAAATTGCATGCAGAGCCATTTGTACATTTTAACGTTAGCATTCACTGTTCCAGATCAGCTGGGGGAAGAGGGAATTGTCACAGTTCTCATCAACCTCCTTTGCTGTCATTGTAATCCCTTCAAAGGGAGCCACTGCAGGCTGAGTCATTATCAGCTAAAATGTGTTTGCACTAGCAGGTGAAAAAAGTAAAATGGCTAATCCAGGACTTTCCTAGGAGCCCATTGTAAAGTAGAAACATATCTTCTGAGAAATTATTTCCAAAGAAATGAGCAGGGCCAGGGAATGCTGTGCCCAGCTGGCTCTGTTCTGAACCTGCTGAGCCAATAGTTTCGTCTCCAGCAACTGAGAAAAGCAAATTCAAGTCTTAGAGCTCCTTGTTGCTTTGGGATCTAGGAGTGGCTGGTGCTGAGTGCCCTCAATTTCCATTTGCAATGTTGAAGGCAATGTCAGTGTTTGAGAGTACGGTAGCATAAGATTGAAAGGGGTCAGCATGTCGAGCTGCCTGCAATCAAAGGCAGCACCTCACATCCGCCTTTTCAGACAGTATGAAGCTCCATCTTAAAAGGTCAGATTTTTCTCTTTTCTTTCAGCTCCAGCTGGGAGGTGATTTAAGGGAACTTGCTTCTAATTGCCAGTTTAAATATATTAATGGCCAATTTTACACCAATTTTTCTTTTTGTCACTGTTTTCCTTCAGCTTTAAAGCACTTCTCACTTTCTCTCTCTCTCTCTCTCTGTTGTACAAACCAAGAGGAATTGGATCCCCCTCAGATTTCTTTGCTAGGCTGGGCAAGCCCCGTTTCAGAAAACATGTTCCCCCTTCCCATCACATCCTCAGAACGGTTTTCTACCACTTCTCCCATTTCAATGTTACCCTCTTGAACAAGAATGATCATAGTTTCATTCATGTGTACAATGGCTTTACTGTATATTTCTCTATCCAGAAATATGTGGATGCCTGCTTGAAGTTGGGAGACAGGAACTCTATTTCACTGAAGAGCCTAGAGGTGGATATTGGGATGGGGTACATCTCATCTAACTTTAACTACTTAAGAGTTAAGCCTCCAGTCCCAGATCTCTTTCTAGTTACTAAAGAGCGACAGGCACCTCCCAAGAGTAACGGGAGATATCTTCCTAAGCTATTTCGATTGGATGGAGTAAGAACAAACTGAATTCATTATGAAAATACTTTTCTCTTTTGTTAACAATGAGCGGCTGAGATGACCGTCTTTGCCTACATGTTTGGCCATTAAATGTCTAAGGGTAGTGAGATGCATTATGTACTTGGGGGTTAATGTTAGATGCTAGCTATTGACTATTTGGACACGGCTCTTCCTTAGTTCTCCTGCTACCACCGTCACTCTTACTTGACAGTACTGGGCACGTTTGTTTCGTCCTTATGTGTCCGAGGCCTCCTTGGCAATCTGGAAGAGGAGTGCTCTGGATTTGCAGCGCAAGGATGGAATCTTCATCAAAGCTTAATGAAGAATTCATTTTAATTCCCATGTATGTTACTTTAAAATATTTGCAGACAATAAGCTTTACTGCTTTAATGAAATATGTCTTATTACAGACCTGCCAAATTTGCTACAAAAAGAAAACGGATTATTTTTTTCCTGTGCATGGCAAGGGGACTTTTTTCATTTTTATAATCACCTATTTATAGTGTATGCTGTAGATTTCAAAGCAAGTAAAAAAGAGGCTATTCCATTTATACTGGCTCTTTTGTAGCAAAAGGGTTACACGATAATAATATATTAATATTAACCTTGACTTCTCTTTTCAGTGGTCGGGAGGGAGGTACTTAATGCTCTATAACTGTTGCTTGTGCCCTAGTCTAAATATAGGACTAGAAATGAGGAAAATGGAGTCTTGTATATAGTCACAGTCTTAGGCAAATAGTTTCACCAGTGGGAGTCTCTTTCCTCATTTATGAATGGAGAGTGTAATAGAAATGCAATACTGTGCAAGAAAGTTTGACTTTAAAATTAATATTAATAAAACTAAGGAATACATAGACAGTGCTTCAGCCACTTATGAAACAGAGTTCTCACTGGAAAAGGGTGCAATGGGAATTCAATGGAATTTAATACTGAATGCTATGAAAAAACTGTAAAGAAGTTTGGGACAGCACATAAAGAGCAGAGTTCAGAAAACTGAGCTAGATACCTACTTCCTCTGTATAGTGAACAGGGAAAATGATGCGCTTTGAAATGATGTTTTTAAAAACCCAGCAGGCTGATAGCTAACAGGAAACGCCAAAGAGCCCTCTCAACTGTGTGCAACTACCTGACTCTGCTGTCTACCTACAGGTTGTTGGTTAGCTGCTTGTTGGAAGGGAAATTCATTACATAAGAACATACCTTCCGTCCAGGCTTTTAATTCTTATTTCAGAGCATGTAAGACTCGTTGTTTTTTCTTTTGGAAAGACAATCAGTGACAGTATTGTCTTCCCTCTGCATAAGAACCTAATGGTAAGAGTATTTGGTCCTGAAACAGTAAACCGGTATGTGGTCATTTGCTCTTCGGCCTCAGTGGTTTCATCCCACATCTTCTTGCTTCCTGAGCTGTCCCAGCTGCATGCTATTGCTGAGCACTCCTGGGTCACCATGCAGCTTAAGGGGTCAAGTCACTGATCGATGAGGAAAGGGCAAATGAGTTTCTAGCTTAGTGCCTAAGCTCATGGCTAACTGAACGGTGAAGAGAGCCCTGGCTTGCACTTTGCTCCCTACATTAGTTTTGTTTTTTATCTAGCGACAGTCTCCTACAGAGTGTGCCAACAGTTCAGGAAGCAGAACCCAATGTACCCTTTCCAGCAGAGGGAGCTCGATCTTTTCTGCTGCATGGTCATGGGGTAGCACCGTGCACAACCTTATACCTGAGCCCTGGTGCACAGGATGATTTGGAATAGCTAACCCATGTGATGGCCAAGTCTTTCCTCTTCTCTTTCCTCTTTATACCCCGGAGCCTGGATCTGGTGCATTTCTGGCACATGCAGCAGCAATGGCCCTCATTTGAAATGGCTGTGAGGCCTTCCGTTGGTTTTAGGTGCTCTTCAGAGTGAGTCTGTTAAGAGAAATGATGTTTCTGACCCGAATGATGGAGTAAGTTCTGGAAGACCAGTCTCCAGTCAGTCTCTGTACTCAGCTTGAGCAACCCTGTACGAGTGTTGGGGTGACGTTTCCTCGAGAAAGAGTGACTCTGACAAAGTCCACAGCTCTTTTCTGCCTTTGAGGCATACAAACTAAAATCTCAGAAGCGGCTTTTGATTTGAGACTTGGAGCTGAAGGATCGATGCAAGTTAGGGCTAAACATTGTAGTACAATTGACTGGGCTCCTGGGTGCTAGCAAAATGCTGCTATTGTGATGACAAATAATAATGACAGCCATCATCATTACAGCTTTTAGTGGAAAGACTTAATGGACAGAGTTGAAGAACTTCAGTGTCAATAAACTTAATGTAGTTTCATAAGTGCTGAAGTTCTGCCTTCCAAAGGAAATATGCCCAGTGTTATTCTGACTACCAGAAGTAATAAGGAGCTTCTAAGGTAAGGATAGCCTTCATCAGCTGTTGGAGCAGATCTCATGTGGCTTGCATGCCCAGCTTCTCAGCTACAAACTTGGTAGGGAGTCTGCACAGGCAGTGTCATATTTTTTTATTTTCATCTCTCTGTGCTATGCCTTACTGCTGTGTGTATCCTGTTGCACACTGAGTATGCCAGGCTAATGCCGTAAATTACACCATTGTGTAATTGTTCATAAAAGGCCCATCAAGCCGCATGCCTCTGCAAATGACACCAGAATGCCTGCTGAAGTGGCACATAAGTCAATGATGACTGTCAGGTCCAAACTAAAATCTCAGTGCATAGAAAAAAAATTATTGATACTTACAATCTTACCTCCAGACCTTACTGTTTCCATGTCTTATTTCCAGAGCGAGTAGAAGACAATTACCAGTGCTTTCATGTGGCTATAAAGTAGGAGTTATTACCCACTGATTATAGTGCTGCACCACTCAGCTGGGATATTCTTTTTCGATAGAAAATTAAATGAAAATAATTAAAAAAAAGTAAAAGGAAAAATGTAACTTGGAAAAATGAGCCATTTGGGTAGGATGTATTCTCTGTCCTACTACAGAGATTGTGCCCTTTGTAAAGTTAACTCATAGAGGCAGGAGGAACACCAGGATGGCTAGAGAATTGCTCCTTTGTAAGGTAAATTATGGCTTGCATAAAGTTGGAAATGGTGCCTGCTTTGTGTTACCTGAGGCTGCACTGTTTATTGGAGAACAAGGAGTGTATCAGGACCAAAGAAGAAATAGATGAAAAAAATATTGTATCTGCGTGAAACCAATTGAAGCACAGCTCATTTACATGTGCGGATGTTCAGAAATAGTTTTGCGTTCAGATCCTCATGCAGTCAGAATTAACTTTCTCCAACTGATCAATGATTTACCTATTTCCATAGACAAATGGTGGTAAGCACCTGTCCCGAGAAGTCCAGAGGGGAGGAACAGGAACGAAAATAGAACCGAACTTCCTATGAGTCTATGAATCCTGTTTGTACGTCAGCCTGGGGTATGTTAGTGTATCTGTAAATCACCATGGTTTTATCTAATGTGTTTGAATTCTCGGCTGGGGCAGATCAGCGAGTGGGTTGGTTATTGCAACTCAGCTGATAGGTGGTAACTTGGTGGTGACAGAGCAGTGAGGCAGGTCACCTGATGAATTTATGTGAAGCAAACTTGTGCTTTCTGTTCCCTGCTGAAGAGGGTAGTAAAGGGGTGGTGGGGTTAGGTGGCACCCTCCTGTTGTTCCCCCGTCACTGTTAGGAAGAGGGCTCCCAGAGCTCCCCCACCAGTGCTGGGTTACCCATGCCAGGTCTTCCCTGACTGTGGGACCAAGGCAGGCAGGAGTGCGATGGAAATGGCAGGTTGTGTCCTGCTCCAAACTGTGGCGATCAAGCGCAGAGCTGCTTGGCAGGGACCCCCAAACAGCCCTCATAGGTAATAGGAGGATTGCCTATAGGTAATAGAAGGTATGGAGCAAGCACTACATTACTCCATTTATTTCTCTTCTGACTGACCTTGTCTCTTTGAGTTTTCTCTGTTTTGAAAGTTAACTCTTCAAGCCTATCTTCTATTAAAATGTCGCCTTTTGTGTTTAAAAGCCTTTTTGGTCTTTTTGAGGAGACTATACACAAAAGGTGAAGGTACTTCCCTCTCAAAGCTCTCTAAGAAGTCCTTTTGTCTTACTTCTGGACACTATTTCTGGTTTAAGTCTCAGTACTCACTCTGTTTTGATTTCTCCCTGGAAAACTGTGATGGGAGCATCTTGTCCTAAATTCCTCCAAGAGAAGCTATTCTTTTGGAGAGCATGCCCACATTTGGAAGTATGCAAGAGGTGCTGTTTGGTCAGATCACTTGCCGTTCATTACTGTCCAAGATAATGCTTTGCAGCTCAGCCTTATTAATTCTCAAATGAGACTGAGCATAAGCTTTAGGGAGGATGCTAAGCTTGATCTACCAGTGGTTGGTTCTGCAGCAACATAGCCTCTGCTACCTTAGACATGAATAAGAGGAAGAAGAGTACCTAGTGATTCTTCATTGGCAGCTTGCTTTGGCAGCAGTACAAATATTTAAAATGAAGAGGTGCTTGGTTGTTACTTGCATCTTATTCAACTCTTACTTGGGGATGAAAGTTTTGATGGAGAAAGAAATGAAGGAACAATCTTACAAGCCATATTTCACTTATCTTCCCTCCAACAACTTCTGTAAAAATAGCTCCGTGGCCTTCCTAGAGGCGGTCGTGGAAGTCGGGAATACCTGCATGTGACAAACATTCCAGGATGAAACTTTTTAGCAAAAAACCCAAAGTAAAACAATAGCAAAAAAAGGATTTTATCTATTGAAAAAGATTAATCTATTGAGTTCAATGAGAGCAGATCAGATCTAAACTGGTAGGAAAATTAAAAAAAGAGCTTTATCTGTATTAAAAATAAATACAAAAGGCATCAGAACTCCCCAAGTCACAGTGATTACTAGAAATTAACTCAGTGAATTGAGATTACTCCACAAATTCAGCTTCAGTGAAAGGATAATTCAGTAGTAGGTGGATACCTGCCAAATGGTGGTTCCCTATAGATAGAGACTGTTACATCTAGTCTATGAAAATAAATAATGTTTGGCTATCCATAAGCGTACCTGGAAAGCATCCATCATTATCACTTATATCATGCAGACTCATTAACATTCAGCTCACAGAAACTAATGGCAAAAAAATTGATGTTGGTAGATGAGGAGAATGGGAAGGAAGGAGTCTTTCCCTCTGGGTGTTTGGAAGAGAGATGTTTTTACCTTGAAACATTGTCCAGAGGGGTTGAAAATAAAATAAATAGGAAACAAAAAGACATGGAAAGAAAAAGAAGTAAATTCCTATTATAAGCTACGAGCAGCAGGCTTTGAAATGCTGTTCTGGTCTGTATTGTTATGGAGAAATGGTTCCTAATAAGAAAAAATGGAAGAAAGTTTCTCTAACCTTCTGATTTGGCAAGAAATGGGTACTGTAGCCTGGGCAGGCCGGAACTACTCACTTAAAGCTTGTGCTAGAGGGTGGCAGAGGTCTAACGGTCACAATGATGTGATGTGTTTTCTAGCTAAGCTGATGCCTTTTTCTCTTGTCTTTTTCTTTGGCCAAATTACTTTGGCAATAGTTGCGCTTAGAAGATTTCCTCTGGATTTAGGGCCCAACAAACTTGGCAGAGCCACTTTCCAGAAATCAACCTGTGTTGCACTGATTGCAAGGATGCCATGAAGACACAAACTTCTAGCATTTAAGTGGCCAGGTTTTCGGACAGGCCTGTGCCCCCTTGGTGAAGAGAACGTGTACAGTTGTTCTTTCTATATGAACTGCAATAACATCTTCTAACATCTAATCTAACCACATCTCAGTGCAACAAGCTGGCCAAGATCCTTCTAGACAATAGGGAGAGATCAGCACTTCTGCAGAATAATTTACTGCAGCTATTTTATTACGGTATGGATTGCCCTCTAAATTACGTGCCTAGTTAACATGCCTGAATTTTAGCTGGTTAAAATAGGTGAGATTGTTCTGTATCTCTTGTATCTCTTAAGAAGTCTGAAAGAGAAAACAATTTAAGTTCTTCTTCAGTATTTGAACCCTGAGGGAGCAAGGTTTCTCATCAACTCATTAGCAGGACCTAGTGTCTCAGAGAAACATGTTGTATTATGGCTCAGTTGGGGCTGTCAAGCTTTTGTGTGACTTATTCTTTCAGTGTCCTGAACTTCGTTAAGATTCAAACTTTTCTGACACATATTTCATGAAGTAGAGCCAAAAAGGAGGAAATGATTTTGTAGCCATAGTCATGAAGGTCAGGGGAAAAAAAAAAATGAAAGCAAGGTGTGCAAGATTTATACTGACTTGTTCCTCTGAGTGTCTTCATAGTAATTTGGGAGGACTTCAGTTTCAGGTGTAAATGTGCTGTGATGAATTACATTGCAATTTAAACATTATCTGTGCAACCTGGAGGTGGGTTCAGAGATCACACAGAGGCTGCTGAATGGTAGAAATGGAGCTAGTTAAAATTCTGATGCGCTTTCTGCATGAGTCAACGCAAGATTGAGATGGTAGGTGTTTGAATATCCGCACACCTCTTATATTATAGATAATGTAATTATATTCTCACTTCAGCTCACCTATAAAAAGAACTCAAATTTGCACTAAAAAGATCTTTACCCCTTTTGTGCTGATCACTGCTTAGCAAACTATTTCACAAGAGAGGTTTGTTATCTTTAATAGCACTAAAATTACTTTAAGCAATTGCCTGCATCATTTTAAAGCCTACAGAGGTTATTAAAATATTCTCGTGGCAACTATAAAGAAGTATGAAAATAAGTAAAGACTAAGTTGTATCCTGTTGTATCCTGTTTGCCTGAAGCATATTTGGTCTTCAGTTTCTCAGAAGGTAACCTTACTTCCTGAACTGAATACCTTCCCCTGTTTGACCTTCCGTGTTCCAGTATCAGAGGTGCACCTGACCTTAAACTAATCATTTCAACTTCTGGACAAATGAAGGAAGAAAGGAAAAAAAAAAAAAAAAAAGGCATTGCGAAAATCTGCAAAGCAACCCGACAATGACAGCCTGGGATAGAAACAAATCTTCTCTCTAGAAATTTGCTGTTTAGGCTTTTCTTACTTTAATGTGAAATGTCAGAAATTAACTACTTAAAAGAAGACTTGATGTCCGATCCTACTTCAAGCTCTGATTTTTTTTTTTTTTTCCCCACCCTCTTTTGGTAGACGTTTCTTATAACATCCAGTGATGCTGTGTCAGCCCAGGAAGAATTTTTTACTGATGTGGCTTATTAGTGGTCATATAGGCTCCTACAGGACAGGATGGAATTATGAAGGAATCTGGAATTATCAGGAAACTGTGCTGGTTAAAGCCCTAGAGCACAATCCTCTATTGGCAAGGAAAAGTCTGGTAAGGCAGTTTCATCGATAAATGGTGATGCATCCCATGCACTGGCATTTTTATGATTTCCGTCTCCCACACTGCATGTACCAGAGCAATGTGGAGCTGAAGGCATGACTTTTTATATAATAATGATGTTGAAGGAAATTAGCATTGCTCTAATTAAAGGATGAAAAGAGAAATTAATTTAGGGAGTTTTGACTTCGATGCCTGAAACATTACCCCAATGGACCTCCCGGAGCAGGGCATGAGCATATTCAAAGCATTACATTGCAGCATGACAATAACATCAGTGAACATGAAAGTGAAATTAATTAAAATAATGCAAAAGCTAAAGCAATTATGTTCCTGTTTCATTTATTTTTACAAGTACTGTTGAGATAGCAAGTTTGTAACATCTGCTGCAATTACTAATCTCTTGCTGCATAGCTGTTATTAAACCAAGTGGTTATCTATCTTCTATTTTTCTTGCACTGAAGAGTCCAGTGCTAGAAAAGTTGGGGCCAACACTTCTCCAAACTTTACGCGAAGTCCAAGGTTAGATGGTAGTTTGGTACGACACGGTGTTTTTCCTCTGTTAAACTATGACTTGAAATCAATTACAAGTACAGTGGAAGAGCTAAGAGTTGCTGATTCAAGCAGCCTTTTTTTCTGGCAATTTTGCACTTACTGCTTCCTTCTCTCCCACCTCCACAGATAAAAGCTGGAATCGCAGACTAAAACTTCTTCAGGTTGTTAAGCTTCCGGCCTCTGCAAAGCCCAGAATTCAGAGACCATGTCAAAATCATTACCTGCATTGAAAGAGAACCATTTCTTTTTGTTCATAGTCATACTGGCAAGTACTTTGTGCTGTCATTTTCATATAGTTTCATGGAGCCTGAGGCTAAAAGATCAGATCACGTGACCAGATCATCTAATCTGACTTGCCGTGTTTTGCAAGTTATTATATCCTACCCAGCTTCTCCTAAGTGACATGGAACTGAAGCATTTGACTCTGCAGGCAACTAAACCGTTGGGAAACAGAAGCAAGGAAGGGGAGAAATGGAAATACCCTGAAAGTCTGAGGCTCTTGCAATGGCAAAGAACTCATAAGGCTGCACATGTCCAGGTGAGCATCTGATTCTTCATCCCAGGGCTCCAGTGAAGGCCAAAATCCAAATGAACCAAGCAACCCAACAGCTCTTAAAGTTCAGGAGAGTACAACAGGGGCAGAGTTTTCTCCTAGTCACAAATTTACTGAAGCCTATCAGCAAGCTCCCATCCCCTCCCTCTACTGTCCCGCTCTTAATGTTGGCCTGTATCAGAGAGCAAGAAAGTCTGGGTATACTTGTCCAGGTGAAGAGTTGATGGAGCAGCTGGACCCCTGAAGTACAGAATTTCTTTAGAGCTTGTGTCTTATTATTTGCCAATATCATGGTCAGATGATCATTTTCTTGCCTGGGCACAGGTAAGAAGACATAACCAGGGAGATCACAGTTTTTAAGCTTGGAAGAGATTAGGATAAGGCCATACTGCCCAAAGCTAGCTTTGAAGCCTGCCTTCTCCAGAGTTGCTCTTCATAAGCAAGGAAGCAGTTATGGCTGCACCATCTTCCCTGGTTATGCTTGTTTCTAGGAGACATCAATCCTATTTCAAAGCTCAGCTAATTTAGTTCAGGCTTCCTGCCTTCAGATCTTCATAATTTTGTGCCAGTGACACTGAAGTTCCTCCAACCCCTTTCCCTCATTACTAGCTCTGATTTTCATTTTCACTTCTCCAAGTCTCAATAGATTAAGGGTGAGTTTCAGTGTAGATGCATAGCAGTATTTGAACTCTTTTAGGATACCCAACACACCCTGCACAACTGCTCCAGAAGAGTGAAGTTCTCTTGCGGGCCTTGCGTCGTATCTGCCTGCCCTGTGCTGAGATACCTTAGAGCATCTCAGAGTGCATGCGATGCCTATGTTTTAGGCAAATGAATCTTGCTCTAGACTTCATACGATAGGACCTATATTATAGGTGTATCATGTATAATGATGGGAGTTCTCTGGCTGTGAAACACACAGTGGCATTCAGTATTATTTTCTATATAACAGCACGTTAATCAGGTAGGTAAGTACAAGTCCAGAAGATTATCAGAATTAAGTTAGGAGAATGGTAAGTCTTCATTGCAGAATCCAGATAAAACTGGCACGTGAACTTGCGTGGCGAGGGTAGGCCTAAAAAAGGTAATGATATACACTCGTCAAATGACAAACCTTATACATTAAAAATGAAAAAAATGTTGGGGTTGAGTAAATACAGACTTCCTAGCCTGATTGTCGTAAAGGGGGAAGTCTTCAAATTTTCAGAGGGATAGAGTAATTGCAAACATGGAGATAAATGGAACAAAATGAAAACAGGAATTTATTACAAATTACATTACTACATAACTTACCTTATATGATAAAGTAATAGATTTTTTAGACTTAGAAATGATAACATTTTTAATCTCCATGGACTTCAATGAACACTTTTAACTGTACCACATGGAGAAGTTGGGGATTAGCACAGGAATCATTCAGTAGCTATGGATCTGCATAACAGAAATAATAATGTGTTTGGCTGAAAACTGAACTATTGAGCAGGAGGGATGTTAGTACTGGAGGTCTACAAAGACATATTCTTAGATCAAGAGTATTTAACTTTTATTCCGTTTAGTGCTAGAAAATGGATTAAAGGGAATACGCTGGTGAAACTGGCTGATCACATAAAGCAAGGGGGAGTGACAGAAAGGAGGAGGACAAGGTATCATAAGGGAGGAAGTGGATGACAGTGAGGAGTGGAGCAACAGCAATTGAAGGAAATTCAGTGCTACAAAGTGCAATATCATTCAGTGAGGAACTAATAGCAAGAATTTCTGCTGTAGGCTTGGAAATTGTCGCTTAGAAATAATAGACAAGAAGAAAGACCTGGCTGTACTTGTTGATCATAGGATGGCTATAAGCCTTCAAGATAATAGCACGAAAAGGAAAAGGTATATGAGGGTACCTCAGAGAAGGTATTTCCAGTAGAAATGGGGAATTATATGGTGCTCTAAGATGTCACTTAAAATAATGAAATATAGTCCAATTCACACATATTCAAGAAGGATGAACTCGAAATAGAGGCTGGCGAGTGCAGAATGCATCTTACTAAAAAAAAGCTGAAATAGCTCTGCTTATTTAACCCAGAAAAATATAATTTAGAGGGCAATAAGACCATATAGTTACAGTTATATAAAAGAAAGAGTTTGTAACTACATCAGGAGCATTAATACAAGAGGGAGATGTTTAAGATAAACACCTATCCTGGCAGGAGAGCAAATATCTTTAAAAGGAACACCGTTACATTCTGTTTGGATGTTTAAAGAAAGTTAATAATCTGCAGAGGTTTGTGGCTCTGGAAAGACTTCTCAGTAGAAATGATAGGAGTAAAAACAACTTTTACGTGGAGCCTAATGCATCTGGGACTGTAATTCTAGCATGCGGTTGCCTGATGTTTTGGGGGAATGGAGCGGTAGACCAAAGAAATTTCTCTCCTTTTTATGTCTTACATTCGAAAATGTAATTTTTGCCTCTGATCAAACCAACCTGTGATTTTTTTTTTTTAAACTTTTCATTCCACAGCAGGCTTATATTTGATTTGATCTTTTCTATTTATATTCCCGGAGTTGATGACAATTGATGTTCTTTCATTTGGGTTTCAAAGGCAAGAACCACATGATCAATTTATGCCTTGCCACAACTCACCTCAGGATACGATATGTACCTGGCATCTCGTTCCTGGGTAACAGATCTTTAGGACAGCTTAATGACTGATGCAGCTGTGCAAGTGGTGTTGGTGAAAAGAAAATCCATATTTCAGCTCTCTCTCAAAATAGGGGACGTTCAATCAGTAATTCCTAAGGTGGACAAAGGCAGAAATGTGAGAGATTTTGGCCTCTGCTCATCTTTATAGCTGTCAATAGAAATAGTTTGTTTACTCTTAGATTTACTCAAAAACAGAGGCAGACGGGTTGTTCATCATTAAAAAGAGCATTTTAACGCGAGCTTGACAAAGTTTGAGCTGTCATCATTTGGAAACACTACAAAATGTCACTGACCTTTCTTTATGGAAGTTTGATACTCAGAATTAAAATGAAGACAAGATCTGCATATATGTCAGATCCATGGCAAGGAAAATGTGGAAATTAGAGAAACAACTTTGAGGTCTATGGCCCCAGTTCACGAAACTTTATGCACATGTTTGCCTTTAAGCATGTAAATAAGTCACATAGATTCACATAAAACAACTCACAAGTTGCTTCAGTTGGCCCCATTTTTAAACTCTAGAATGAGACTTACAAAAGATAAATTACTTTTTTTCTAGACTATTACTGTTAGTTGCAAAACTTGCCATTATTCACTGTTACTTAAAAATAGTCAAGAGGAGTTTCAGATCTTTGCATAGCGTGCAACAAGGAACAAGACTGAACTCCTAGTTGCAGCAGGAGTTTCAGATCTGTGACACTGCTCGTTTTTAAGAAACAGTCAGGCTGAATCGAAAAAGGTAGAGGAGTGGATTATTTTAAGTAAAGTACTTTTTAAAAACCCATAATGTATTAAGTTCTGGAATAGAAATTGGCTAGATTTCTAAGAAAGAAGACAGAGAGAAACATTAGAAGTTCACCTGAGATGAAATCTGCCTCAGTAGGCAAGTGGGCAACAGTGAAACTCCAAATAAATTGTGTAACTCTGGTTAAATAGTCTATTCAGGGCTTGCTTAGGACTTGCACAGCGATATTTTGTTCTGATTCTGCATCCTAGTGTGTTTTTCACACTGGATTCTACCTTGCGGTGTAGAAGAGAGTTGAAAGAAAAGATTGTGTCAAAGTCCTTAAAGAGTATACTCCCTGCTGCAACTGGATTAAGAATAGCTCTTCCTTTAGCCTGCTTAGAGCTGAATTTAAAGGGGTGGAAAGGGAAGGAGAGGAGGGAGATGCACCTGACTTCATGAGGCAAAGTGAAGGGCAACATGACCATTTTCTTGTTTATGATGTTCGAACAGCTTACTCATGCCAGTGATCTCTGCCTGGAACGGAGACCATCTCTTTCCCAGAGAGACATGGTAGGTAGTAAGGAAAAGAGAAGCATTTTCCTCATATTTTTGTGAAAAACAAAGCTCATTCTGCAAGGAGAAGAGAAAAGGAAGGCAGGGAAACTCTTGCTGTTAGCAGGCAAAGGAATCAAAAGGGGATTGCTTGGTCATGAGCTTGACAGACATTCAAGAAAACACACCAGCAGGAAATGGGTGCTGTGCTTGGTTTTAAAGCAGGATGTGAAAAAGGGAAGCACCACCATCCTTGAAACTAATAGCAGCACTTGTGCTAAGAGTTATACAAACCTTTATCTTCCCAGTAGAGACATCTCCATGGCACAAACCTATGGCTGCTCTCAGCTAGTGGAGCATCAGCTTTTATGACATGGAAAGCTTGTAGGATAGCTTAATCTCCACAGATGTTTGAGACTGCTGGGTGCTGAGATACTTTCATTTCAGGAATCACTAGGAGATCAAGCCTTACATTGCAGCATTGAAATACTTTGAGAAAATCTATTAAGGCAGACCTAATTCAGCTGTAGGATGGGGTCAGCAGGCAGCACAGCAAGGAGAGCAAGAGACTCTAGTTTATGCAAACTACAAACACACCAGGAGTGACATTTAAATGATATCTTCACTCCAGCTGTGTCACTGAAACTAACCACATTTAAAAAAAAAAAAAAAAAAAAAAAAGCAATTTGTGGATGATACTAAACTAGGGGGAATGTCTGACATGACAAATGGCAAGCAGCAATCTGGAGGAAGCTTGATAAACTTGAAGATGGGGCTAACAGAAACCTCGCGTAGTTTGGCAAGGGGGATGCAAAGCTCTGCGCTGCTGGTGGAGAAACCCCAGGCAATAGCTCAGGCTGGGAGCCAAAAGCCTGAAATGCAGCCCTGCTGGGAAGGACCTGAGGGCAACGACGGGTGCCAGGTTAAATAAGAGCCAGAAGCATGCTCTCGGTGTAATAAGCCATGTACCAGGCTGTGTCAGGAGAAGCGTGGCCAGTGTAGTGAGGGAAACTCTTCTCCTCTGTGATTGCTGGTGAGGCTGCACCTGGAAAACCAAATCTTGCTGTGGGCCCCGCAGTTTAAAAGGGATGTGGAAAAGATCCACTGAAGACTGTCCAGCCAGGGCTAGAGCACGTGGCCTGTGGGGAAAGCTGAGGGAGCTGAGTTTGTTAGGTCTAGTAAAACCAGTAACAGCCTACAGCTGCTGGTGGGGAGTTACAAAGATGCCTAGAGAGAGACAAATGCTGTCTGGGAAATGGCAGATGAGGTAACAGGGGGCACAAAGTGCAGTTTAGGGGGCTCAGGTTGGATTTTATCTAAATCTTTTTTTCACCAGGCAGGAGGTGCAGCTCTGAGATGGCTACCCAGAGAGGCAGTGATATCTGTGTTTGAGGAGGCTTCCAGACAGAGCAAAGCCATGGCCCGGCTCAACTACGTTGGTGATGGTCTGGCTTTACTCATGCAGCAGGACTAAGGTCTCCAGAAATCTCTTCCAGCTGACATTTCTGTGATGTTGTGAAGAAAGCAGAAGAATCCTCATCTGTGATATGTAAATTTTATCCTGAGTGACACTATGAAGCGTTATACTAACAAATTTTTATACTGATGCAACAATGCCAAAGCCCAGGGCTTTTCCTGGGGATTAATGATTGGCTGGGAGAGTTGATGGCCTGAAGCAAGGCTGCAGGGCATTAAGACAGGTGGTCACCAATTTTCCAAGAAAAGTCCAAGAGTGATATTGTTACTGCGGTTTTAAAAGCATATTTTAAAGGATACTAAATTACAGGGCTTTTGTTCTTTTTTTATTTTCTTCTTTACTATGAAATAATTCCTGAGGAAATGAAGAGGGAGGATAGAAAATGATTTCTCAAAACTGGCAGGAGACGTAACAGGGAAGTGGAAATGCCTCAAATGGTTAATATTGGAAATTGCTGAAAGTGATTTGGCAAGGATTTGAAAAGATTTCAGCAGTCTAACTGCAAGAGGTCCTCTAATATGGATGGGACTCTAGCAAAATTTTAAAAGGCTGGACAAATGCAACCATTCATAACTTTAAGCAACCTTAAAAAGTTTTTGCAGGAATTTATCCTAAGTTTTCTTTATTTATTCATAAGCAGATTTTGCTTATTTTTTAATGGTTTTGCTTGTCATTCAGAATTATTCAGTGATGTTTTCTGTGAGAAGGCTTTTTGTGGTGCACAGAGGCTTACTGCAATAGTAGCTTTCAAGATTCCCGCTTCTTAATTTCCCATTTATGTTTTATCTTTCTTTTTCATTGGGAATTCCTTTGTGTGAACACGAGACCAACAGAAGGCCTGCAGAAAATCACTAATTGGCTTTGTAAAACCTGCCCAGTGAGTTTGTGCTTTTTATTCTAATACGTTTGAGAAGACTTGGCAAGCTGCAAAATGAGGAGGCTTAGGTGAAAGGAGACAAATAAGGTGATTATAGTCCCTGTTATCTCTTTCTGGTACAATGGTTGTGTTCTAGGTCATGTTGGGGAGCAGGGGCTGCAAGATCATCTGCTCTTTTTCTGTCCTGCCTTTCATTCCTCATTTCTGGATCACAATTGTATCTGGCCTAGGAAATATTTCTCTAGGAGTAATAGGGGAAGTCAATATCTTTCCAGCCCCACTTACATAAATTATAGTGGTGCTTTACTCAGTGTGCCAAATACTGTCTTTTGCTGGGTTATCTGAGATTTGTTTGTGAGCTGTCTATATACAAAAATAAAGTGTGATTGATAGTATATGGGAGCTATCCAAAGATAGCTGTCTATATACAAAAATAAAGTGTGATTGATAGTATATGGGAGCTATCCAAAGATACACTCTGTAGCTCTAGGTTCAAGCTGGCTTTCTGGGGAGTGGACTTGGGGTTTGAAGGGAGAATCCAGCTTCCCAGAGCTGCGCCTCAAAAGAGGTGCATCTTAGATGTCCTGAAGCTAACTGAGTCTTCTAGAGAAAATGTAGAAATTCAGGTCTACCGAAATACAGCAACATAGCAATTTTTTGGTTCATAGTTGCATTAGCTTGTGATGAAGCCTAGTGGATGTTTCTCTCCAGCCACATGTGCTGCAATAGGAATAAGTAATACTTTAGTGAGCTGCTTCATCTGAAAACTGGAGGGACTCTTCCAGTATATTAGCCTGCTGTGGTGCTGCAGTCACAAAAGAGGGACTTTGGCAGTACAACAAGGAGTTGAATGCTCCTGCGTGCAGCATTTGCTCTCCCCTTCCACCTTAGCAAACGGGACTTGAACCATATTTCTGAACCTGTTCTCTCTTGCTGTCTATCAAGGCAGAATCCATATGCCCCTGCGTAGCTTTCCTTCCAATTATGGCATCTCAGCACTGCCAGAGGTATTGTGCATGGGTTTATTTTTTTTCTTTTCTTTAGTAACATAATGTGCTGACCACTTCTGCAGGAAAAGTCCTGGCTTGACGCCCTAGTGATCCAATCTGATCTGACACAGCCTTGGCCCCCGTTATTTCTGCCTGATACCACTTATCTGATAGAAATATATCACTTGTCGTTTTCTGAAAATCTACACGCTTGTTGCAAGAAGTTTGAAGCTGCCTGTGGTTTCCCTGCAGCTTTCTAGAAGTCATCCTTTATACTGTTCGTGCAGTTTCATTTTATTGCTAAGCTAAACTTCAAGAAGATTAAACCTTCATCTTTCCCCCTTCTTTTTAATTCTACAGGACAGATACAGCTGCAAAAGATCCTCTCATCCTGCTTTATCTTTGTGCTATTACCTTGTAGAAGATGAACATCTGGATAGATACATGGGATTTGCTGTAGCAAATCAGTGCATTTGTTCATCCAGTCTCCAGGGGAATATGAAACCTTCTGAAATGCACATGTCTCTCTCAGTTTTCCAAGGTGGAGGGAGACTTTTAATGACTTGATAACTTAGTCTACATCTGAGTCAAGAACTGAGGCAAGTTCATGTCACTATGATCTAAATCTAGGATGTATATAAATAGGACAGTAACTCTTAAATAGTCTACAAGGCCTCCCACTGAAAACCTTATGTCCTGTATTGCAGGCACCACCTCAAACTAATCAGAGCAGTAATACATGCAGGGCTGACATTGTGAATACTCGCACTGATGTTGTGAATATTTAATAAACATGTTTTTTTGGAATCCAGCTTTACTTGTATACTATGTCATATGCTTTGTAATTAATAAAGTGTGAAAGATGCAACCAGTCCCTTACCTGGATCACTTTAGCCCATCTTCCACCTCTATTCAGCCGTGCAATATGCCTCAGGATGCTTTTCAGTGACTCAGATGGTGCCCCGTGCAACTTTGAGTTGCGAGGGGAGATGAGACGTGTCCTTCCTTCTGCTCCTTCCTGTTGATCCTGCAGTTGCCACAGTGCAGGATGTTCCACTTTGTCTCCGTGGAGCATGTTGCGTGTGCTTCCTCGCAGCGATGAAAACTATTCTCATGTTTGCTGCCTTCCATGGATGCCAGTTTTGTTTATCCCGGACCTGCTTCCTAACCTTCTTTGGATGCCCTCTCTCGTTCTTGTCTTTGCTCACTGTTTCTCATAATATGAAGACTGGGAAGCATCAAATGAAATATCAGGTGACGGGTTTTGATAAGCAAAAGGGAGTGTCTCTTCATACAGTATGTTGTTAAATTGTGGAGCCCATGGTCAGATGTTTGGATGCTTTGGGTGTCAAACTTTCTAGTGGGTTCGGAGAACAGTTAGATGAAGTTATGAAGGAAAATGGGTTGAGGACTCTAAAGTTCCAAGACATTTCTGTAAGCTAGAAAGCCACAACAAGATCCCTGGAAGAGTGTGGTAGGGGCAGAACTGCCACATCCTGCCTTGCTCTTATACTCCACCTGAAATACCCATATCAGCCACCGGCAGGACATAGGGTATGGGGCCCAGAGGGGCTATCCTCGTGTTCTGATCCCTTGCCTTGTTCATAAAACTGCTTCCCTCTGTTTGAGCATCACAGCATGGCAGTGCTTCTTTTCTATTTGCTTCTTAAATGTTTCTTCTGTGAAACTTCTGGATGGATATCTTCAAGCTGGACTCTCTTTACCTGTCTTTTCTCTATATGAGCTAAAACTGTGCTAAATTAGAAATTCCACCTGCTGTTAGCCAAAATGTGGATTTTTACTTTAGTAACAATATGTGACAAGGAAAAAAAAAAAACCCATAAGTACAGGTGCATCCACAAATATAACACCTTGGTTCTACTAGAATTGGCATGTTCTATTCTGGAAACCAATGTGGGAGTCTGCGGACAGACTTTTTTAATGATAGCAGAGGAATTCCATGCTTATATGTACGAGGGCTCCCATATTCACTCTGTCTAAATTCTCCAGCATCTTCTAGGCAGTCTTGTGTGACACAGAGACTGGGAAGCAAACAGGAGAGGTCAAAACAGCACAGCTCTGTCAGCTGGATGAGCCGGGGTTTTGTGCAAGACCCTTCTTTCTTCTCTGTGTTAGTAATTTCAATAATTGCAGCCGATAGCTTAAGAGCAGGGAGCAAAGCCCAGTGTTGTATGAGAATGGTACATGCGTGTGGGTTCGTGCAGGTGTTATGTGTGCGTCCAGATATACTCAAGTTTTGATGATGTAAAATCCATCCTCTGGCTAATAAAACCCTGACAAGTGGATGGTTGTACTTTCTCTTTCAAAAATTATTATGTCAAGTTGCAAGATGTCACATGAAAGACAGACACGGAAAAGTACCCGCCATACAGGCCTAGAGTAACAAATTAATGAGCTATAAACAGCAAAATAATCGTGAATGCTGTTCTGCGGATCTGAGACCCAAAGCCTGGTTCCTCAGCTCCGAAAACACTGGCCTCAAGCTCTTGAGCTAAAGGCAAAACTCTGCAACACGTTCAAGCAGCAGGTCTCCTCTTTTGCTTTCAGCCGCATTACACTCGAGGGAAACATCATGCTAGGAGCCAGGAACTCTCATAAAGTTTCAAAGGAGATATAAACCTTGCTGCCTGCATCTATAAACTGCAGTGTGAGCATAGTCCCCTGCTAACATATGGCCTGGGAGACCAGTAATAGAGTCTCCTCTTTACTATGGCAGGGCTTTTAAGTTTCTTCTCTGCTTCAGCTCCTCGATGTGAAAAGCAGTGAGCTTTTCCACCCTGGAGGGCTCTTGTGAGCAGAAGTACGCTTAAGGCTTTTGACTGTGTCTCCCATAACAATCTCATAGGCAAGCTCAGGAAGTGCAGGTTGGATGAACGGATGGGGAGGTGGATTGAGAACTGGCTGGATGGCCGAGCTCAGAGGGTTGTGATCAGTGGTGCAGAGTCTAGTTGGAGGCCTGTAACTAGCAGTCAATACTGGGTCCAATATTGTTTAACTTATTCATCAATGACCTGGATGAAGGGACAGAGTACCTTCCAGGCAAGTTTGCTGATGGTACTAAACTGGGGGGAGTGGCTAACACACCAGAAGACTGTGCTGCCATTCAGAGGGACCTGGACAGGCTGGAGAGCTGGGCAGAGAGGAACCTCCTGAAACTCAACAAAGGCAAGTGCAAGGTCCTGCACCTAGGCAGGAATAACCTCCTGCACCAGGACAAGCTGGGGGTTGACCTGCTGGAGAGCAGCTCTGCAGAGAAGCACCTGGGAGTGCTGGTGGACAAGTGAAGCATGAGCCAGCAGTGTGCCCTTGTGACCAAGAAGGCCAATGGTCTCCTGGGGTGCATTAGGCAGAGTGTTGCCAGCAGGTGGAGGGAGGGGATCCTGCCCCTCTGCTCAGCCCTGGTGAGGCCTCACCTGGAGTACTGTGTCCAGTTCTGGGCTCCCCAGTACAAGAGAGACATGGCACTCCTGGAGAGAGTCCAGCGGAGGGCTACCAAGAGGATTAGAGGGCTGGAGCACCTCTCCTCTGAAGAAAGGCTGAGAGAGCTGGGCCTGTTCAGCCTGGAGAAGAAAAGATTGAGAGGGGATCTGAACAATGTATACAAGTAGCTAAAGAGAGGGTGTCAAGAGGATGGGGCCAGACTCTTCACAGTGATGCCAAGCGATGGGATGAGAGGCAACAGGCACAAACTGAAACAGGCAGTTCCATCTGGACATGAAGAAAAAAATTATTTACTGTGAGGATGACTGAGCACTGGAACAGGTTGCCCAGAGAGGTTGTGGAGTCTTCTTCCTTGGAGATACTCAAAACCCGTCTGGATGTGATCCTGGGCAAAGTGCTCTAGGTGACCCTGCTTGAACTAGTTGATCTCCAGAGGTTCCTTCCAACCTCAACCCTTTTGTGATTCTGTTACAGTCTATGAGGAGGTCATGACCTGAGGGCTGGGGAGGGATATATAAATATGCTAACGCAGAACCTTTAAATATTGTGAAGTAAGGTAAGACATCCCTAGGGAACAGCACATGTCCTAGCGCAGGTGCTTGTACCTACCTCTGGAGTGACTTGAACTTGATCTTTTTACAGCAGATATATTACACTAGCTGGACCACTGATATGATGCCTTAAGACATCTTCCTGTGCTTTAGCACGTCATTTAATCACTCTTCCCACACAATATCCCACACATCACTGCTCTGTGGCTACTTCCGAAGCTATCAGCTGGAGCAATTAGTTCATGTTAGCTTGGGAGGCTGAATAGGGAAAGGAGTCTCATTTTGATTGCTTCTGATTCATTAAGTAGAATTTAGAAATTACACCTTCTTTTCTCTCCTCTCCCTAAAGTTGTTAGTGCAAACAGCAATGCATTTCATGTGAACCGTTTGTCTGGATGTGCAGAGGATTGAACTAAAAGTTCAATTTTTCTAAAAGGCCAGTGACTGGGTCTTGGAATTTCTCTGGTAAATATATACATTTTCCCTGAAGACATTTGCAGAAGAGATAGGGCAGCCAGATGCAGAGAGACAGCACTGCTTTTATCCCAAGCAGGTAGTGTCACTGGACTTTGCTTACTCGTACCCATGCCTGAAAATACAACTTTAACCTTGCAGAGCAGAGCAAATGATGGTTTTTGCCCCGGATGTGTCAGTCAAGAGCTTTGGATGAGAAAGGTTTTATTCACCATGTGTCTTAGCTGGGAGTGTCAGTCTGGTCTGAAGAGAATTTACCTCCTGGATCTTCCTCATGTTACACCGGTGTTGCTTTAACTGACAGGAGCGAAAGCAAAGCTTAACCTGGCAAACCAATGGACATTTTTTTCTGTCCCAATACTTCATGATGGTGGTGACTGTGGCACTTACTGAAGGAAAAAAAACCACTTCTCTTCATCTGTCACTATCCACGCAGGGTCTCTCAAAGCTGCCGATTTTAGTCAGGACAGTGCAGCTCCTGGGAAAGATACATCATTTGGCATAATCTTGCATGGAAGGAAGGATTATTTCTGAGACCGCGAGTACAGAAACTCAGGCATTTAAACCTGCACATTGCAGGGTGTTTTCAGTCATCTGCAAATAACTTGTTCTTTGATTTTCCTTTCCCCCTCTCGCTCAGGCATTGTTGTCAGGAGACTCTGCAAATGTCAAAACCATTATCAGTCACAGGCAAGCAGCCTCTTAATTGAACTTTTATTCTCCTGTATAACTTGCTGCACTCCACAGAAAAGGCTACAATGCTGGCACGGAAATGGCCTTTTAGGAGTCACTGACTGTTAAAAGTAAATTATCTAAAAATGAGGTATTTATTAATATTTTTCCTCATTCAGATATTTCTTTGATTTTTATTTATGCATACGTATAAACAAGTAGATTTTTGTGTGTTCATAGAATTTGTGTGTATTTGCATGCATATATAAAAATAAAAGAAACATCTAAATGTTTGAATACATCTTGCTCCTTGTAACTCACTCAGGCATCTAGTATCTCCCAGTCCATGAAGTATACATGTTGCTTTGTGACATAAGCTCAGAGAAAATAAATAAAAAAAAGAAAAAAAGTTTGAAATAACAGTCTTTTTTGCTGCTTTGTGCTATCTCAATCCTTCTTGTTTATCCTTTGTTCACATTGCTTCCCTTCGCCATCTGTCTTGATCGAGACATGACAGGCAGACCTGAAATTCAGCTGCCTTAGTCCATAAATGTCTCTTTGGATGATGCTGTGTTCCAAGCAAAATTCAGGGCAATTGGAACAAATATCCTGAGTCCATTATTAGCCTTTCTGCATTATTAGGACATTTTTTCCCCTTTATGTCTCCAAAAGTGGTTAGGTCAAATTTCATCAGATCTGCTGCAGGAATCTTCGTTTTGGTGTAGGGGGAATCTGCTGGATGGCATATATTATTTTTGCCATTAATCACCCAAGGGACTCCAAGTCCTTAGAGCTTTTTCTAGTTTATTTCTGGCGTACAATCTGACCGACTGCTCAAACTGTGCTTTCATGTTGTGTCATTCCACAGGATTTCAAAGTGCCTTACAAAGAAAGAACATAATCCTGACCATTTTGCAATGCTAAAGCTGGGTCTGTTACAGATATTTGCAGGATCCTAGTATATGAGTGCCAGCTCTGGACTAGAACGCACTAATTTCTTTCCTGCTCCAGTAGTGTTGGGCATACAAAACATTACATGGTGAAAAAGCATTTGACAAAGGATCTGGGAAGTCTTCCTATATACGCCATTGATATATTTCTATTTCTGGGGTATCAGAATGCATCACAATATTTAATATATTTCTCCTCATAACACTAAAGTGAGAAAAGGCAATGTCAGTTTTATAATTAAAGATTTCATGCGAACTGGAATTGTTTTAATATAAAAGAATGAGAGGGACTGTGGGTCAGTGTCCCATCGCTTCATCAGTAGGGCATCCTTGTGAGACACGGTAGGCGTACGCATCCCCGGAGGGACGAGTGCAAGCGCGGCTCTCCAGCCTGTCAAGTGGAAAGGAGAGATCCAACCATCTCTGTATCTTTTTGCCTGAAGGGATCATCCTAGCTTTAGGCAGGGTTCCCCTGCTGCGAGTGACTTTCTCTGCATTAAGTGCCTAATTGTCTTTGAAAGGAAGCTACTCATTTCTCCCCATAATTTACCCCTGGTTGGCTGAGGGAGCTTCCTCTTCAATAGTGCATCCTATCTCCAGGCTAAAGCTCTGCATCTGCATAATAAAAGAACTGAATCACCTGGTCTGAAAGCTCCTAAGACCACATGGTGTCTAAAATTTAGGAACTAAATGTTGAACCCGAGCTTTCTTTGTGTCTCTGTGAATTGCCTCCCTCTTCCTTTCATACCATGTCGTGGATTCATTTTTAGTAGCAGCCAAAGTGATCACAGCTAAATAAGAAAGCTTGTTAAACGCATTTCAGTTTACGCCATATGCAAACTGGAGGTCACGTCTGTGAAAAGGCTGGTGAAGCTTCATGCGCTCTTTGTGCGGTACTCAAGTTCACGTAATCTCTGTCCGATTTGTATTGTATCTGTATTGAAGATATTTGCAGTTTCATATGATTTCCAGAAAGCTGGCAAAGCAGAGCTGTCAGCTGAACCTGGATTTCTGATTGCATGCACGGTGGAGAGGATGAGCTTCGCTAAGCTCCCTCTCAGCAGGGTGCAAGAGGCAGAACTGACCTTCCTGCATTAAATCCGAGTCAGACGCGGCAGACCTGAGCCATGGCTTTTATCAAGCAAAGAGCAGTTCTATTAATCTGATCACAAGCAACTTTCTGGACCCAGCTCATTCTCAAGCAGCTGAAGTTGGCTCAGGCACCATCAGCTGTCAGCTCCTTTGTACGAGACCACAGTGCTCTCAGTTCAGATCCTACAGAGGCACAATAACACAAGGTGTAGCAAACTGTCGGCTAAAGACAGGGAGAAGACGACTTCTGCTAGACTTTGGCTAAGACAGAGGTGCCTGGTGGTAGCCCGTGGAAACTCCTTTCTGCAAGCTTTGTCCGTGTACCGGCGGTGAGGCATTGCGTCAGGGGTGAGCAGGTCCCTGCTCCTCATCACCGGCAGGTGCCCAACTCACCACTGGGGTTGGAGATCCCACATCAGGTAGCTCTAGGGGCAGCTGTTTTATCTGGGGGTTGCAGAGGGTAAAGAGAGACAGAAAAGTGCAAAGTGTGGAAGAGCCTGCAGCAGGGCCTCCATCCACATGAGACTGGTCCCAGAAGGCTGGTATCCAAAGAGGCATCTCTTAACAGCAACCCCGGGTTCAGCAGGATCCCCGCCAGGACACCCTCCTGACCCGATTCCTGGCGGGCGTTAGGTACTGTCGTGACAATGTACATGACATGTACTGACCTGCCCTGGACTGAAACTGCTTTGGATCAAGTCGTTAGCCTGCTCTTCAGCTTTTCCTCTCTCTTCTGCTGAAATAGCCCATATTTTGGAGGAGTCAGTCACTAACAAGCAGCCAAGGAAGGGAAAATGGCTGACAGCTGACTCCCGAGCGCTAACAGCTTTACTGCTAGCAACAAGGAGTTCAGTCTTGTTCCTTGTTGCACGCTATGCAAAGCAAGAGTTAAGAAAGGTCACGCACATGGATTTTTTTCATCTGTGTTGCCAACAAACAATAATTAAGTCTTGACATGTACTTTAATTAGGCTCCTTGCCTTTTCTGGTTTTGCAGTTCAGTAAGAGTTTTTCCGTTTGCCACGGGTAACCATAGTTACCATTCATGGCAAAGAGGCAGGGAAGAATATTAAACATGCCTCGGTTCTGTGTAAGAGCTCCATAGTTTCTGTAACTTACATTACACAGGCTCTTTTTTTTTTTTGGATATCTTCACTAAAAATCTTTCTATCACTTGATGGCAGTAGAGCTATAATATAAATTTGAGGGTACTGATGCTGCTTGGATGCAGCTAGGGAAAAAATCATGTTTATGCTCGTCCATATATTTTTCTATGGTCTCTGCTTTGTATTATACGTTTTAAAAGACATAAGGAAAGCCTTGTATTTTCAGAAAGGATTAATGCAGAAGATATTTCATTCATTCGCAGACATCATAAATAACAGTTGGTACAACTAAACATCCCCTAAATTTCTTCGACTGTATCTCCAAACTCTGCAGAAGTAAAATCAACTTTCTTATTCCATTTTTAACTTCAGTGCACATAATTTCCTTTCTGCTGTGAGTGTTGCAGTAAGAATCACAGAATCGTTTAGGTTGGAAGGGACCTCTGGAGATCATCTAGTCCAACCTCCCTGCTCAAGCAGGGTCACCTAGAGCATTTTGCCCAGGATCACATCCAGACGGGTTTTGAATATCTCCAGCGAAGGAGACTCCACTACCTCTCTGGGCAACCTGTTCCAATGCTCTGTCACCCTCACAGTCAAGAAGTTTTTTCTCAGGTTCAGGTGGAACTTCCTGTGGTTCAGTTTCTGCCCGTTGCCTCTTGTCCTGTGGCTGGGCACCACGGAGAAGAGGCTGGCCTCATCCTCTTGACACTCCCCCTTCAGGTACTTGTACACATTTATGAGATCCCCTCTCAATCTTCTCTTCTCCAGGCTGAACAGGCCCAGCTCTTGCAGTCTTTCTTCCTAGGAGAGGTGCTCCAGCCCTCTAATCCTCTTGGTAGCCCTCCGCTGGACTCTCTCCAGGAGTGCCATGTCTCTCTTGTACTGGGGAGCCCAGAACTGGACACAGTACTCCAGGGGAGGCCTCACCAGGGCTAAGGAGAGGGGCAGGATCACCTCCCTCGACCTGCTGGCAACACTCTGCCTAATGCACCCCAGGAGACCATTGGCCTTCTTGGTCACAAGGGCACACTGCTGGCTCATGTTTAACTTGTTGTCCACCAGCACTCCCAGGTGCTTCTCTGCAGAGCTGCTCTCCAGCAGGTCAACCCCCAGCCTGTCCTGGTGCAGGGGATTATTCCTGCCTAGGTGCAGGACCTTGCACTTGCCTTTGTTGAGTTTCAGGAGGTTCCTCTCCGCCCACCTCTCCAGCCTCTCCAGGTCCCTCTGAATGGCAGCACAGTCTTCTGGTGTGTTAGCCTCTCCCCCCAGTTTAGTATCATCAGCACACTTGCTGAGGGTGCACTCTGTCCCTTCCTCCAGGTCATGGATGAATATATTGAACAAGACTGGGCCCAGGACTGACCCCTGGGGGACACCACTAGCCACAGGCCTCCAACTCGACTCTGCGCCATTCACCACAACCCTCTGAGCTTGGCCATCCAGCCAGTTCTCAAGCCACCTCACTGTCCACTCGTCCAGCCCACACTTCCTGAGTTTACCTAGGAGGATGTGATGGGAGACAGTGTCAAAAGCCTTGCTGAAGTCCAGAAAGACAACATCCACTGCTCTCCCCTCCTCTACCCAGCCAGTCATCCCGTCATAGAAGGCTATCAGATTGGTCAAGCATGATTTCCCTTTGGTGAATCCATGCTGACTACTCCTGATCACCTTCTTGTCCTCCAGATGCTTAGTGAGGACCTCCAGGAGGAGCTGTTCCATCACCTTTCCAGGGATGGAGGTGAGGCTGACAGGCCTGTAGTTTCCTGGCTCCTCCTTCTTGCCCTTTTGGAAGACTGGCGTGACATTGGCTTTCTTCCAGTCCTCAGGCACCTCTCCTGATCTCCAGGACCTTTCCAAGATGATGGAGAGTGGCCTAGCGATAACGTCCGCCAGCTCCCTCAGCACTCGCGGGTGCATCCCATCGGGGCCCATGGATTTATGGATGTCAAGTCTGGACAAAAGATCTCTAACCTGATCCTCCTCCACCAAGGGAGAGTCTTCCTTTCTCCAGCCTTCCTCTCTTGTCTCCAAGGTCTGGAATTCCTGAGGGCTGGCCTTAGCAGTGAAGACGGAAACAAAGGCAGCATTCAATAGCTCTGCCTTCTCTGTATCCTTCGTCACCAGGGCACCCGCCTCATTCAGCAGCGGGCCCACGTTTTCCCTAGTCTTCCTTTTGCTATTGATGTATTTGAAGAAGGCCTTCTTGTTGTCCTTGACATCCCTTGCCAGATTGAGTTCCAACTGGGCCTTAGCCTTCCTTGTCGCATCCCTGCACACTCTGACAACGTCCCTGTATTCCTCCCAAGTGGCCTGTCCCCTTTTCCACATTCTGTACACTTCCTTCTTCTGCTGGAGCTTTGCCAGGAGTTCCTTGCTCATCCAGGCAGGTCTCCTGCCCGCTTTACTCGACTTCTTCCTCAGAGGGATGCACTGATCTTGAGCCTCGAGGAGGTGATGCTTGAATATTAACCAGCTTTCTTGGACCCCTCTTCCCTCCAGGGCCCTACCCCATGAGATTCCCCTAAGTAGGTCTCTGAAGAGGCCAAAGTCAGCTCTCCTGAAGTCCAGCGTTGCAGTCCTACTCCTTGCCCTGCTCCCTCCTCGGGGGATCCTGAACTCCACCATCTCATGGTCACTGCAGCCAAGGCTGCCCCCAACCTTCACATCTCCAACTAGACCTTCTTTGTTTGTTAGTACAAGGTCTAGCATTGCACCTCTCCTCGTTGGCGTCTCCACCACCTGAGTCAAGAAATTATCATCAATCCTCTGCAGGAACCTCTTCGACTGTTTGTGCCTAGCTGTGCTGCCTTCCCAGCAGACATCAGGGTGGTTGAAGTCCCCCAGGAGAACCAGGGCCTGTGATCGTGAGGCTACTTCCAGCTGTCGGTAGAAGGCCTCATCGATGACTTCCTCCTGGTCAGGTGGCCTGTAGTAAACCCCCACAACAGTGTCACCCATGTTAGCCTGCCCTTTAATCCTTACCCATAGGCTCTCCACTTGCTCTTCATCCACCCCTCATTCAGTCCCTCTCATTCTTTTATACTAAAACTGCAGCGAGCTCCTGCAGTTACCAGCCTGTGAGCTCTCACACTGCTGGAAACACTACTGCTTGCCCTTTTACAGTTAAAAGACATTCATAAAGGCAACACCGTTAATATCAAATTACTCTCCGCTCTGATTTTCTGAAGATCAGATAAGTCCCCGACAAATAGTGATACTTAGCCATACAACCAGCTAACTGGTGTTTAATATAGATGCTCATCTCTCTTTAATTCTTTTTTTCATTCAAGGGTCACATTCTGGCTGTAGGCCAAGTTGTATGCAAGGGACAGGCTGTACTGGTGCAGCTGTCACTCCAGGGATGGTTGTGTTTCCAAATCACTTTTCTCTGAGTCACCCTGACCCTTTTTTTTTTTTTTAATCAGAGGCTCCAGATGTGACAAGAGCCCTGCCTGATGCTTGGATGCCTCATGAGTGAATATGTCCCCACGCGTTTGCATTCCCCTGCGGTCCCTGCTCTTGCACTGACGGCCAGTCCTTTGACGAAAGGGCCCCCTGCATTTGCACGGTGCCTCGCACACTGAAATCTCCTTTTAGGTGGGGCCCCACGATGCAGATGTGAATAATCTCAGGTAAAATCAAGACTACCCCCAAAGCCCCTTCCTCCCTCACCCTGGAAGGATATGGGCAGCCGAGCAGCTCCCGCGAGCCTTTCCCAGCTTTCAGGGTCCTTGGCTGCATCTTCCTGGTATAACAAAAAGCTGGCTGTAACCCAGAGAGGCGAACCTGCAATCCAGCTCCCAGGGCTACTCTTGCACCGGAGATGCAGCAGCACGAATTAATTGCTGAGTAGCTAAGTACTAAAATATGAGCTAATTGCCTCGTTTGTCTTTGTACCCAAGTGCACTGGCATGTGTTAGTGAATCGGTTACCTACGTAGCGAGCCCCTGATAGCAAACTCGGGGTCTACCTTGCCTTATTGTGCTTTGCCCTCTGTGAGCTCCGCAATATTTCCTTGCCTGGAGTTAAAAGTAAGGAATTTTATGGGATGTCCTACTCTCCTCGCACAGAAACGGCACTGGCTCGTGGAAGAAAAACGCCTCCTTTTCCTAGAGCTGACCACTCTTGGGCACTCTCATATATTCACAGTACTTTGAAGTTGCAGTCGGCTAGAGCTGTTTTTTTCCTCTCCTTTTTTAACTTTCAGTTCTAAACTGCTTTGCCAAAACTACCTTGCACTTATACAGCTGCAGTATTTCACGGTGGCGGGGACTCCATTTCAGATATTCTAGGACATTTGAGAAGCGGCGAGTAGCCCTGCAGGGAGCAGGCAGGCATTTCACTGCGCGTAAGCCAGCTAGTAACCTCTGCCCGCAAGCCTGGGAGCAGTTTAAAATAAAAGCCCCTGCTGCCTCGGTGCAATTTCCACTGCCGCACAACGAGCTCGCAGTTCCTTCCTGCTGCCTGGTGGCAATGTCTTTGCTCACATCATCCTCTCGGATGTTAGTCTTGCACCGGAGTGCCTCGGCTGACTCCGAGCGCCTCGCTGCGGGAGCGCTCGTCCACCGCGGAGCACGCTTAGGAGCGGGGAGGTGAAGCCGGCTGCCCTCCCGCAAGCGGGGTGCTCCGCTTGCCAGCGTCCTCCCGCGCTCTCTCCCTCGCCAGCAGTCCCTCTCTCTTTCCATTTGAAGCCTTTCCAGACCGTCTTGCTCATGCTTTCCCTCTCTCCCTTGCACACCCAGGCTCTCTCTGGTTCAATTAATATTTAATTATTATACTCACGGGGACAACCTAAACTGGAGAGACTTAAGAAAATCTCCTTGCAGACTGCGCGGCCAGACTGCTGAACAGCTGTGTGGAGGGATGGAGGCGCACATTCATTTCTCCCTTCTAAATCAGGCAGAGATGGCCTTGAAAATATCTCCCATCTCAGTCTTAGATATAAATGGATTTAGGATTTGTTTTTTGTTTTTTTTTGTTGTTTTATTTTCCCTCCCCCACTCACAGTTCAGAGATCTTAAAGGAGGCAGATCTCTTCTGCCTTCCTAGCTAGGCATCATTTTTGGAGGACTGTGCATCAGTTGCAGCTACCCCTTAGGTTGAAGCCATCCTTCGCCCTCTTCTAAGCCTTACGCTGAGCTGAGAAACGCCCTAGTGGGGCCTTTTACAGATCTAATCCTGAGGCTTTGCCCCCTTAGGCCAGCGAGTGCATGCATAGGACAGGACCAAAGAGCATAGGACACAGCACCGCGTTCGCACAGTTCCTCTCCAGGGCCAGGCCCTTGTCGCTCTGCGTTGCTCATTCTGCTCCTGGACCGAATCTGTTTTTAAATGGCCCCAGCTGAATCCACGCCAGCTCCTGCTTGCAGATTCGCCAAGGTGTTGAGGAGGAGCAGCTGCTGCTTGGCCCTGGGAAGGCTGGGAGACTTTCCTGGCACTCGTTTCTCAACAGCTGGGGAAGCCAAAGTCCTGATGGGAGTCAGTGTCTCTGGGATGCTGAGGTACCCGGGCAGCAGTTTTCTGGATTACAGCTTTCTGGATGCAGGCACTGGCGTGTCTCAGTGAGTGCCTAAAGTCATAACTAGATCTTCTTAATCTTGTTTTAGTAAAAAGGGGGCGATAGTCTCATTGTGATTCACTGGTTGCTGGGTAGAAGGTAAATATGATGCAGTCCTATTCTCCTTTGCGAAGGGGAGTATTGAGCTGTGATGAGCTCAGGCTGTAGAAATCGGGCTGCGGGGCAGCCTCTGTTCCCCCTCCCAGGGCAAAATGCCCTAGAAGAAGGGCGGGCTTCTTTCTCAGGCAGGGTAAAATAGCAGTCACCGCTTACCTGGACCTGTTCTCCATTGCTTTTGCTCAATCCACTTCTAAACAAGGGGAAAAAAACATCTGTTCATCTCAGATAAACTGCCATTATTTTACTCCAAGGTATTTTGACATTAATAACATTGGGAACATTCAAACAGTGGTGCCAGGGGAATGGAACAATATTTAACTTTCATTTTACCTTGATCTCATTGCTTGTTAGAAAGCCTGTTACAGAGCAACAGTTTTCTTGTTTATGAAAGAAAGAGAGGGAAAAGTAACCATAATTTTTAAAGCTGTAATAGCTAAAGGTGACGCAGAGATTATTTACCCCAAAACAACAATCTCAGCTGCAGCTACAGTAGCTAAAGGAGCTGCTGAAGCTTTTCAGTTATCTGCATTGTATGGCTGGTGGGGACTTCTAACACAAATTCAGGAATTTGCAATTCCTTTATCTATCGTAAGAAAATGGTTCGTAAATGACTGAAATATTCTAGTTTCTGGGGATATTGGAACCTAACATTTGCTGAAATCCATGGAAACACTCCCCATTGACTTCTGGTTGTTTTTCGTTTGCACTCTTTCAAAAAAGATGGAAAATAAGGAATATTTTTGGCTCTTTATAGTTAGCAGTAAGAGCGATGTTAGTCTGAAACTCCTTTCTTGTGCATATGTGATTGCGTTGCGCTCAGTTTTCATTGAAATGGAGTTAGATCAAAGAATATCAGGGCTAGGTATCTGGGCAATAAATTATGTTTGTCCTTTGGAAGTGAGCTCCCATGATTTACTCTGGATCTAGGCCAAGTCTATCGAAGAGGCTGCTGGTTCCAGTCCCTGCGGAAGGGCTGGTGTTCCCTCTCTAAGCTCAGACTTTGTCTGAATATACCCCGGCTGCCTCTTCGCATTGTAAAGGCTTTAAAAAAAGATTAGCCAGTTTGTCCCATTTTAAGCTAGCGGCTTTGCTTGTCTTTACAGAAGGACATTAGCTTTCTTTGTTTAGATGCCATCTGAAAGTAAATTATGCTCTGGCAAACCCACAGCTCTTCTAGGAGAGTCGTATTTTCCTTCAGCACTATTTCTAGGGTACAAACGCTGCTGCAGGGGCAGGTCTCAGGTCTGATTTCTTCCCTGTGGCGTTGCAAATACTCTTGGTGTCTGGTTAAAGTAAGCCTGACAGGAATCCACCAGCCGTCTCTAATGAGGATAAAGTCGTTAACTAATTTTTGATGAGGTCTTCCCTGGTGGGAAAAAAATGACTATTTCCTCTGTCCTGTTTCCTTCTGAAAGAGAGGGAAAAGAGTTCAGTCTGGTGTCATTTACACCCTTCTCTATCTAGTTCTATCTTCCATCATTTTCAACACTGAAGTTTTACATCAAACTTCACAAGTTCCCCATTAAAAATCCACTTTCACTGTCCCTTGTCCCCTTTCTTCACTGTATCACCATCATCTTTAGCATATTTGCAGCAGCAATGCCATCTGCTAGGAACGGAGCTAACTCGTTAGACTCAAAGTAGCTGGCTAGACCTGACTGGATCTAGTCTGCATTTTCTCAGTATGACCTATGGCTCCTTATCCTTAGATAAACCCCAATTACTGAGAAATCATATGCTGCCTCAGCTTTGAGCACATGCACTTATAAGTATCTTTATAAGTCAGGCATCTCTTAATCAGTATTAAATTGCTAATCCTGAGGTTAATAGTGCCTATTTTGGGGCACAGGCTTCTATCATGATCTCCTGTACTCTTTTCCAGTGCCTTTTCCCCTGATAATTACCGTACCAATGACCATTTTCCAGAAAAAAAAGACTAAAGTTTGTATATTTCCCCCTCTCTTTTTTTGCTTTCTTTTTCAAATACTCTTAACCAACCAGATGGTCTACAAAATAAAACAGCGTTGATTACAGGAAGTGAGAGGACCTCACACACATCTCAGAAAGCCTGAAGCGAACCGACCACAGCATCAGTCCCAGGATAAGGGAAGTGGCTTAAAGTATTTTCCAACAGCAAAAGGATTCGGGCACGAGGAAAGTACAGAAGCACAAGGCAACTGGCTGAGGGATGTTTCCTTGGTCTATGTGTTTTGTATGTGGTTTGGCAAGTCCTGCGGACCTCCACTGGGTCAGAGCTCACAGATGAGTTGGCTGTCTGAGGACTCGGATTCACATTTGAGGCCTGAGAAGTCACCGAGGTTTCATGGGTAATGGAGCAGCTTCTGAGGCGGTGACAGAGCCACTAACACTCAGAGCAGAACATCTGGAGATGGAGCGTTTTCTGCAAAAAAGTGCATGTTGAATAGCTCAGTCATAGTCTGAGTTTGGGGCACATCTTTTGATTTCTCTCTACCCCTCTTCGCTCTGCTCTGCTCAGTCATGGCTCAGATCGCTCTGAGTCAGATTTACTCTACTCTGTGGCAGATCGAATTCTCTAAGTTACCTAATACGGACTGTGATGCCAGTTGCTAGTTGTGTTCCAATGTTAGCATGAATGCCACCTTTAATTTGGAGGATGGTAGAGGAAGTTGCATCTCTGGACTCTGAACATCTACCTAATCTCTTGGGGGCCTTCTTTGCTGATATCGAAGTTCCCAGGCTCTGCTTATTCACATAAAGCCCTTAAAATGCTCTTGTACTTTTCTGCTGGTTTCAGAAAGCAGACGTATTTGGTTTAGAAGGAGAAGCTGAAAGGCTTTGTGACATTATCACTGCTATTCCGGCAATGCCTCTCCTACTTCTCCATGTGCTTAGTAGGCAGGAGGTCTTTGGGCAGGCTGAGCTTTGCCTCTGATTCAAAGAGAGTCAGATCCTTACATAAAATCCAGTGAGAAGGGGAAGACTCAGGAGGAAAAAAGTCATTTTTAAAAAATAATTGGCCTCTTGCAGTCTAGTTTCCCGCCACACTAATAATGCCTATCCTTTCACAACAACTTTTCTATCGACCTGAGTAGGGCTGCATTGTATTCCTAACCCTCCACCACACCTAACTGGAGCTGTTGCAATTTTAAGGGTTGTTTTAAGTTCAGGAGGAAACTTGCTGGTGCTATCAGGGGCTTGTCCAAAGCCCCAGAAACGTACAACAAAATGAGTGAGATCAGCTGGTTTAGGTTTTTGGGTTATGTGCAGTCTGAAGCAGTGGCTTTGCATGGCTCTGATGTGTATACTCCTCTGTGCCCTGGAAACCTCCTTCATCACCTGTGGGATCTAGCTCACCCAGTTTTAGAGAATGAAAATTTAACTGTTCTAGCTGAGAGAGTCTGCGTAGACTTTCTCTATCAATCTGTAAAGAAAAAGGGTTTCCACGGGGGAACTCTGCTCTAAGGTGCAGTTTTACAGTCTCCTTAATACAACATCACTCAGCTCTAGTGGAAAAAAAGCAACCCTAGTCTCTCCCTCCTTTTGGCTGCATGATCCTGCCCACTCCAGTGTTGCTGAAGCTCATTTTCATGTAACCACAAGGTGAATGTGAATGGGGAATCGAGCTGGCAGAGAACTACTCCTCTCTTTTTTTTTTTTTGGTGGGATTTTTTGTTTGTTTGTTTGTTCAGTTAGGTTTCAGCCAGCTCAGTTTCTTGGCACTAAGCAATCAAGCAAAATCTAGCAATGACAGAAAGGGACAGATAGGCATACCTAGTCAAGGCAGGGGGCTGTTGAAACAGCCCTTTCCACATCACCCAGCATGCTGGGAGGATTGAAGTGGCTGTGGAGTTGCACCCTTAAATGAGGAAAAATCAGTCTTTGGTGGTGTGCCTCTGATACACCAAGTGAGCTTACCAGCTTTCCATTTGTGAAGAGACTGACTTCTCCTTAGCCTAACCCCTAGCCTGAAAAGACAGGTTATATGCATCTGTCACTTCAAAGGAATAGCTATAAGTGCTTTTGGATATGAATGCTGGAGCTGCATCAGTTTGGTATGTCTTAGTATAGTCACTGCCTTCCTTTTGCTGTACGTCTGTAGTCTTTACTGAGCAACTATCCTTTTTTTTACTCTTTTAGAGACAGCAGGCACAAAAGCACTGCTGTCATGCAGTCACGGGAAAGTTATACGTGGGGGTCAGACAAAGGCATGCACTGTTCGCAAACCATTTTCTTTAAATAGGTAGATCCTCAGCTGTTGCACGTTGATTTATTTCCACCGAAATCAGCACCAGCGCAGATCTGAGCTGTTTCTTTGCGGAACAAGGAACTATTCCATTAAAACTGATAGGACTTTCCATTAGGTTAACAGGCTTTGGATTAGGCACATTATTTGCAAGGAAGCGTACAATTTGTGCGCTTCCTCTGCACTAACAGGCAAGAGTACAGGAACGGACCAAAACCAGACAAGATTTAGAGCCCTCACTTTCCTGGCAGCTCTGGGAGAAAGAGATGCAGATGACACAGGAATGCAGATATGATGAGGAATTTCTGTGGCAGCTCAAGTTTGTTGGGAAAAGTTCACCAGAAAGCAATCCTGGTAAAGAAATTGCTGCAGGGAACTGCAACAAATAAGGATTACAATAAAAAACCAATGACAAGAAAGCAGAAATGATAGTTTTCTCTGGAAGCAGTTCCTGATTTATCTCCAACCAGCTTCTCTCTGAGTGAGCGTATTAGTCAAAGCTTAGAATATATAGCAAAGAAGTAAGGAAACTAACTTAAAATACAGGCATCCATGCTCACGGAATGATACTGGTTATTAAAAGGTATTTAAATAATAAGCTAATGTGCTTGAAGCACAAGATGACCGGAAGAATAAAACTGTTTTGATGCGCTGCAACAGATGTGCTGAATCTTAGTAACTGCATGTGCTAATTCTATTGTTAGAGAGTATTGTGTATGAGTAATACCAGGTCCATACAGTTTTGGCTTTCCTGTATGTGCACGCTTTGAGCTGAAATGCAAAGAGTAATTATGGATTAATGCCACGAGGAATCTGCACAGGGCCCTGAAGAGATACTAGATGACTATTATGAAGTGTGAACGTAGCCAGTCTGCTCCAGATGGTGTTAGCGTGAACAATTCGGACATGAAGCAGTCAACACCAGTTGGGTCAAGAGCCACAGTCCCTACTCTGATCTGGTTCAAAAGGTAATATGGGTATAGTCTATGCGGCGAAGTAGATTTGGTCCAGGGACTGCAATAAGATGAAGGACTCCTCTAGCAGACTCAGCATCTTTGTGCAGTATATCTAACGTCTGATCAGATCTTGGCTGCATCCCCCTCACGTTGGGCAGGGATATCAATGCCCTGGACATTTTTCCTAGAACTGGGTAGAAACTAAGCACTATACCAAGGGATTCATTTTGCCAGTGGATGATGACAAGATCAACTGGCAAGGCTTATGAACTCCTCAGTGACTCTTGCTGTTGTGTGGTACACACAGGGTTGAGTGCAGCAGGATACAGAATATGCCTGGGAAAGGGCTAAGAGGGTTGGGATCATAATAGCTGCTTTTTAGAAAGAATCTCTTTCTAACAAAATAAAAGACCGGGGTGATTGAAAAACGTGGATGAACAGTTCCACTTTAGAGACAGGCACTGTTTTTAAACAGATATTGGCTGCTAATTTTTGTGTTCCTCCCCAAAAGAGGAGAGAGAGGATGAAGTGTGTGAGGGATGAATAATGTGACATTCTCTTTTTGCTAAGTGACCTTTTAAAACCAAGGAACTCAAATCCAGATATCAAGAGGGAGCCTGGGGAGGAATTACAGACAGCATCACTGCTCTCTACCCTCTGATTATGTGCTCCACTCCTCTACTGAAATGGCAGTGCAGGAGGCTGAGTTAAAGTGTGAAGAATAGGGTCGGCGTAGTAACTCCTTTTTCATCTAACAACCAGTGCAATCATACCATACTTGGCAGATCATTACTAAAAAGCTGCTCATAATAAATCAGTTGGGTTAGAACACAAAATTATAGATTTAGGTAGCTGTGAAGTACCAGGTAATACTGAAACAAGGGCAGTATGTGGTATTTGCATTAAATAAGACATGGCAAACAAAAGGGTTTACTTTGGTATCGTCTGCATGTGTGTGACATCATAAAGCCAATAGCAGTCAAAGCGGGATTATGCCTACCTTATCTACGTTCTGAAGTCATAATTGAAATCCATTGGTGCTCTGCTTGTGCTTGAACTCCAGGGACTGGTTCGTAGACCATTATATGATGCCATTGAGCTGGCGGACTATTATTTCCAACTGACTCATTGCATGCGTCTGTGAAAAACTCCTAAAGGCAGAGGCCACTATGTCAGAAAAAAATTCCAAAAGATGATGACGATCCAGGCCAATATAAGGTGGGGGAGAACCAGTCCAGGCTCCAAATCTGGCAATCATTTAACCTGGATTGGTGTGGAGTCACACAAAACCGGTATGTGTCAGATCTGAATTCCACAAAACCGCCAGCAGACTAATATCCTCTGTGTCCAGCACTGGTTATTCTCTGATGAGCTAAGGAAGCCTAAAAACAGAAAGCAGAAGTGACAATTAACCCTCTCATGTTCAGACAGCAATAATATTTGTGGAATTTTGCTTTAGGATTCCTGGTGAAATGCAGTAGTTCGTACCTATTTTTAACAACACCTGTAAAGTTAATTGTCTCATGCTGACTCTTTTACTTGTAGAAAATCAGCCAGAAACGTACCGGAATTCATGAGCCAGGTTCTGGACACGGCTGTCTGTAGTGTTGCGGTGAGACAACAACAAAGGTAGATGAAGGGAGTAACAGGTTCAACAGAGTAACAGCTATGGGAGAAAGGGTGGAAATAGCAAGCTCATTAGCCAAAAGGCTGCTTCTCTTCAGCAGAATTTTGCATTTGAGTCTGGAAATTGTTCCTCATTTCACTTTTGAAGAGATTTAAGAGGATACTCTTCCAGCTGTAATAGAGCCAATGAAATGAGCAGTGGTAGCATCTCCTTGCCAACTGCTATATTTCACAACCTATTGCCCAGACGAAAAATGCTGCTGGTATGAATGTAAATTAACAGGTTGGGCTGTGGTACCTCAGTGGTAGGTCAGACATAGACACGTCACCAGCTTTGCCACCTCGGAGATGTTAACCGCTGGGAGAGGAGTAGGGAAAAGTAAAACTACCTAAGCATGGATTGCCACAGCTCTCCTGGAGCATGCTGGCGAGCGAACAGGAAGACCCTCACTGCCATCCATCCGCACTGTCTCTGGTAGTCCAGGAGCAGATGAGGTGAGTTTTTAAGGAAAAACTTCACAGACAGGAAAGCAACCCACATTAGAAAGACAAACTGTCCCATCCTGTTTGTGGCACACCATCGCCAGGTGAAAGGAAGAGGAAGAGACAGTTGTCCCCTCAGTAATGCTTGTGTAATGCCACTGACCTTAGCCTCACAAATGGCTAATAACCAATTCCTCATCCAGCTTAAAAACTGTATGTGGTGGCCTGGAAATCACAGGTTCTGGCTGCCTACGGGGGTTGTAGTGTAGTCCTTGAATAACGAATGAATGAGGCATGAGTTTGGGATTGAGCTGGTATGGGGTTTCACGCTCAGCTACGGCCCAGATTGTGGGTGCTTAAGTATCTTTGAAGATCCTGGTCTTAACATGTAGCTTTCCTGTTGGTAAACTAGGAATAAAAGTACTGTCCCATGTTTTAAAAGTAAAGAGAGCTGATAGCTAGACAACCCTTTCTGTAGAAGAGATGCCAACAAACAACAAAATGCCAAGAGTGATCCTCTGTGATTAGAGCAGGTGAAGAGCTGGAAATACAATGTGGAATCATATGAAACCTGTGAAATGTTGAAGATGATATGACCCAAAGAACCACTGATGTTCACAGCGTTACCAGTAGGTCTGGAAAGAGATTATGTGGCTATCAAGAGAAGAGAGTTTCTTGGGCATCTTCAGATCTGGTATGGAGGATGAACTCGTCTAAGTTTTACTAGAGGTCACTGAAAGGATCAAATATTTTCCTGCTGTCTTCTTGAAAGAAGTGACCATTGGCAGCAGGCCACAGCTGGCTTTTAGCAGAGAGTCTGTTGCAATTTGACCTGCCTTGAGTGAATAGTGACAGAAGGTGCGTTTAAGCATTAGAGTGACCTGGAGACTTGGTGTCTGGTAATGAAAGGATTTAAGTTTTAATTGTCCGCAGCTCCTGGCTTACTTTGAGCCTCCTGCTGAGTAGCAGAGGTCAGTGAAGTGACAGTGCTGAAAATCTTAGCCTATAAAACATCTGCTGGCTTTAAAATGACTTAAACAGGTTATAGTCACACTGTGAAGCTGTTTGTTTCAGGTTCCTAGTTTAGATTATGGTGGAGAATTGCATTTGAGGGCAGGGAGGGTAATGGAGAGAATTAGGTAGATAGGGAGAAGATGCTCAAAAACCTTCCCTCTTCACACAGCGGGTTTTGAAAAGATATTACCATTCTGTCGGCACAGGACTCCAGAGACAGCAGGCGGGCAGACTGCATTTGTCACTTTTCTGAAAGTTTGATAATCAGAGATGTACTGGATTATTGTGAAACCAGCCTGATAGCCAAAAGAATCCTGTTGCCTGCAATTGCTGCAAAGAGTAAACCTCTGACGCCAGCAAGTGTGATGGTGAGACATGGATAAGAAACTACAGGCAGCAGCGCTCCAATAAATCAACTCCTACTGCTGTAGGTCAAAAGTCATCACACCCGATTCAAATTAGAAAGGTCAGATAATCAACATTCAGTCAGAAGGAAGGAAAAAAATGAGGCTGGAATTCATGGGTGTTAAAGCAAACGTTGTAAATTATGTATGGTGATTCATTTATCTACGTATTTCCATTCATGAAATGGTTTCATCAGAAACTTCTGATTTAGCCTAGTCACCAGAAAATACCCTTAAACTTGGAAACAAAGTTGTTCAAAAAAAAAAAATCTCTTCATGCTCCTAATCAATCTAAATGTTCCTTAGAGCTAATTTAATAAGCTGTAATCTAGAAAGAGATGAAACATACCAATTATTCTCCTGTAATGTCATAATCCTTTTACAAGTACTTCCTTCTGATGTATAACCCCCCCCCCCCGATAAAGTGCTGAAAAATAACTAGTTTTGATTAACTCTACCAAAAAAATGTAGAAAATAAGTCTGTGGTTTCAGAACAGCTGCATACTCCCACCAGGGTAAGAGGCTATGTTAGTTAAGAGGCTATGTTAGTTCAGGGTGACACATATCAGGGTTTTTTATGATGTGTATACGTCAAAGCAAACTTTGGAACACACTTTTAGAAACTTTAGAGCTTCTTCGGTCATTAAGTTCAGTTCTCCATTCTCTCAAGAAGTTATAGTGCAGTTTCATGGAAACTTAGGAAAAATAGAAGAGGAGGAACTTTGAGAAGCTAATTCATCACTCTGCCTTCGGGCAGGACCAGTCTCTTTCATGTTGTTCCTGCCATAGCTTTGTCCAGCCTGTCTTTAAATATCTTCAGTGTAAGAGACGTTTCACACCTTGACCAGATAATGTATTCTAATGCTTCACCATTCCTATTGTTAGATTTATCCTAATATCCAGCCTGATATTTCTTGATACACTTTAAGATTCATTCTCACTCACCTGTCAGAGACAGAGAATTGATTATCCTCCTTGTAGCAGAAGTTGGTTGCAGACTCTCTCTCCTCCCGTCTTCTTTCGTTTACTATGAACAGCTCTAGATTTGTCAAATTCTCCTCCAGGACTTGATTTATAGACCTCTACAGGTTCTTCTAGTTCTCCTTCAACTTGTTTCCAGTTAGTTTACATATTTCAGGGGTGGGACCTAAACCTAGATAATCAAGGCACTACTAAGAGTAAGCAGAGCCAAAGGACTATTTTGTGCCTTATTTCACATGGTCCAGTATGGTGTCTGGGTTTTTTAGCAGGAGCAGAACATCTGTCTTGTGTGCTGGTGGGATCTGCCAAAGTCTTTTAGATCCTATTTTGAGGAGCAATGGTCTAGGCAGCTGACTCCTATCCCAGGCAGTTGGCTCCTATCCTCTATTTGTCTAGCTGTTTTTTTGCTGAGGGTTGTTGTTTTGCCCTTGTCCACACTGAACTTCTCCTACTTGTCCATTTCACAAAGCTAGGAGTTCTCCAGCTTTTGTAATATCTCCAAAAGGAGCAGGTATTTACTGATAAAAGTTGAATACTCCAGGATCCAGTGCAAACTGTGTGGGAAAACTACTCAATACATCCTTTCATTTTAATAGCAAATCTTTGACAACTTCTTTCCATACTTTCTTTCCATATTTTCTAATAATCACCATTATGAAAATAATCAATTAGTTTTGCACCTATTCTACAATCATTTAGTGTTAACTCTGTTTCCATCACTGGTTTATGAAGTTGTCATATCAGGTATCACCAAAAGTCGTAAGTAAAAAAGACACCTATTGCTTCTCCCTTACTCACAGGCCTTGTTATCCTGTCACGAAAGGCGATTATGTTTGCTTTACATGAATTCTGCTTAGTAAATCTATATTGGCCAATACCCATTTCTTTGTTATTTGGCATGAGAACTATTTGGTTATTATTATTTACAGACTGCTTGATTATTTATTTAAGGAGGAGAGTTGATATTTTTATGCTCTTCTGAGAACCCCAAGTTACCCCAAATTTATTTCATTTCCTTTCCCCACCTTTTAAAATGTATGTGTGCCCACTCCGTTCCACACTTTTCTTTATCCATCAAGTTCTGTGTTAAAAATAGTTAAGTCTTCTTCCCTATTTGTCTGACTGGATGCTGCTTTTGCATCTCATTGCTCTGGTTGGTAGAAGTCTTTCCTTCTAATTTTCGGAATAGATTTATTTCTGGCCAGTTTACACCCACTTTCTCTTGTGCTAGTTCTGTCCTTTGACTTAAATAGTTCTTTCCTCTGCCTGATGTTTATTCCTGAGGAGGTATTTGCAATCTTACCCTTTTAGACTTCATTTTGCTAGACTAAACAAAAGTGCCCTCCTATTTTTTTTTTTATCCCATAAAGTAGAATACCCTGTCAGTCCCTGTGATTTGATTGATCCTGTCAGTTCTGTGATTTTTGCTTGTTGGAACTTCTCTTTCTTCAAGACACATAGCCTGCATTGCCCAGAGCACATCCGGGAGGGCTTGATGGTCCCCTGTGGTGATGTAGCTCCAGGTCACAGGGCTACGTCTTGCTGGTGTCTTGGTCTAGGAGTGAGTGTCTCACCTCAGTTTCCAATGCCTTAAAAAAGAAGTCTTCATTACTCATCCCTAGATGCATTAGATCATTTTGTGCTACAGAACATAAGCCTTTTTTTTATTATTTTGGCTGGCTTCAAAGTTACGTGGCTGTTCCTGTGTGATTTTCCTATTGACTTTGAATTCACGCTGCTTTCCAGCCTCACGTCACCAGCATGTTCCGTGACTTCACTCTCACTTTTTGTGCAGCAGTTGCTCACAGAAATATGTTATTGAGATCACTCCCAAAAGAAGTCTTGGAAAAACCATCCTCATTCCCTGAACACGCTACCAGTTCTTCTTGTTCTAGGCAACTCTCACCCACCTTGCGGACCTCACCCACCGAGTCTGTCTTACTTAGAAACTTCCAATGTGATATCAAACCTGAAATGCAGAAAGAGGAGGAGAGATCTTCTGCATTACTTTTATCTGCAATATCAGCTATTAAATAAAGCAAAGCCATTGGGCACCGCCTATAAGTTGTAGCAGGTGTTGAGCCAGAGTTAATGTAATTCCAGCTGAAGTCTTGGCAAGGTGTAGAGTTGTGTCCCGCAACAGCTTTGTAGGACTGACTTCGTAAGGAATAATCAGTTTTGAAAGGTGTGCTCAGCATGTCTGTGCGCTCTGTCTCTCTCCCGGGGAGTACTGCTGATGATTTGAGCAATGCTGTAGCTCAAAGGCTGTAACTGGGGCACTCAGCCCTGCTGGAGGTAGGGTATGAACACACATCAGGTCCAATATAGTCTGTAACGGCCCAGAGCTGCAGGTAATTTAACCAGGGAGCTACAGCAGGCTCCAGGAAGCAGCATCCTGGCAATGAGGTGCTTTTTCCAGGTCACACGTAGCATCGGTGGCAGAGCTGGGAATACTCACGAGGAGTGAGATCCTGGACTGGTATGAGCAGGGAGGGAGGGGAGAGGTTTCTATTAGCTTTAATGGTAGATCTCTTTATAGGTCTTGTGGCTCCCAGTCTGCTGACACCACTAGAGAAAGCCGTAAAATTCCCCACTGTCTATCCTAAGCAGAGAGAGCTGATCGTTTTGATTTAGTTAGAACAGAATGTCATACTTTGGCCCTCCCTCGCACACACTTGCAGGCCAAGCTTAACAGCAGCATTTCTTAAAGCCTGAGTTGTGGGCTGGTTGCTTTTTCTGGTTTTAGTTGTCTGTTTTTTTCCTAATTCTCTACATTCTTCTGGATTCTGACTAGCATATTATCAGGCTAATATGTGGGAATCACCATTTTTAATGTAGGTACCTTCACAGCAGCCCTATGCCTTGAGGAAATATATTATGCTTTTTTTTACAGTCAGGGAACTGAAGCACAGAAATGAAGGGTCAAATCTGCTACTGCAGATTTATTCCAGTGCAATCCAGTGAATCGTGCGGCTCTGTAAAACTGGAGTTACACAGTGATTAACCACACCATTTGATTTGTACTTAATGTTTTATTATGGTCCTCTCTTAGTTTTTGCTATATTTGCTAAATCTGCTGTGTAGCATCTTAGGGTCAGGCTGCTAAATCAGCATAATGATGTTCAGGTACCAGGCACTGTGGTGTGGGGGGAATGAATGTATTTTTGCCTGTCTAACCTGCCAAAACGAAATCTATGATTCAGCAGCGGTGCAGGTTATATGCGCATAAAGAGAGGTGCATGGCACAGCTCCTCTCGCTCTCTCTAGCCCTTCTGTCCCCTGTAGCTTGCTCCTTAAGTACTAAAATCCTCTGCCTGCCTTAGTGCAACGTGGGTGCGGATTGTCTGGGGATTTATTTTCAAGTAGCATTACTTTTTAAAGAGAACTAGGCTGTCCGAAGTGTGATTTATATATAAGAAAATATAATACATACCCAGCTGACTTCGACTTTCATGCGCTTTCCCCAGTGCCGGGTAGCACTCACTCGCGACAGAGTTTTCCACTTTTCATCTTTGCTTTGAGTTGACTGAAATCTGCCTTTCCCTTCAAACCGGACGGCTGCAGCCGTCTCCCTGCCTGCTGGGAAGAAGGCTAAACAGATTTTCAGCTTCAGGGGTTTGCTGGGGGAAGGCTGAGTGAAATGGCAGCCAGAAAGACGGGAGATGTAGGTTGAAAAGATAATAATAAAAAAAAATCCTTTTGGTTTGCCTGTGAATTGTCCCGAAGGGCTCCTCTCCAAATGGCGCCCCTTGTTTACCAGGGAGGGTTGCACAAGGTGATTGCTGCAGCCAGAAACGATCTCGAGGAGATCTCTTGAGTCCCTGAACCAGCTGATTTACAGTCAGCGGAAGCTGAAATGTGAAACTCTCCGTACGGGTATTCTGGTTTTATTTTCTGATGAGGGTTAAAGCAGCTAGGCCATAAATAACATCAATATGCTCCAAAATTAAATCAGGTGGCGGCGAAGGGTCAGGCACCTCTTTGCAGGATAGATGCCGTAGCGTGGTAAAGTTGGCTGACTTGTGCCGATTCATTTAGTCCCACCTGATACCTAATAATATTTATGAGGCAAACAGCGGGGAGCGGGCGAGGCAGTTCCTACACCTCACAACGCATTTAAATTGATGCAGTGTGAAGCTTCAGAAGCCTCTCTTTGTGTTTCACCTTGCAGCAAGATGTACAGATAACCGGCCGGCAATGCTTAGGAAGGGACGGGCAGGAGCCCGGGTTAGGGTGGGCCACTCTCCAATTCTCTGCAGCTTCTTCTCTACCATCTAGGTGTTATCCACCGAAAAATGCTTGGGGAAAAATAATCATTTTGTAGCAACTTTAGTTTTGCCGTTTATAGCAGGATGAAGCCCTGGCTTTCAGCTCTTGGTAAGGTGCCGGGGCTGATTTTGGTGGAGCGGCTAAAGGGAGTCATTTTGTTAGGGAAGGAGTAAATGTTCAGAAATCACTGCTCTTTGCCCTTGGAGCGACCTTTTCTTTTAGTTCTTCTCCTGAGCTCCAGAAATGAAGAGATTTTGTGTTTTTTATCCATGTTCACCTCTCTTCATCTCTCCTTTTTTGGCAAGTCCCTGGGTATTAGGGCTAGAAGGAAGACCTCAGCAGCGTGAAGGGATTGGAGCCTCAAGAAAGATGAAGCTTGAAGAATAAAACTAAGACTAGTAAACCCAATGCGTAAGGCAGGTCAGCCAGGGTATGACGGTCTGAGCCCGGTTTTAGTCAGTTGCAAAATCTACCATGCGGGACGATGACAGCCCGTTGGCCATGGCTCCCTGGGAATTGGGTTCCTCCTGGTGCCACAGGTGTGAACTACCTCACTCATATCATTATCCACCCAGAAAACGCGCAGGGGTGCTAATTCAAATGTCAACTCTGTTTAGTGTTTTATCACCGGGAAGGCATGGCGCAACTAGGTTGTGACCTGCCTAATTTATCTCAGGGGAGGTGCTTCCTTTTGTGACCCAAAGTTATTGGTGGTTCAGTAGCGACTGACTATAAAAGTGGGATTTTATTAGACCTCTGTTTAAGGATGAATCCAGCTGAAAAGCACCTCTGGGAATGCCTGGCCCCCCTTCCGATTGTTTAAAACAAATGTCACCAAATCAGACAAATGTTGGCGCTGGGACACAGCATGCACTAATTTAACCCATATGCTCTGGGAGTGCTCCTACATCTGTTTATTCTGGGCAGAACTAAGTAGTAGAATAAATTTTTTTTTCTCCCCCCTATCAAGTAACACTATATCACAAGCTAGCCATGTAATTTTAAGCCCACTAGTGGGCAAGAAAAACAGGAAAATGTTTGGCTCAGGAGAGCACTAGTAGTAGCTAGCTAACTGGGGTTAGAGAAGTGGAAACCAAAAAATTGCGGCGCAGTTCAGGATTGGAAATCTGACTGGGTAAATTTGCCTGGGCTGGAAACATCTATCTCAGTGATCATTCCTTCATGCTGCAGTTAACACCTATTTATTAAGTGAAGCAAAATCTTTTGGTCTCTTTAGAAATTTGTCTCTCAAAACTTGTCTGTCTCCCTCAACCCTGATTTTAGTAGTTTGTCTAGAGGAAAGGTTTTACCTCCCCACTGAAACCTTGCCTCCTCCCTACCCTCAGAGAGCCCAGCCACAACAACCCTGCTGCTGCTGTTGTGAAATATTTATGCTTCCCGAAGCCTTTACTTTCTCGAGCGATCTCATCAAACATCTTTACTCTTTTCCATCTTTTTTCTCCTTTATTTCATTGTAGACATAGTCTTTTATTTCTCTTACTTAGATTCTTTAATGTCTTTCCTTAGCTTGGTATTTATTCTTTCAATACCTCTATAACTAAGAAAGGGATAAACCAAAGTAAGATTGAAGGCTAGTTGCTATTTTTTAAAACTTGTATGAAAAAAAAATCAATATAATACCAATACCAGACTCAAATATATATATATACATATCTATGTTGCACATAATTATAAATAGTCTAATAGTCTAATAATTATAATAGTCTAGTAGCTTGGGTCAGGTTCCAAATGCTCAGCCTTTTTTTTTTTTTTTTTTTTGCACCATCTACTTTATTATCATTACGCGTGATAACATATTTTAAATTTAGTCATAGAAAATGAACACGGAATATGCACCTCATATGAAATTTCACAATTGTTTGCTGAAATTGGTGTGAAAATAATCTCAAAATACTTTACAGGAAGAAATTTTGAAGTTTCTATTTGAATATACAAAAAGAACATCAACGGCATATTTTCTTCCAGGATTTCAGTTTATATCATTTCGGTAGTGTGAAAGGTACATATAAACAGTAAAATGGATGTTTGATCATACACATGCACATTATATTAGAACGGTAGCATTTTCTGATTGCTGTAGTTAACGTTCATGTTGCTTGCTATTTGAAAGGGGTATCCAAAGAAACTAATTCTTATTAAGGCAGAAAAGATTGCAATGAACATTTAAATGGCCTTTCTGAATATTAGTGAACATAGCTACTCATCAACTGTTCTGCTTCTTACCTAACAACTGCTGATCATATCTTTTAGAAAGACGGTTACTCTTGATTTAGCAACTCCCAAATGAAAAAGAATTTACCATGAGCCTCAGTAATTTGTTCCAATGGTTAATTATCATGCCTTAAATATGTATATCTTATTTTCAGCTTGCATGAGGTTTACTCATATATTAATTGTATATTTGATTGTAATTCGCCCTATCTTAGCTAGTTAAATATGTTGCACTTTTTTTTTTTTAATTCCCTGATTGGACGGCTTCTTTAAATAACCAGCTTAGCATGAATTATAAAGTTTTACAACCAATTATACAAATGCGAAATTCAAGAATTGAAGTTCAGCTGAACCATTCACAAATGATTTGTTCCACTGTAGTCCTCCAGTTTTCAGATATCTGTAGGAAGGAAGTGCAGAAGACGCCCCACCAGTATACGGCTCTATCCAAGCATACTGGTCTTTTCTGACTCTTTCCCCACTGATTCACTACAAAAGCCCAGAACCAGTCCTCTGTCTCTAATGTGGAGGGACCAGAGTCTGTGACCGTTGAGTTGTCCTAGACTCTCAGTGACATCAAAGCGGAAGAGCATCCAACTAAGACTGGTGGACTCTACTGCTGGGTGACACCCTTCCAACTTTTTATAATGCTGCTGCCTAAAAGGGTATCGTGAATTCACCAGTTTTTGTGATACTCTTAAATCTTTGGGATAGGGGTCAGCGCGTTTCGGAGCATTAGGCTGCACCAGCCAGTGCAGAATAGGACCAAAGACTGCTGTAGCAGGCATCCTGACACCACAGTGGCCTTTTCACCTCTTCGTTTTGTATGGTGTCTGCGGAGGTTTTGACTTTTCCACATTACCAGCATAATGATTTTCATGTATGGAACTTACTTCTGTGATTCTATGCAGAAAAATACTCAATTGGAACAGCCCTGCTGCAGTAATGGTTAATGTTCTGGTTTGTGTTATTTGAATATACTGCAACATTTTTTGTTTTTCTGCTCAGAGCTGGTTTCCACCAGTTGGTCAGTGTTATGCACAATCCTTTCTCTCACAGTGGCTGAAAAAAGGTCCACAGGAGAAGGTAGTTTATTGTTTTACTGAAAATGTACTTGAATATTTTAATGTAAAAAGAACAGTTATCTGAGAAGCCTTGTCCAAATACAAGGCCATCAAAGTTTTCGTTTATGCTGTTGGAGCAGCATGATAGAAAAACTGGGGTTTCTTACGGTAGATACTATAACATATAGTTTATGACTATAGATGATCAGACAGTAGGGAGACCTAAGTGTTTGGATAAATTGATAAAGAGATGGATTTTTTGGGCAGAGAGAAAATCTTGAACTAATTTCCCTCTTACGTGGCCTGTTCTCTAGGACATCTCTCAATCAACTGAAAGCTATCTTTCAAGTACAGTAAACAACTGTACACAATTTCTAGACATTGCTAACTCTGAAACCTAATGCTGACACTGTAAATATTTTCATTGCCATTATTTTACAGGTCGTGATTGGGGTGGCACCTTGCTCGGTGAAATAGTTGAGCATACGCATAGATTCCTACAGGTGATCAATAAGATGTCGGCTCATCTGAGGTGTGCTCCTAAATAAGCATGAAAGTAGCCAGAGAACTTTCCTCATGTGGGTGATTTGGGAAATAGGCCCTGGTATAAATGCCTGAGATAAAACGGCATTATATTTCTGGCTTCTTTCCATTAACTAAAAAGTAAGCCGAAGCTGAGAAACTCATAAGTAATTCAAATGAGATGAATTCTGATCTCTATCCCATGTGCACACTTTAATTTGTACGAAAGAATAAGAGAAAGGAAAAAAATTAAATAAGGGGGCTGAAACCTGAAAAAAAAGATTAATATTTGCATTGAAGTGTTAAACTTCATTGAGATGTGGGTGTAATTCCATCAGGATTCCCTAGACTCATCTTACTTTTTGACTAAATGTTTTATGAAGCTAATGATTCACTAGCCAAATTAATTCTTGTTGGCGTGCTGGGATCTGAGGAGGGCTGGAAAGAATACATGCTGTGGGGGCCAAGGTGGCACCAGAAGTGGGACAATGTTCTGTACTGTAGCTGGCAGCATCATAAAACGGGGATTAAGAGGACAAAAATTAATCATAGAGAAGCTAGTTGCAGGGGAGAGCAGAACAACTAGGTAAGGATTCCAGACGCATTGGGTGGTATGTATCTGCTGCAACTTAGGCACCTAAAAGGTGAACCTTTACATCAGAGTTAACTACCTTCAGCCCTCCTGCAATCAGTGGAAATAACCAAGTGTCCCAGCGAACAATTCTTGCAACCTTTCCTTTGGATAAAGTTTATTGCCCCACATGTCAGTCTCTCTCCATTAACTATCAAAGAGAGTCTGGCGTGATTATTCTGAGGGTAGATAAATCCTACCCCTGGCATAGTCCATATTTTCTTCCCAACAGACAGTGTAGAAGAATCAGCTGATTTGCCTAATCGAGTCTTAATAAACTACTAAGAAAGCAATTCTGTAACTATATACAGCCTGTTAAAAACAATCCTTGGAATTTTTTTGTGTACTCTCCAACTTAAATCTTTGCTGCTGTCCGTCAGCTGGGTTGCATCTTGCACTGGATTACACGAGAGGACATATAAAATCAATGGTCACAACTTTACTGTCATCTTTTACGTGTTGCCATACCTGTGCTCCTTTTCCTTTTCCTAGGTAAGTGAGTTCAATGCATTTAATCTTCCCACAAATTTTCCTTTGAGCATTTTATTGTATTTCCTTCTTCTAGGAGCTGGGACAGTTCCTGGTCCCTAACTCATTGCAAACTCAACTAACTCAACTTCCATACCTCTATCAGCTTTCCATCCTCGCTTGGAATCACTACAGTAGACAATACTGAGTCGCTGCCAGATCCCAAGCCTAGGGAAGTACAGAAAACCCACATTTCACGTTACCATAGGAACGGTGGTTCCACGGTGGTGCTGCAGAAGGTGCATATTTTTTGGCATTAGGTATATACATCTTTCTCTCACCTGCCCCCGCAGGACTATATCCTGAGACGTGCAAGTGTGTTATGGTGAGAGCAGACTTCATGAAGCTATAGTCTGACGAGCGTCAAAGGAAGTGCTTTGGGTCCTTCTCCACTAAGCAATACAGCCAAGAAATAAATGTAACAAAGCATCACATAGAAATGCTTGATTCTTAGCATGAGCTATCAGACACACATATAACACAGGCAGTAAATTGGCTTAATGGATGCAAACAAAAGGTTAATGTTCAGAGGGGAGAAAAGGGCTTTAAACTGCAGGGTGAGGAGAGAATTTTATATATGTCAGAACATAAATCCCTCACAGTCTCTGCAGAGAGGTCACTGCTGAGATCCCCAGTGTCATATTTTCTAGCTTGTATCCAATTGACTTGAGAGGTAGAAGAGAGCAGGCCAACCCCTTCTGTGGTCAGAAAGTTTAAGTAAATACTTAGTTCATTTTCTGTAGGCATATTAGGCATACTCTGGAAAAGTCCGTTACCAACAAGCCAATGACTTGGGGTTTTGAGTAGTTTCATACGATTTCTGAATCTTGGGAATCAAAAGGATCCTTCCTGCTTCCTTATATAAAGCCTTATTACTGCAATGATAGCCAGAAGTCACTGCAGATGTTTGCTATTCTGTCAGCAGTCTATGATTAGTGAAAACATCATGACTTTACCCTGGCCCGATTCTTCTCGTTCTCCATATCTACCTTTTTCCTAATGATTCCTCTTCTTCTGGATCAATAAGATTTTACTTTTTAGGTACAGGAATACTGTAATGTCCTTAGCAGCTCCATAAACTGAGAGATAACCGGGGAATAAGGGCCATGTTGCATCAAAGTCTGATGTCCAGTTGTCAAAGCTGGACAAGGTTTCTGTGTTTCAAGGCACCTGAAGAGCTGGAGATGGGACATGGGACAGGATTTACTTGTGCTCCTAATTGCACTGAAAAATGTCCGAGGTTCTTGGGCAGTGTGTCCTGCTTATGTATGCAGGTTTAATTCACTCAGTAATGCTAGAGTCAGGAAGAAGTACTCCCTGAAGCCAAACCAGCAGGAATGACTGTGTTTTTTTGATCTCCTGCTATAGCATAAGGTATGGTCTCTTCCCCTACCTCTTGTCCTGCCATTTCCACCTAGTACATATCCTGCTCATATCACAAGGCAGCTACTCTTCATCTCTTCTTCATCTTGGGCTACTTTTGCAGCTTGGAAGACTAAATGTCTTAAACGTGGAGCACCCTTAGCTGATTGTTCTTGTGTGGAAGAGGTCTCAGTGACTCATGGGCACCCTTCTGGTTTTCTATTCTTACATTATTTCTTTATACATCACTGTCAGCCTCACATGAATGTTCAAACTGCACATAGTTATAATCCTGTCTCGGGACTATGGGACCCCAAGAGGTCTGCTGTAGCAGTAGATTAATCTTTGACTCCATCTAGTGATTTGCACTTCCCACTACCACCTTCTCAATAACCTCAACATCCTTCTCTACTGCAATTGTACTCCAGAGTCCTGGTTTCTCCAATTGCTTGCTCTGACCCTGTTTCCAGAGCCACTGGGAAAGGAGAAATGTAGAAGGTGTCTAGTCTAGAACATCTCTTTCAATGGTTGAATCACATCACTATAAAATGAATGGACAGGATGCTTTCCCAGATTTTTCTCCTTTCACAGGCCCTGAGATAGCAGTGTGATGGAGTCAGTGTACATGAGACAGGATTTTTCTTTTCTTCAGTTCACATTCTAGCCTGGCACTGGTCAGGATGCAATATTTCCTTAAGAGATAGACTTGGAAACACGCTGAACAACAAAGTGAAAAGTGAAGAGGAATTCTGTTTACACCTATGTGCTTTTTAGCACGGGATAAAGTAGATCACACTATTCCCTCATGGCCCCATTTCTGATGCTAACAGAAATTTGTTATGACTATATGGCCTTAAGATTCAAGATCCAAAAAGAAAGAAGCATGTTTCCTTTCTTTTATATACATTTCCATTTCACTGGCTTTTTCTTGTGCTCAGATTTCTATTGATTATTGCCTGAAACATGCCACATTCTAAATATTTGTATCGTTCACAGTGAATTTTTCATTTGTCTAAGTATTTGATCACATCATTGGGCTCTGTTGTTCAGTTTTAAGTGAATGCCTGGCAAAGTGAATATTCTTGAGTCGCAAGTAGATATTAATCAATGAAAAGAGTTGAAAAGACTAGATACCCCAGGATGTTTTCTTTATTGATTACAGTGCTTGGGATTTGGATGGGAATAACACAAGAAGATCTAGAAAAAAGATCATAACCAACTAACATAGAAGGACAAGCAGCAATCTGGGAGCTGATAGCATGTGCTCTGCACAGAGGATCCTATTCTTGTGACAAGTTGCTGGGCACTGAACAGCAAGACCTGTGCTGACCCTTCTGAGCTCTGCTTATGTGACTTTTGATCATTTTCTATTTGCATCAGGTCATCACAGTTGGAACACCCATGGTCCACAGGCTTGCAAAATCAGTCCTATCTTTTTCTCCCTTTTACTGGGAGGGTTGATAGGAGAGCATGAGATTAATTTTTGCAACTCCTTTTCTAATAATACATATTACTAAAAGAAATATTCGTATTAACATATAACATTGTATTAACAATAATACATGTAAAATATATATAATAATAATACATAATAACACATACCTCATAATAATAATAGATTACCAAAGAACTGGGATGACCTCAAGTAAACGATGGAAGACGCTAACATGCACACATATTGACTGCAATTCCTGAAAATGTCCCAGATGACATCGCATATTGGCATAGATCTGGACTGTGCTAACTTAAGAATTTTCCTGAGAAAGGATGATGTTTTCCTGGGTATTTCCACAAGCTGCAAAGTATAGACTACAAAAGCCTTATAGAACCAATTAGATTAGCAAAACTGGAGCTCACAGGACCACTTTGTTTTAACTGAAAAAAAAAAAAAAAAAGCCCCAAAACTGAAAAAAAAGAAAGTATTGCTGGAAAGAAATGGACCGAAAAATTCGGAGGAAACTATCGATACTTCGTCCAAGCTGCATAAACTCTCAACTTTTCTTTTAAAACAGCCAGAGATCTTAATCTCCATCCTCAGGGTTTTCACCTGACTCTGCTCAGCTGTCTCAGGCCCTGCCAGCACCCCTTGGCAGTAGTAGTGTACATCAGCCAACACGAACAGTGAGAGAAAAAAAATTCCAGGGTAAAAGCCTTAGAAACGTAGTATCGATTTATTTGCACGCACCTTCCTACCACTACCACAGTTCATCGCAATGAGGGTGAGCCTTTTCAACTTAAAATCTTACACTTCAGTGTGAGACTTTGATGTTTGCAAAACCCGTAGAAATGGCTAGCATTTTCCTTCTGCGAAGGTCAGGGGAATGTTTTTAATTACTGCAGGTCTTAACACACACGTGGTCCGGCTGGCTGAATGCCTAAGTAAGCCACACACAATTGCTTTCATTTTTAAAGTAAATTACTTAGCCTATTTCCAGTTGTTTATGTGTGGTGTCTGTGAATACTCTAGCGAATGAGCTCTACCTGCAAAATGCTCAGTTTGAATTCGAAGGGCGGGTTTCCATTGCCTATTAACCACACTGCAACCTGCATTAGTGGCCTCACTGGGGAGGACTCAACGAGTAAGGTTGCAAGAGCTGCTGAGCACCAGGACACACCTGAGGACCTCGAGCTCAGAGGCCAAGGACTTTCAGATCTCTAGCTGTCAGTGCTGCAGCTGTTTCTTCAGTGTCGTGGAAATGCAATGTGACTGGTAGATTAATTTGTAACTCAGGGAGTTACCCAGAAATAAGATAGGATTAGCAATAGCAGCGGGCTTGAGAATGCACAGATTGGGGAAGTTAAAAATCATAATATCATGTATTAATTGATAAATAAACCCATGAACTGTTCTGAATAATGCATAACTTTAAGAATATGACATGGTGAAGTCGGAAACAAGGCAAACTGTTCACTACATAATATTTATGCTGGTCTACAGGATAGAAAAATGCAAATGTTCAACTACACAGGCAAGGAAAATTGGACCTGCTCCAGGGAGCTCATGATCCATGCATTTCATGAGATGAAACAGATGGATGAAATAGACACTTGGAGTGGGTGGGAGGAGGTGGGAGGATGAGTTATAGGAAATGGCTTTGTAGAATTATCGGCACTTCATTTTCTAGTACAGATCTCCCTATGACATCAAAGCAGTCACTTAGGATCAGGGTTTTTTCAGTGATGTCTGAACAGGTGTTTGGAGGAATTTTAGAAAATAAGGAATTTGAGAACTCCTACAGATATCATGTGGATTTGGACATCTTAATTATTCTGACATTGCACTTACAAGTCTTGCCTTTTGTGTCTCATCCAACTGTCCTAAAGGTAAGGGACAGAGTCTTAACGATTGAAATAGGCTCTGGAATTAGTCCCTACATTCTCTATGTCTTTGAACTTATGGGAATAAATTGTCGCTTTTTACAAAGCCTTTGCAGATCTGTGAGTGAAAAGACATATGTTATAAGGTATTAGAGAAACAAAAAACAAAAGATACATCAACCACTGTGACATGTGCACCACACTTATCGTGGTTAGATATCTTTACGCGTCCTCTTCGTGAGACAAGTGACACTGACTTCTCCAGCGTCACTGCTGTATTTAACCATAAGGGACCGTTATGCTTAAAATATTTCTATTCATTCTAGCAATAAATGTCTGCATGCCCAAGGCAAGGAATTATCTTTCAACTAGTCCTGCATGTTAGCAACCAATTACCCTTTTCCACTCCAGTTCTTCATCAATGTACGTACCTCGGCAAAGAGGGTGCTTGCTGTCCCACACCTCTAGCCACAGGCTCAGCATATCGCAGAGGGTATCTAGTGTCACAGTGAAACCATACACTTCTGTGCACCCTGGTCATTGGTATTACCTGTATGGTTGTTAGACTCAGGAAACAGCTGAAAAACCACACGGATGAGCTTCTGACAATCACAAATCATCAGAAATGAGTTCCCCTCTGGTTACTTAATAAGGGTATGATCTAGCTCAGAGAAAGACACATAAGCTCAGTTCAGGTTCATAAGTGTGTCTAGTGCAATTTGAGAGGCCTCAGAATATCTGTGACATCTGCACAGACCAATAAATATGATGTAGGATTAATGGTAGACCTGTATCCTTCTAAAGCAGCAGCTGGAGGCCAGACAACGTGCCCTGGAGCATCTTAAATCACATCAGACACTTGTTTCAGCAGCTAAATTGAGTCCCAGATCTCCAGCGACTATGACGAGAACTCAGACACTCAGCTCATGCATAAGACTAAGTTTAAGTGTCTTTCATCTGCAGTCTGATCAGTCCCACCCTAACTACACACTAGTCTTTCTCTTCTTATTCCCCTTCCCTGCACTCACTAGGGATCATGAAACTACCAGTCCCTGTAAGCCAGGAATTGATTGCAATGGCAATTAGCCCCTTCACCGCTCCTGGGAATCCAGGACTTCAGAGACCCTTTTCTGAGTTCGTGCCGTGCTCACACCAGGTTTGTGCCAGTTTTCCACGTTCAGCAGGTGTGAAGCTATTTGAGTCTGCACTCCCAGAAGTGTCTGGGAGATCAGCTCCTCTGTAGGACCCAGACTTCAGCCAAAAATCTGTGAGAAATTGGTCACCTAAATAAAAATATATGTGCATTTTGGTTTTAGCATAATTCATAGTGAAGGAGAAGTAAGCAAAGCTGTATTATCTCACAGGTGCAGTGAGTTAAGTCGGCCCACAGAGATAGCTGCCACCATTTAGCTAAAGTGTGGTAAGTGGCTAAACCGTGGTAATTCTTACTGAGCCTGAACTCTGAGTGATGTTTTGCTATGGGGCGAAGTGGACAATGTGGGCAGCGAGGTCGGTGGAAGATGGGTATTACACTTCTGAGAACCTGCACCCAGGCTGCTTGATCTAGCCTGTGTTTCCTTGATGTCCTGCTACATCACATTGTGCATCCAAGACATATTCAGGCCTTCTTGCTCCTTTATCAGCATCTGAACCTCTTACCTTTATCAAGACAACTCTCACCCAGAGCTCATTACTTGTCTGTTGACTGTTACTCTTTCTTGTTCTCTCTGGGCTCCTACGCACCTCTGCTCTAATCAATTCAAAATACAAGGGCTTTTGCTCTGCTCCCTGTTCCTTTCACATATTTTGCAATGCAGACTCCCTGCCTTCTATATATCACTTTCAATATTCTTGACTGATTTTTGAGGGTTTTTACATCCTTTTCTGCCCAGTTTAATCACTACCTTACACGGTTTAATCACTAACCATTACCTATCCACCAATGAAAGGCTTCTTTCACAAAACTCATTTACTGATTGCCCTTGGTCTTCCTTTAAACCTTCTGGGAGAAAGCTCTGTTGAAATGCCTACAGGAAAATGTAGAAGAGGCAAATGATAGGGGTGGGAGAGAAGGGATAGCAGATCGTGTTTTGATATTTCTATTAAAATATATTTCTGTGTTTCAGAACAATGACTTCAGGCCTGTGTGTGGAATAAGTAAGTTTGCAAACTTATTACTGTAGCTGGTGCTCTGCCTCTTCCTTTTATCCCACTGTTTCTCATGCTCACTTTTTGCATATTTTGTGACATTTCAGCCATCTCAGGGTGCAATTATGTCCTTCAGCATATTGTCCACACTGGCACTTTCACATGTCACCACAATGGAAATAAAAGCTAGAAGCATTGAAATCTGTGTCCTGTCCATTCCTGAGGCATTGCAGTACAATGCCATGAAAGATATAATGTGGCTGGATTCTCAGGAGGTCATAAGAAACCTGGAAACACAACTCCCAAGAATAATTGAGCTGATGAAGGCAGATGAAGAGATGCGCATTTTTTTTCTGATGAAAAATTCCGTTAAAATTTGTTTTTTTCCTTTATATGATGTAGTTATGATGAAATTTTGTTTGCAGCGGAGAAGAAATATTTCCTTTAATGTATTTTGACGAAGAGTTCTATGCGATCTACTTTGACACATATTTTACACGATACAAATGGGAAACTTGTGTACGGTTCTCTCTCAATTTCTGATATGTTCCAACTCAGAATGAACTAAAAACTGTACGTTTGGGTCAGATCGTCTATCAGTCTGAGCCAGCTCAGGTCTAATACAATCAGTTAAGCTTTGTCAGTTTGCATAAGCATAAAATTTGATTGAAAATTTCAGAGAATGCGTTATACTAACCACAATCCCTGTCACAAGTCCTATTGTATGCATGATTCAGAGATTACCAGTTACTTTTGCAATTTAAACCTGCTTTGGGCAGCAGACTAGCAACTGACTTGAAGTCTGCAATCCGTGTCTTACTGCAGGAGTAGAAAAACCTAACCTGAAAAATGCACTGATAGCAATTTCTTTCTACTTGCATAACTCATCTGCAGGAGCTAAGGCATTTTCCAAATACTTTATAACTAACGAATGAAGTACGTCAAAAGTAATCCAATGCATCACACCATTTTGGATAGTTATTTGGCAACTAGTTTTCAAGCGCTTTAGGGAGGAAAAAAGAGACACACTTTAAGACGCACTGAGACACTGCCATGACAGGTCATGCATACAGTAAAAGCCGTCCCCAGCTGGAAGAGCTTCAGTAGCTGCCCAGCTAAGCACAGCCCCCTGCTAACGTACTGCAGATCTTTGTCCCTGGTAGCAGCTGGCTCACAAGATGCAGGTTTATGAGTTTGCTAGGCCGGCTGGGTTCACGTTAGAGACATGATGCCTGTTGCTTTAGGGCCCTGCAGCTCGGTTCCCACAGCTGCTTGGACCTGAGGGAGGATGTGCTACTGCTTTCACCTTAGGGTCTTGAAAAGCACCTAAGAAAGCTGGATACTCACTCTCCAGTTGGCGTAAGTGGCTGAGTCCCTTAGGCACTCTTAAATATCCCACCAGCAGTGCTGTGAGTTTGGAGCAGGCTCTGATGCTGGGGCAAGCAGCAAGTATTTTTAATTGAGCGTGGACAATCTGACGTTAGGGCTGCAAGAACAAAGAAAGGAGCCTGAATGTGTCCAACCAAGGACAAGGAAAAATAATAGCTTGACATTTTTAAGTGTTAATAGCCACAGCAGAAAGAAGGCTGAAGGGGACACAAGTAGACTACCTAACTGATTACTCTAGTTTGCATACGCACAGTAACCTCCTCCTAATTCCAGCTGCACATACATTTTCTTCTGATCATAAGGATTGAAGATGACTTGAAAGAAAACACCCACCAAACCCTCCCATCCCTCCTTGATTTGGTTAATGAGGTCATTAACAAGATGCATGAAAGACTTGCAAACAGGTCTTGAATTTCTATGCTGTGATGGCAATATCAGCACGGCCTGAGTGTGTAGAAAGGCTGTTAGAGAAAACAAGTGTGCTTCTGGAATTTTCACCAATTTAGGTGCTATTTTGAAGAGACATCAACATAACGTGTATTGGGGAGCAGAAAAGGTCTAGTGTAATGCAGTGTGGGAAACTCTTCCTATTGCAGGCACTTGGTGGCAACAGTACCCCGTTTCTGCAGAGTTTCTCTCTCCCTGTCCTGCATCAGGGAGCACCTGCCTGATAGGGAGAGCCAATGCCTCTAACCCTTCTCCAACAACTGTCCTGTAGGGCAGCAGCAGGAATTGCTACAGCTCTCAGCTTCATGGTGTGCAACCTGCACCCATGGGAGATTTTCTACCTACCCCTGCCATCAGGGAATGAAGAAAAAAATCTGGAAACTCTCTGATGTGGGCAGGTAGAGTCTCAGGCCTAGACCCTGCAGTCAAAACATTTTAAGATTTTAAAGGACCTCTGTTTTTGTGCACCTCAGCTCAGATGCTTTTAGAGAGCTGATTTCCTTCTTTGCAGAATTTTACAGACATTTGCTGAATAGGAATAACTGTTTTGTTTTGTTTGTCCAGTTCCTGACATGTTATTGTCCTGCAGCATGACAACAGGAACCTCAAGACTGCAGCACTATGGATGTGCAGTAATCAGCACTTTCTGCAGATTAAACTGTCTGCAGTGTCACACCTTGGATGTACATGAGAAATGGGCTCCGCATTAGGAAAAGATTGATCTTGTGGGCATATGCAATATAAATTGAAGGCACATACTGATGTTTTATATGGGTCTGGAAAGATTTTTTTTATTTTACTCTTTTCATTTTTTCAGCTGTTAGCATCAAAGGAAGTAGCATTAAAGGATGAATACACCTGCAAAAATTACCACTCATAACTCCTACACTCAGACCCCATCTCCCTCCAGGTCTCCAACCCTGCCACTTGTAGCCTGCAGCCCTTTCTCATCACGGAGGAGGCCTTGCACATTGCGCGCACAACCTCAGCCTCTCCAAATCAGTAACTAGTGACATGAAAATAACCCACACTGCCTGCACAGAGGCAAAGCATGTGGGAAGTATTAATGGCATTTGAACTGTCTTTACTCTAATGTGGCGAATTAGAATTTGCTCTAATTTTCCTTGGGGAAATAAATATGTAAGTCTCGTCCTCCAGGGAAGCTGCGCCAAATGCACAACGGCTTTGACATTGCTGTTGTGCACTCAGCTGCCATATGAGTCACTGCCATCTCTTGACTTGGAGAAGTTTTTCTCATTAAAAGTTGAAAAAGAAGCATGAAGGGAGGGAAGAAAGAGAGAGAAGGGAGGGAAGAAAGAGAGAGAAAGGTGGACTTTTTGTTCTTCTCTCAGAGCTGAAATTAAAACTGTGCATTTCTGAAAGGACAGTGCTCCTTCCGCCCACACTCCCTTTCTAATGATCAACACTTTTTGTTGCTCAGGGGATGTTCATTGAATCCTCTCTCTTTCCCCCACTTCAGAAATAGAAGAAATAATAAGCTCATGAAATGATGAAAACCATGCCTGGTAGATTTTCACAAATATTTTGCATCCTTTACTGAATTGTTTGAGCAGCTTCTCTAAATCACCTTACTGAAGTGGTGAATGTAAACTTCTTTTCAAAATCTCAAACCATGTTTTATTGTACGTAACGCTGTAATAACAGACATGGAGATCACTTAAAGTTTCAGGCTTTGTCTGCATTCAGAAGCATGGTTTTCCAAGCAAAAGCTGAACAATATATAATTGGACTTTTGCCCTCAGGTCTCACAAACGCATCTCAGCATTTGAACTACTGAGCATTGTTGTGGATCTTTCAAATAGTTTAAGTGAAAGAGCATTATAGCAACCCGAAATACAAAAACCACAGTGAGAGGGTGTGTATGAATTACCGCATCTGTGAGAGGATGCGATGATAGCTTCTGTTCTCCACCTGAAGCTAGGCCAAGTAAGAGGACAAAAGAGATGATCCTTCTGTTGCAGAGTCTAGTTTGAAAAATCTGGGTGCCAGACACGGGACAATCTGGGAGCTTGTCCCTCTCTCTGAGACAGCCCTTGTAGTTCCTATATAAAAAGGAAAACTATGACGAATGAAGGAAAGGCTGTTCTGTCTTGAAAAATGTCTGCATGGAAAGGCAGAGGCAAACTGAATTTAGCTCACTGTGCTCTGAGCTGATTCTACACAAACTTTTTGTCCTAAAGCAGCATAGACATGGCCCGCTCTGGCACCACTGCAGCTTCCAGACTGTGTGCTTGGAGCCCAGGCGGAGGAATCTGGGTTTATCTTCACTGTCGTGTACATATACTGTCAGTCATGGACATTTGGTAGAAGCCTTGCCTTTGTGAGCGAAGGACCGTGCAAAATGAGATGTTTCCATGTTGAATAACGATTGGAACGGGCAGGCACTTGGATTTTGCTAATTTACTGCAAGGCTACTTCTCTGTGGATACGGACAGATCTACTAATTTGCCTTTGTTCACAATTTTAACTAATAAGAGAAAAAATTGCTAAGAAGAAGGAATCTTTTATCTTATAAAGCAGTCTGGTTCTTTCCAAAGCTTCCAGTCGTAGCCAGTGTTGAAGACATGGTAAAAGCTAGATGGAGGATGCTGCTAAACTAGTATCTGCCAGAACTGTTCGGTTCTTGCCTCTTGACACTGCAGCGGTTGGGCATAGTTGCAGTCATCTGCACTTCCTGTCTTCAAACAGAATCCCACTGAAAAGCGATTAATAGTTTTCTCGATGCCTTTGAAGAGCAGTAGGTTCTGCTTAAAGCTATCAGTCTGCAATCCCCTTTGCTTCACTGGTTTTAGTCTACATTTCACTTTACACCTTCCTTTCCCATTAATTCCTTTTTAGTAAAAAAGAGGAGGCTTCCTTTTTGGTTGGGCATGATAGCCTGTGTGATTGACTGATGGGAGTAATGCCTTGATATAAAGCTCCCTTTCCAGGAGATCTTTGGTTGCTTGTTAGCTAAAATTTAGAGTTGCTATTTCAAGGCGATGACTTGACTTTTTTAGCTTATATCTTAGTGTTCTAAACCTCATCATGTATCTCAGTTTCTATTTCAGTGCTTTTCCTAAGCTCAGTCCCACGTACTGGTCAGATTGGTCAAGGACTGACTAGAGTGACAATTCACGTGTGTCTCTTAGCTTTGTTGTGGGTTCCTTTGACCGTTTAGGAATGATGTAAAAACAGCAACCCTTTCCAAAAGGTAGAGGCACACATACCACTTTGCTAAAACAGGAAAGGTATGGCTGCAGAAGCTCAAGACTAGTATGTAGTGCTCATATACATATGTTCCTCTTCTGCAGAAGATGAAAAAATGCCTTGGGGCATTGTGATCTGACAGGAAGTTGCTGTGCTTTTCAGAACCATTCCCTTTAAGTCCATAACTGTGCAGATGAGACAGATTTTGATAACAGATGGAAGGAGATCTCTTGGTCCTGTACAGAAAGCACAAAATTGATAAGGTGTGGTTCAGACATTAACTCTGCAGTAACCTTTCTGGATAATGACAGAAGCTCAATCCACCTACTTTAAAACCTAGGCACGGTTCTATTTGAGATGATCCAGGGTATCCTGCCTGGTCTCCACTTACTGTTCCAGGAGGGCACAGGTTTTCTTTCAATTCTATGTCATATCTTCCAGCCCTGTTTGCGTGTTTTGGTAGTGCAATAGTACATGCTTAAAACTGAATTGGTAGTTACTCTGATCCAATCTCAAATCCACTGACCCTTATGAGGGCTTTGATTTAATTGAATAGTTTGGGTTCTTTTCACCTCTGTGTCCCAGTTTCTCACATGCAGAAACAGAATAATGACAGAGCCGACAGTATTTAGTTTGCAAATTAAGACAGTGCTCTACACAGGTGATGAAGCCTAGGAGGTCATTCAGCTCACACATGTGTACACTTATATTTAGTCAACTCAGTAGCTCTTTAGACCCTACTGAGCAGGATTCAGTTGCACTAAACATAGGCATTTACTGCCTTATTAGGCTGTGCGATGTATCCTCTCTGGCCTCTGGCTTCCACTCCAGAAAAGTGCAGCTCTACCATAAGGTCTACATCAGATCTGTCAATGTCTTTTAATAATGTATCACAAATGGTGCTGCAGACCTATGCTCGGACAGCAGAAGCAATCTCCTAGTCAATACAGTCAGTGGGATGGTCTTTAGCTGCCTAAATATAGGAAACTACTGCTATTTGAGATGACCTACAGAGCTCTACCTGGCCTCCACCTGCTTCTTCAGAAAGACAGAGGTGGCCTGTTGATTCCAAGTTACATCAGCCAGCCCCATATGGACATCTTAGATATCCTGGATTAAATAGCAGTGGTTATCTATATGGGGACAACCGATTGACCCCCAAAGCTTCATGAACTGTAATGGAGGTTGAGACACTTACCTCACTTGTAGAGAGGCATCTCATTAAAGAGAGGCATCTAGCTATAGCTTTGTATTTCCATACCTTAGTGGCATGTTCTTGTATCATGATGAATAGCCTTTTTCAGTCCAGAATCAATTCAAATCTTTTTTCATCCCAGTGCTTGAAAGTCCTGGGAAGATATTCCAGTTTCTATAGGCTTGTTCTTTGTTATGCAACTGAATCGACACTAGTACTGAAATCAGTATTGATTTACATTTTGGTCTTGCCCAGGTACTCAGAACAGCAACTTTCCAATGATTAGTTACAGGACTTTGTGCTAAATACATTTTTGGAAGACTCTCTAGTCTAGTGACATAAATTCTAGAAAGTTATTATCAACTTTTGACATGTACAACAGCCATGCTATGTGTTAAGACTATTCCATCCTTTTAAAATATATTGATTTTGATTACTGATATTATTTTCGTTCCTGCTTTTATTCTCTCAATTTTTTTTATTTTTTTCCTCCCTTCCAAGTTATTTTGTAAGACTACCTCCTTGGATTCTAGGCTGTCATTCTCCTGCAACCGGTTAGCAGCATGAACTCTTTCTTTTCCAGCTTTTGCCAGCACACACAGCAAAAACGCTTTGAAGTCCTAGAAGAAAGACAACCAACCATATTTAATTTTTACAAATTGGCCTTTCAGGCTGCTATAAGCCCGTCCAAAGTAATTAGGTCTTATACAGTAGAAATAACTAATAACTAGTTTAAAGGAAAACATCTTCCCCACAAGGACAGACAAAAAAAAATCCCAAGCAGTAATTAAAGAAAAGAAAATGATTTGAAAGCCCATGCAATCTACGTATTGACCTGCTGTGTTCAGATTACTATTCCAAAACAAATTAACTTGGAAGGCAGTGAAAACATGCACTCCAGTGATTTCTAATTATATCCAGCTTCTATTAATACCTCGAACCCTTTTGATCTGGACTTATCTTTGCAGCATAAGACGGGATTTGTCTGAGTAAACCCAGCCATCTGTAATGTCAATGTACATGAACCAGCCCCTAAATTCTCCTTTCATAGTACTGGCCGTTGGCCAGGAGCTGGGAACCAAGACATTTTCAGGAATCAGCTCCAGAAGAAAGAAAAATGAAATACTGAATTTCTGAGGAAATTAGTTGAAATATTATTTAAGAAATATAGCCAAGTATTACAAATCCAAAGAAATACATAGATGGTATATCTTTTATAAAGCAAGAAAGAATGCTGAGAGTTAAGAAGTTTCAAGATCTTATAAAAGCTAACAGGCAAGCCTATGCGGGGTCAGCCTTCTCTATGATTCAGAGGTTATACTGTGAAGATGCCAAGGTCTCCTTGTATCTGCAGGTGGGAACCTAAGCAAAAACCTAGATTCTAGTCGGAGGAACAGCTGAAAGAAGACTCCTTCTCTCCTTATCTAGTTGCTTCATGATTATAGATATGACGAGTGGCTGTGCAGAATTTTTCACTTTGTTACTGAGCAGACCAGGTCGACTTTTAGCCTGATTTTTATATTCTGAGGTGTTCTAGCCAATCTGATCTTGTCCTCTGATCAGTTCTCAACTGTGGAGCTGCAAAGTCTCTTGCCTAAAACCGTTTCTTTTTATTCTCCTTTCCTTGGTGTGGATTTTTTTAGCCTTAACTTGGAAAGAAGAACACAGAAAGCATTTTAAAGGCTACTCAAAGATCTACCACAGTCTGTTAACATTACTGCATCCCTTCTAGTGTTCTTTTCACACCTTGCCTACCTACGGTCTAGATTAGGAGTAGTTTCCACTCTGCTTTTGCACACAGTGTGCCTGTGCTCCGTGATTTCGACTTCTGCGTACTGCTCATTGAGCTATAGTAGTCATTTGGAGAGAAACGGACACTTCTAGGGTCATGGCGTATTTCATCCTTTGGTAGGTAGATAACTTAAAGGCTGGTTTCTTTCTCATTGAAAGAGGTCAGCAGTGATGCATATAAGTGCAGTCATATGTGTAAGTGGGGGAGGATAAATACTGGAGAGAATAGACAGGATTTGTAACCAAGTCTTTCCATACGATGTCCAACATTTTTTAAAAAATGTCAGAAATCAGTGCACCTGACAAGACAGCTGGGTCCTGTTCTAGGCATCACCTAGGCCTCCCCGGTAGCTTGTTCTTCCTCTGTGCATGCTGGTCACAGAATTTCCCTCAGCTCCAAACTGAGTGACACAAATGTGGCATCTTCTTAAACCCTACTGAGCGGGCTGGAGTTCAAAGTATTTAGGAGATGGTTCAAGAAGGCTAATGGAATTCGTTGTTCTGCCATTGTGGCTGGCTCCACGCTCACAGAACGAGGGAATGCAGTATGTGGTTTTTCAGGGATCTTTCTGGGATTACCCAAGAGTAATGAATCAAATACCACTCATTCTTTAAGCACCTGTTCAGCAGTTTCTCATTAGCAATCCTTCTTTTTCATCATGTCCTCAGACCTGTTGTGACTCCACAAAGGTGCTCTCCTGCCTTTCTTGATTAATCCCTTTGTGTGAAGCTGAAAAAGTAGGCTTTTGCTGTCAGTAGCTTTAAGATATGCAATTGATTTACTCTCTATTAAAAATGAAGTATTACAAAAAAAAATCCAGCTATTTGTGCTACACATCTTAAATGTTCCTAACTTCAAACTCATTGTCAAGAATAAGCCTGAGGGTGAAGTAATCTTAGGGAAAATGCTATGGTTATATAATGCTATTTATATTAAATAATATTGACCGTCCTGTTTCTTTAATGCAAACAGTAAGTCCTTATACCATTAGATACCTAAAGAAAGGATACTGCTAAGGTGTGACGTTAATGGATGATGAGAAAAAGTGAATAACTGGGCAAAACTTGAATTTCCATTTTGGGGAAATTAGTTCATTTTTCCTTATTTTGAAAAGAGGAGCTACAGAAAAGGGGAAGAGCAGTAAGAGAGGCTTCTAACATCCTCTGATCTCAATGGGAGGTAGATGCCAGGATGTTTTTTTCATCTTTTCAACCTCAAAGCCTTATCCTACATCACGTTGAGAGCCTGTACCTAAGCCAGAAATTAAACCCAGGCAATCTTAGAAGCAGCGGTCTGACATCTAAGGACAACATGCTGATCCTTGCACAGCCCTTTCACTGTTGGTTTGTAAATGCACCTGTCTGAGGTCTCCTCATAAGTGTATGTATGTACAGTGTCTACCATTGTCTTCCATCTGGCTGTGCTTCTATGTCCAGTTGGGATACAAATACTAATTAGGGATTTCCTCATGCTTAGTTTGTTGAAAAACACATAAGCAAAAGAGCAAGGAAGGAGTCTATACTACATTCAAACCCTAATAAGAGTCATTTTGATGTACAACAGCAGCTGGCCTGGAAAAGGATATCTGAGTTTGGGGATGCTGGGATATAGCTAATTGTCTGCTCATCTGGGCTTCCAGCCTGCTAAGAGCTTAAGTGGTTGCTTAGGCAAAGCAGACCATTAAAGTCAATTCTGTATAACACACCAGCGCATGCTTAGCAGATTTGTCTTATAAGGGCTTCAAGGCAGCATCCCGTGGGACTCACCAGAGACCTAATCCTTTAGGTTACCGAGAAATTGCATCTGTAGACTGAAGATGAACACTTATTTAACTCGGTACACACGTTTTTGAAAGACCTGTACCCTCTAAAATTCTCATTTGTTTGAATCTCTCCATTGCTGTTATATCAGCTGCCAGTAAATATGTTTTTGGAAGACTTGTTGAGGTCTGAAAACTGCTTTCTTTTCCTTCGTTTATATTAAATGACTGAAGTATAATAATTTTAGGATCTACTTCAGTGACAGGTTCTTGGTGAGAAGAATCATCTGCACATAGCCTCCTAAGCAAAGAGATGATATTGCTAAAGAAACAGAGCAACCACTCATGTTCTCTACAGTTTTGTAGTTTGTACACTTTTTGTCTCCATTTTTCGGTTTTACCAGTGAACTAGGTAGAATTTTATTGTTGTTATTTCATTCACAAGGATGAGACTCACCTCATTTTACCAAACGAAAAGTCAGGTGTGTAGACTCAGGTAGCTATTTCAGCTCCCTCTATAGTCAGTAGTCAGGGACCTTTGCACTATGACAGGTCTAGGTAGATGAGATCAGTCCTACTGTAAATGTTGACTTACCAGCATTGAAATGTCTTGTTGGCATGTGTTGGTTTCAGGGAATATTTCATTGAGCATGGTTACTGAGATTCAAGGTGAAAATTTCCGGTCAGCGTTGGAGAGGTAAGGAAGCAAAAGCGTTAGCTTATCATGGGGCATACAGTAACATGGTGATCACAGAACTCCTGTGAGATAGCAGAAATCCATGTAGAAAATCCTACCCCAGAGAACTACAACATCCCTGAAGCCAAAACCCTCATCCCCCAGTCAGGAGGCAGGATCTCCTTTAGGACAAGTTGGTGGAATAACAAAATTTAAATATAGGTCTTCAACATCATTTAGAAGTTCCCCAAAGGGCAGCCTACTGGCTAACTCCTATCAATTTTCCACTAGTCTTAAGAAAAACTTGGAAATACTGTGTTTTTGTTCCAACGTAAGAAAAGATTCGACATCTCAAACAGTGACATGAGGTGAAGAAACTCATTCCTGCCCACATCTGCAGGGGATCTTAAAAGCTATATGCAATACTGATGCATAAAGTTTTAACTCTATAGTACGAAGCATATACAGTGGATATCAGCAAATATTTCATGTAACATTTACATTACCTAAGCTTTAGATATTCACAGTGTAGAGGTGCGCTAAGCAGTTCACATCTCATCTAATAAGCCAAGAATCTCTTCACAGTCAACGGGGAGAAAAAAAGGCATTTTTAGGGCACAATTAATTTGACGAATTTTGCAACATGCTTTAGAGTGAGATGAAGTGCCTGTCTGTCTCCGGTGGCTTTGTGGGAGCCTACGGGGACTCATTCAACTGTAAAAATGTACACTGGAAAAGTCTAGAGTTGGTCTGAAAAATCACCTCCTTAGTGTCTATAATATAGAGGAATGCCAAGTTCTAAAGAAAGCCTCTAACTATTTTTATTTTACTTTATAAGGGAAGTTTCTTTTAATGAATTCCCATTTCAAATCTAATCCCCCAGCTTCTTGTTTAGAAAGATTTCTTTAGATAGGCTCTTGTAACATTAATGTTCCAGTCTAGGACTGCTTTCTTATAAAGTCTCTAGCTATCATCAGTATAGATACCCTTCATGAATAATGCACTTGCAGCGTTTCCCTCATGTCCTTGTTTCTCCACTGCTTTCTCATTTGTGTCCAGCCCTGAAAATTTGGCAGGCAGCTTTCCATTGTCTGCTGTCGGTGTGGATTTCTGCTGGCCAGACCCTTGTGGTGGTTTTTCTCTCATGGCACAAGGTGTGGGCTCTGCACTGCAACTGTTGAGCTGGCCGCTTCTGCATGTGTGCTTTGAGGGTTTCTTTACTATAAAGGAAGCTGTAGCCCCTCTTTTTTTATACATAAGTGACAAGTGAACCTAAATTCCTCCTGAATGCTGATAGTGATATCAATGTAGCATCCAGGGGCTTTGGGCAGACACAAAGGATAACAGAGTCTTCGTGCTGTATGATTTAGAGTAGAATACACATTATGAGCAAGAAAGGGAAGGAAATGATCACTAGGTTATTTGTTTAGAAGGTTGTTGTTTTCTTTTCAAGGCCCTATTTACTAATGAGGGAGATTCTATGAGGCTTGAAACTACCCTCTCCCAGCTTGGCATTACCTTCCATAGGACAAGACGAAAGTAAGCTGCGCTGCTTTAGACCGTGTTAAAAACAGGAGCATGGCAAGCAGGACACTTGGACTTGGACTGAACTGCTTAAGCATGTGAAGTTATTGCCTTTATAGGTGCCCCAGGGGTATGTGAGACATCCACATGGGGCTGGCGGAGAAGATACAGGACCTGTAGGACATCTGTGAATTTCTAGAAAGGCAGCTGGAGCTGTATGGAGCTGTACTCTAAGACATCTAAAATGGCACTAGGCACACACTGAAGAAAATGAATCCCATCGTTGTTATATCACCTGGCTGTTCGCACAGTTCCAGTTCAGTAGCATCACAACTTGGGTCACCAGTCTGCTCCAGACATTTCAGTAAAGTAAACAAAGCTTTCTTCCTTGCCTTCTTTTCTGGAAATTGCACCAACACATTAATGTAGCATTTCAATTCCCTTTGTGTCAAATAATGACAAAGCCGGTCACAATTTATGAAATTTACAGTCTAGTTTATTTTGGAGTGTACCATCACTTGGGAGAAATCAGGCCTAGATAAGCTATAAATTCTCAGGGGTATGGACAACACACAGTTAAGAACAAAGGGGTCTGTTCTAGACTGGGTCTTCAAGAGCAGCAATGATCAGTCACCACAGTCCTAACAACACTGTGTTTCATTGACCTGTTCTGGTCTCTTTGACCATATACCTTTTTTGACCTATTCCATGATAATTAGCTTCATGATGATATTTTACAATCCTCAGAACCCTTTTCCAAATAAAGTCTGCTGTTTAGTGGTAGCTGCAGTTGCAGTGCCTAGTTTGGTCATACTCTTTTTATTAGAGATGAAAAAAATGCGTGTTGCTCTGCTCGAACATTTCTGGTGCAATAAAATGGTGACATAGAGTCCTATGTGATAAAAGAGTGACAAGGATTCTTGTATTTTTAACATGTCCCGTGTGCGTCACCTTTTCTGCTGCTGCTTCTGGAATGGAGAGCAGCTAGAGAGACCAATAATGTCCACAGCAGTGTCTGATTATTAAGTGTTTGAACTAAAAATGAAAGCTATCCCTCTTCAGAAGCTGAGCTGCAAGCGCAAAGGGACACATGTTCTGTCTCACCCTCTGTGCTTGTAGTGCACTTGGTATGCCTGCAGTGTACATAATTAATAGCAATGACAAGTTAGTACATGATTAGTATTAAAAACAATGAAGGGACCAGCTTACTCATAGTTCAAAATCAAACTCTTTCAAAATTAGGGATAAATCTTTTAATCCTGTTGTCTTTGAGGGGAATCCTGACTGACATCAGGGCATACTTTTTGTATTTTAAGAAAGACATTTCCTCGAATATGTACTACTAGGTTAAGAGAGGGAGTGATTTTGGTGGGGAGAGAGGTGCGAAGCATCTGAAGGGCTTTTGGAAGGAGGATACATGCATTACGGGGAGGTGGGAAGAGAGGGAAGAGTTGCTGCAGAAGCCCAAGGGAAGTTAATTCCAGTCTCAGAAGGAAGAAGTATTAGAAACCTGTTTGACTAGCTGTAACCCTTTTCTGGTGAGACAAAACCTTGGATGGTGTTTGAGCTGTGTGGGCCTGCCCTAGGTCTTACCTTGACTATTTAGAATGAAACTGGCATTGCACTTACAGCGCGGGCGGAGCTCAGGGTCCCCTTTTTTGAAATCTCATGGAAAATAATGGTAATGAAGGTGACTTTGCTCTTGGAAAATCCACTCTCTGATAACACATTTAAAAGCTGATTACAGCTTTGCCTGACTTTATATCCTCAAATGACCTTTAACTTCCCCATCAAGTTAGGACTATATTAATAAATATGTAGGTATGGCATAACACTGCACTGTCTGTCTTTAAAGATGGGAATATTGATTGAAGACAGCAGATCAAAGGCTGAGGGGAGAATATTTTTTACTGAACTTAGGAAGCTTATATATTACTCCCAGGGGAAGAGGCTGCCAATCCTAATTTATTTGTCATTTAATTCCTGCTGATATAATGACAAATAGTTTCACATAATTGTGTCACCTCTGGCTTATGTGTGCCACAAAAAGAACTTTTCATTTTAGCAGTGGGTAACAAAGGAGTAAGAGTTTTGAGTGATAATGTCAGGGAAGCTTGCAAAGACACACAAACTGCGGGAGGTCGTGCTTTATATTATGCTGAAATTATACTGGATGGGAGGATAGGCTTGCAGTTTTAGAGAGAGTTTCTTTTCAAAAAAACATCATGCCTTTAGCGTCATGAATTTAGCTAAGCCATTACAAGCCTTTACATGATTTTCTGAATTCAAAAATAGTTACTTTCAACAAAAATGGAGATAATAACTTCAGAGATTAATTGCTTGGCAATATGCACTGGCACATAGTAATGGCATCTGTATCTAATCAAAATACAATGAAAACGAGCCTTTGTATATCAATTCAGCTAAAATAAACAACCAGGAAACAATCTGCATTCCTCTCTCAGGTTAAGAGAACTAATGAAAATTAATGTATAGAGTGATGATTTCTGGCAAATTTCTCTCTCTCTTTTTTCTCTCTCAGAAGACTATATCTGGGCTGGCCTTTCAGCATTAACCTGCTTCTTCTGCTGTACCCGTTTGTGATAGGTGTTAGAAAACCTCTCTCCCTGCACTAAGAAAGTCCCTGCGGTACCAGTGTGCTGCATCTGCTATAAACATCCTGCAGCAGCATAAAAGGCAGTTTATGCTTTTTCAGCTTCTCTCAGTAATATACTCAGTCTGAACGCCCTGCTCTGAGCTGATGCATCCTCCTTACATGACAGGTTTTCCTCGGCATAATGACATCAGGGCACCTGTGCCGCCGCGCAGCCATTTATGCAGCAGGTGTCAGGAACAGACCCAAAGACCTGCCTATCGGTATCACTCCTCTTTGCTGGAGTATGGCTCAAAAGCTGGGTGGTTAATTGGGTTCTCTGCTCTGAACTGAAGCAAAGATGATTTTTCTCGATCATCTTTTTGAACTACTTATCTTACAATAGCAAGAAAAACTGAGCCAGGGTTTCTAAGATTACATTTTCAGTTTTCAAAGAAAGATTTTCAATACATTTTTTTTCCCATGCAACACTATTCATCTTTTGATTTCACCTTAGAATTCAGAGATTTTTCCAGCAGAAAATATATTACTGGGGACATAGAGGGACTGTAATTCAAATCGTTGGAAAAAAGCATTGTACCTTGGAGTACCTTAGTGCCTGTACCTATACCTTAGTAGAGTATAAGGTGAACTGCATGACTGTTTGAGCAGTGATTGGCTGGGAAAAAAGAGGATTATAGAGACCCTACAAAGAAAGCCTTGTCGGGTTCAATGGAGAGAGATGAGGTGGAGATTTTGGAGCGAATAATGACTGCATGAATGCCAGAACCAAAACCAGCAGAGCTCATAAATGAATGAACCCCTGTGAGAGACAAGACCTTCCTAGATGAGCATTTGGGTAGGCTAATACAACTGCACTGGACTAGAAGCACATGCAGGCTTTTCAACAGAGCATGCTATGTAATATAGCATGATGTACGAGCATGGTTTGGTGCCATCTCTGCAATCCGTTGCACGTTGCAAACATGCCCTATCTCTGTAGGCACAAGGACGGAGAATCTTTTTGGGAGAAACTCTGCTTTAGAGTATCCTCCACAACTTATAAAACAGTGTATGCACAACTTATAAAACAGTGTATGAGGTGTGTTAAATATTAAAACAATATATGCTATTTTATGGCCTACAATTCCGTTTGCCACACGATATTTCCAGGTACATTGGAAGAACGTAATCAAGGCTGTAGTCAAACAACCACTGCAGAAATGTCTGTCAAGTTATAAGATGTTGCCTCCCAGCGCTGTTCATCACCTACCCTCAGCTGGAGGTTATGGTTGCACTGATGGAATGAACCTTGTCTGTGCTCCTCATGAGTTTCAGTGCAAAGTCAGCACAGGTTGAGCAATCTTCAGCTTTGGCCTAAAATACTGCCCTTGAAAAGTGATATGTGTGCAGCACACCTCATTATCCATCCCTTTTTTCTTTATAATTTGGAGAATTTGTTAATTCAAAACACGTGCCTGGTTAAAGGAGCTGGCTAGGGTGTGTTGAAACCTCCCTTTTCAGGAAAGCAAGTTTTATTTTGAATCTGCGCTACCAAGCCATTCTAAGCAAGGTGCGTTGCAGGTTTTGGTCCAGAGTCCAGGAGAGTTTAGAATTCCCCAAACTCAGCACTTGGCCTGTGCTCCAGCCGGGATTGACAATGGATTTTGGAAAAAGAATGGTAAGCATTAGTGAACTTCTGCAGAGCTCAATCCAACTCTTTTTTGACATCAGTCTCTCATACCTTTTGGCTTTAACGACATTGAATCAGGACTAAGAATGTGTGTTACAGTAGAGTGACAGTATTCCTGGGTTTGCTGGGCCTGCTCCAGACTTCTGTGATGTTTCAGACTCTCAGGAGCAATATTTTTATTTTATTGTTAATAAAACAGAAAGATTGCATCATAGTTCTGCTAGCAACATAAGTCTTGCTAGTCAGCCATCAGAGCCGTGTTTTATAGTTTAGTGGTGCATATATTGTCTGTAGTTGATGAAAACAAAGGAGTAAACATCAAAAAAAGAACCATTAAAAATGAGTTTTATTTAACCTGATTATTATAAAGTTTTAAAATCACATTGGGAAATCAAGACAATTTTTACGAGCTAGAGGAGAGGAAAGGTCATACTGCTCCACTCTGCCTTCTTGATGTGGTAGAGGAAATGCTTTAAAGTAATTAAAACATTTCATGGTTTGCCACAAAACCAGGATGCACCACCTTCCTACATAAAGCGTTGGATTCAGAAGGACTTTCATGATCGCAGAGTCAGATCCATAGGTATCACAAGCATCCACGTCCAAAATGGATTAAGGTTCATCTTATAACTCGTACATTTCTGGACTTCTTAATCCCCATTCACACTTCTACTGGGAGACTCTTCCAGAGCCTCACTCTTGCCGTAGTTAGAAACTTACTTTTTATTTCTAGATTAAAAGCATCCATTGCTCACGCGCGCCGTTCTGATGGTTCCTTGCACCATTTAGAGTCTCTCTGCGAGCGTCTGGCTATGAAAAGACCCAGATCTTCTGCAGAACTCCACACCAGTCGGTGGAGTTACGGCTCATTTCTCCAAAGGAGAGAGCTTCCCAAAAAATCCTTCTGAAGGACTCAGCTCAGGAGTGGGCTCTGTCTAAGAAATCGAATAGCCTAGGAGAGAATCAGAGGGACCTGCTTGGTGCACTCCTCTATGTGCTGAGCTGAGGCACACAGATACTGCCCAGAAGAGAAGGAAGGCCCGGATTGCTTTATTCTCGGTAAATCTTGGGCAATTATTTCCCAGGTAGGAGCGGGAGTTCAAGGGAGACAGGAGCTGATGAATGGCAGACTCGACAATAATCTGATTTTGCAGCATTGTAGGTCATTTGGGTTAATGAACTGACTCCTGGCTCAAATGCAACCCTACAGACCCACATGTGCAGATTTGATGATTTGGCTTATCTTCAAGTCCCCTGCTATTTTGTACAGGCTTTTTTTTATACGGATGTCATCTGTTGGTCTTTACGATCTCTACCTCATAATGGGGATTATAGGCTATTTTTTCCCACCTCATTTACTGATGTCTTTTGACTTTGCTTTCATTACATCAATTACTGTTTCTTTCTTTTTTTTCCTATGTTTTCCTCCTTTTCATTTGAGAAAAATACAGGAAAATGTCTTTGGGGAGCATCTTTTTATTTGACGGAGAAGCCATGTGTTTTTCTTACTCTGAGCTTTGATATCATCTTTATTTCCTTGAATACTGAAAACAGCATCTTAGTGTCATCCCAAAGAATTTATATAGTTTTTTATCTTTAAAATATGACTAAGGCTAATCTACACAACATTTTTGTGAGGCATAGGAGAGCCTGTAAGCTATTACTGCTAAAACTAGTTGAAATTTCTGTATCAACATGACTTTTTATTGAAAATCATAGCTTCATTAAAATTGAAATGTTCCAAGCAAATAGTCTTATTTTGAACAAAATTATCATTTTTCCATTAGAGAATATATAGCGCACACTATCCATTTGAGAAAGGTATTTTTTTTAGCTCCTGATTTGTTTTAGGATATTGAAAAGTAAAGAAAAATATGTTTTTGAAACAAAACTGTTCTCATTTTTTTGAGAAAAGACTTTTCATTTCTTTATCCACAAAGTTATTTAAAAAAAAAAATTCAAAATTGATTCAAATATGAAAGGAAATTTATTTTTTAACATAGTTTATATATTTCCTTCAAAAAATACTTTCAAGGAAAATATTAAGTGATTTAAAACCATAGCATTTCACTGGAAGTTGTCGATACTGAAAAATAACTAAAACCTCGGCTAGGCCCTTACAAAATCCAAACTTCTCAAAATTAAGATTGATTTAAAATCTGGAGTATGTCATTAATTCAGGTTGTTTGTGGGATGGAGGAGAGGGAGGGGAATATTTCAAACCAGTATAAAGTACTCAAAATTTTTTTCGGCAAAATGCTATAGAATACGATACACAAAACAGGTGTAAAATCAGTGAAAGTGTTTTCACTGGATGCCGCTAGTCTCTGAATTGGACATGAATATAGCTTCTTACACGTTATCTACTTTTGCTTCATGTGGCAGAATTATGCTGGTAATGCTTTTGAACTCCTTTTTCTGTCTTTTGTTGTCTTTGGTGGGAACTGAGTGGAGTTCCTGCTGGCAAAACATAGAGATCAACATCTGAACTCCAGCCTGTCTATAGACTCAGTGAGAGCAACATGTATTTTGGAGGCGTGATTCATTTCATGCCGAAGTAGGTCGGCTGCATCATTCCCTAGAAGTGCCTATTGATTTCCAGGCAGGTGCCCAGCTCAGATAGAGGCAGTTTCACTGCAGACATTGAAAAACTGGTGAGATGAATCACACCCGTTGAGGTTTAGAGCATGTCTACATTGCACGTTAGCGTCACCTCGGGTACAAGCTGGTTGCTTCATGCATCATGATGCAGAAAAGCTAGCTTGACTACCCAGGTCACTGGGAGTACTTTAGTTTCACTTACTTACTTTCACCTCCGCTTTAGGTAAGTGACTGCTTTAATAGATCTTTCCTCTCGATACTGCAGCGGATCATATCCACTCGCTATGTTGTTGTATGTGCATATCAGCTTCATCTCTTCTGCGCTTGAGGATGCCGCCTAATGGAGTTTGCTTAGCTACAACCGTTGTAAAGGGGTTAAAAAATTATTAACTACAGTTGTAGTTAATAGTTGTAGTTAATAATAGTTGTAGTCTGTTCAGCCTTCTAACACAATGACGCACGTGCATCCTGCAGCTCTAAAAGTCCCTAAACCTCAGATTACCAGGTATGAGGTATGAAGGCTTGCTAAGGAAAGCATGGCTGCACGCACACCCTGTTTGGCCACCCTTTCCCTGATCTTCTCCTGCCGGTCGTTGTTGGCGACAGGATTCTACTAACTGAAAAACTCTTTTTAGCTGATCTCTGAGGTAGCTTGGCTGAACTCTGGGGACATTATTTCATACAGGGTCTGAAACCCAAGGCTCAGAAAGAGGATGCGGAGACTAGGATGCATTTTGAGGGGGGACTCTGACAAAATCCAGAGAGAAGAAGTGACAGATTAGGAAAAGTAAACTCTCCATTCTGCCCCATAAAGTGTCGCTTTGTGCACATGTGACACTTGCACGTTATCAGCAGTTTACAGTGCTGTTCCCTAAGACCTTCTAGCGCTGCTCACAGCTGCAGAGCCTGCAAGAATACCCACAACGTATTACTCGCCATGAGCCCCCGACTGGGTTTTATCTAAAGCCTGTGCGCGTCAAAGGAAAGCCTCAAGATTAGACATCTAGTTTAAGGTTATTTCCCAGACCCTGTTCACAAGCCCGTATCACAGGCTGGTGGATTTGAGCAGAAAGCAGAGAACAGAGTATTATACTACTCATTTTGGACTGCAGAAGCTTTCTGTGTGTGCACACTTTTGGGGAAATAATGCAAACGTAAATTGTTTAGACACTGAAAAAATCTTTTATATTACAAATAATGCTTTATGCTGAATCAATCACATTTTCACTGGGGAAATTGCCAAGGCATTTGTTATTTAAGTAAAAATCGACAATGTATTTTCCTCTAATTTCCTGATTAAGCATACATTTTTTTGAAAGATCCAAGGCCCCGTTCATTGCTGTCCTTCCACTTAAATATTTTTTGGCAGGTTGGTCTTTTACTTTTAAATAAGCTAAAATTAGCTACAGATATCTAGAGCTCTATGTTCCTACTCTTAAAGTAAATTCTGTGAAGCTAATTGAGTGAGACTGTTTAATGAGACAAACCTCATTAAGATGGTAATTCTTCCCTGCACACTGTAACCCTTCACTCCTTGTGAATATTTAGCTGGTAGTATCAAAGATTTAGAAACATTTTGTAAGGCTTGTTTGGCACAGCAGAAATTAAGAGTAAAATTTTACAACAATTTGCAGTATGTTCAGTTAATCACAAAAGTGGTCATGAATCAAATATATATATTAAATATGAAAGAGTGTCTTAAGATAAGAAGAGTCACAGGCCAAATTTTCAGAGGAGCGAAACTAAGAGAAGGATTTCCAAAGCTCTCGAGGCTTACTGCAGCAAGCAAATTAAGTTCAGCTTCATACTTGGTTCAGCCTTTAAGCAAATTTCAGCATCCAAAATGATTTGGTGGCAGATGGCTAGCTGGATGGTGCCTTTACGCTTTTAGGTTAGCTCTGTAAAAGTCTAGAGCTGATATAAATATGTATCATCGACCTTTGGGTTTTCATATTTGGAGTTCACCTCTAGCATCCCAGCATAACAGGACGGTTTTGGAGCCATTTTTAGTGCACTTCTGGTTCAAAATCTGTAGAAAGCCACGTTCAACTGTCTGAAATTCATGATTTCTTTAAAAATTCTGTAATAATTAAAAAAAAAAACCTACAAAAAGGTGCCCAGCAGTACAGAAATCTTAACTAAAACAGAAAGCGAGGTTCATGAATAAGCCTGTAACACATTTAACTACAGAGAGAGTTCGCATGTGTGGAAGTAAAGAAAGCAGTGAGGACAATAATCACAGAATCACAGAATGGTTGAGATTGGAAGGGACCTCTGGAGATCATCTAGTCCAACCTCCCTGCTCAAGCAGGGTCACCTAGAGCATTTTGCCCAGGATCACATCCAGACGGGTTTTGAATATCTCCGGGGAAGGAGACTCCACTACCTCTCTGGGCAACCTGTTCCAATGCTCTGTCACCCTCACAGTCAAGAAGTTTTTTCTCAGGTTCAGGTGGAACTGCCTGTGGTTCAGTTTGTGCCCGTTGCCTCTTGTCCTGTCACTGGGCACCACGGAGAAGAGGCTGGCCTCATCCTCTTGACACCCCCCCTTCAGATACTTATACACGTTGATGAGATCAGCACTGTAATGCACTTGCCCATTACAGAAAGAATATTAAGGGTACAATTTAGCTGCCTAAATGTAAGTGTCCAGCATCATTTGAGATGCCTTGTGATTCCTGAGACAGCCACCCCAAGCTGGCAGAAACATCACAGGACCTAAGGGAGTCTCCTGGTCTTTGGAGAAGAAGCTGCAGGCCGGGTGAGACACTGTGGGGAATATTGGTGGCACACGGGATACACAAAAATACACAAAAATCCTGACTAATCCAACCACGCGTTTGAGTGGACCCAGTATCCTAAATTTTCTACAACAGATTCTTTGGCACAGACAGTTTTTACTTCATATAACTGAAAGCAATCTGTCACAGCTGAAATGTCTCTAGGTACTCCTACCAAAGGCCACTCAGGGTCCAGAAACTACACAGTATTCACCTAGGATCTTGTACATGTGAGTCATGTCTATTTTCTACCAGTGGAAAGATAAAACCATTTGCAGAAAGCATCTTTGCTAGACACCAGTCTTAAGATGAAATGAATTATATTTAGAGGTGCCAAATTATGTCTCCCACTGACTCTAGAGGAACCTGGAAAACGTGCTTTGACCGGGCAAGTAACTTCCGGATGGCAAAAGTGAGGTGGAGACCAATCCCTCCCAAATCTCCTGGAATTTGAAAGAGTGAGGCTCTGAGCCTGAACCTGTTTCAGTAAAACACCTGAATACTTCTTCCTATCAACTTGCAACGAAGGCACGGAGGCTAGATCGGACCCTCAGCCATCCCTCTCTACCCTTGAAAACGTCTCTGTGTCCTCCAAGCCTGTAGCCAGAGACCCTCCCAGTACATTGTGCCAGCGGCACTGCACAGTTCAGGATGGCACCAAACAGCATGAAGTCTCCCTCCTCTTTCCTGACGTTCTCCCTGCAGCGTGCTGAGGAACAAGTCTCTCATCGGTATATTTTCAGGACTTTTTTCCAAGTCTTTTATTGCAGCAGCTGTGCTGAGCTGAATGCACCGCAGGTGAGCCGTGAGGAAGACCAAAATACTGTAGTAAGGGGAGTCATCTGGGGAATCTCAATCAAACAAGCCAAACCCCTACTTTAACCCATTCGGTGATGTGCAGTTTCCTCTTCCTTTCTTAAATTCAGACTAGCTCAATGAAACACTGTCTCCTTTTATATCCAAAGAACAAAAACACCTATGTTTACTGCTTTCCTCGATTCAATATTCCCTTTCATCTTCTTCATGCCATTCCCCAGTGCTCCTTCACCTCTCCTCCCTTTAAAGAACAACATTTAAAAAAATGTCAAAAATCGTAAGGCAAGCAAATGAAAGGAAAAATAAAACCTCACCTTTGTCTGGTAAAGCCCAGCTCCCCCTCTGCTTTCCACGATTGCCATCACCTTTGATGTACAACACATAAAGCATCCCTCGCGTTTGAACTTGTCTCAGAAACGGTCAGAGGAAATATGGGGGTGAGGTGGGAATAAGTTTGAGCCCATTAAGACTACGGTGATGCCCGTAAGGCCTCAGCTCGGAGGTTATTCAGCCAGCTGCTGCAGAGATACTTAGTGACCTTTTAATCATGCCATTTCTCATCTTGCTCAGAACAAGCGGGTGTGAAGCGGAGGTGTAACTCAGGCCCTGAAAGCAGTACAGATGGATTAGCATGGCAGTATAAATGTGTTAGCCCAGCACTCGAGCTAATAAGTCCTGAATCAAGCACGTATTTTGCTTCTGTCTTGGAGCTTGTCCAGCTGCTCGTATTCTAAGAGTGTGGTTCCTCTGTGAGTATTAATTTGTGTCCAGTTCATCCCTGAGCAGTGAGTGTCTCCTTTGGGATACGATGCAGAAGATCAGACAAGAAGACACAAGAAGGCAGGAAAATTAGTTCCCCAAGTTACTTACTATTGCATGACCTAAATGGTTCAAAACCTCCCTTGCAACACTTTTTTTCTTCCTTGGGAAGGATGCACAATGTTATTGATTCATCTAGGACCAGGGCCTGTGATACCAGAGCATCCAGCTACTGCAAACCCCTGAATCAACTTCTCTAGCCAAAATCACTAAGCAAACCTCACAATTTATAGCTCCCTGTAGCAGGATGTCTACTATATAGTTCATTTTGCACTGTGAACTACTGAATGCTTTTGTGTTCACAAGAATGCATACAGAAATCCGGAACCAGACGTGCTTTATTGCCCTGTGCGCGTGTTGTTCTGCACAGCAAGGGAATTGGCTTAGTGCGCAATAAGCTGTTAGAAGACTGAGACACTGGTAGTTAATACCCAAAGAACTCAACTGCTTGGGACTGAAATGTGAGCCATGGGCCTCATCGATATTAACGGCTGATCCCCTATTCCGCTCTCACTTGGAGAGAGTCAAATATAAACACCCATTGAAAAACGCCTATATTTTACTAAATATTTTACTAGTAAATACTAAAGTATTGTGGTAGTAATAAAGTATTACGGCAGGACTGAATTCATCATAGTTATTTTAAACAATTTTCCCCCTAATTATAGCAGGTTACTTTCATAAATGGATTTATCAAATCTGTTCGCGCCCCTCTGAAAATGAAATGGTGCATCAAACACTTCAGTTCTGGAAGAAGAAGAATTTAGGAGCCTTTTGGCTACCTGTCCAGACTAGTTAAGTTCATAATGAGCGGGTGGGACTCTCGTAACTGTCAGCAGTGCAAATCCTGCTTGCTTAGTTCCTTCTAATAGTTATTAAATGTTCAATTTAGGAGCTGGAGGCCAGTTGTCTTCTTTGTTTGATCTGTCTTGGGTGACAGCGATGTCAGAGCAGTAGAGCTTTTGCATTTACATAAATATGGCATATGTCTGATCTCATCAGCCTTCTGCAAGGTCATTTGAAAACGCAGCTCTCGACTGTGGTTTGGAGCAGTTGTCAAGGAGTAGTCAAGTCTACAGCTTTGAGACTCCGTTCTGAATGTGTTTGGTTTAGAGGGGTTGTTTTATAAATGAAATTTTGGTCCTTCCCCTCATTAGGAAGCTCACAAATTTCAGGGGACTTAGGTTCTGTTTTCAGCCTTTATCAGTACCGACTAACACCGAAAAATTAATATCTATATCCGATTTATCCTCAAGTTGGAATGTTTTCAGGAGTTTTCTGAATCCATCCCATCTCTAGGATAGTTAATTTCCTTGACTTAGACAGACTACTGTTATTTATTTATAAAATTTCATCAAATAATAGTAGACAAGAACAATATATTTGATGGACAGTATGTTCAATTTCAATATTACAGAAAAATAGCATACAGAACTTTTTCTCCCGGGTACTAATGCTACACTATAGGTATACATATATATATATATATATATATATATATATATAGATGTGTATATGCATAATGAATATATGTTAAATGTTGATACACCCTATATATACACATAAATTAGAAAGTTGGTACTTTTAATTTATTTTAATAACTATGAATTTACTTCTTTCTTGAGGTCCTCTGTGGCTGAATTCTGCCCTCATAAAAACTATGTGAGCCTTACAAACACTCTTTATATTAGAGAAATCAATTCAGGGAAAAATATGCTGCTAGACCAGTGATGAAGAGAAAGAAGAGAAGGGAATACTTGAAGAGATGGCTTTAAAAAAGAGAGAGAGGTTATTTGCTGGTTCACTGTGTTGAATTTTGGAAGCAGCATAATAGATGGTATGCCTCTGGGACTGGGAAAAGAAGGAGAAGGGAGGAAAAATGCAGGAGAATTAAGAAGAGCAAAAAGAAATGGAGAGGGAGCAGATAAGTGAAAGCAAAAAGACAGGTAGTGGAAAGATTAATTAGAGTCTTATAGATGAGAACAAAGAGCAGGGATATGATGGATATGCAACTCGTTTCCTTTCAGAAAAAGCTGACAAGTGTAGCAGACTGCTTTTCGAAACAAGACATCATCAGTGAAGTTCACTGCTGCCGGATATATTCAGGTAAATAGTCCAAGAAGGTTCAGAAAGCACTTAAACATGAATAAGAATTTCAGTAAGACTTCGCCACTACCCTAGCTACGTCTAGTCATTTTTAATATAAAAACCCTCTTTAACCTATCATTGAGTTTGGGTTGAAATAAGATTTTTCTTTTCTGTATTCTCAAAAGTTTTCAGATCTCTCTTGAAAAACCGAAAGCTAAGCGTCCCTAAATTCCCCTCTCCCCCTTCCTGTCCCAGTTTCTAAACAATAGTTTAAGATGATTTCAGTCATTTTCCATTAAACAATTTCTGGAAGAAAAAATGGAATAGCAATGACTTCAGACAGCAAAGTAAAGTACAGTCTCATCTTTATCATTTAGTATTATGCAAGGCTTTGCCCTCCCTGTTACACAAAGGACAAGAATACCATTCTGTCTTCCACAGATCTGACTGGGAAAGGTTTTTTTTTTTTTTGCTTGTGTGTGATTTTCCCCACGATTTTTGCTGAAAACTAAATCTTTCTTCTCATTTTCAAAAGTTTTCAGGTCATGTTAATGTTTCATAAAAGTAGAAATGTAGGGTGAAGAGAGGCAATCTAATTATCAAACCCAATGTTTTACTAGCGCAAAAAGTAAGATGCTTTAATTCATCCCCCAAATAAGTTAATTCTCCCCTCTTGTCACCCTTAGAAAAGTTATTGCAGAATTAAATTGTGCTGTGAGGCTTTTCTTCTTGTTGCTGCCTAAAATGATCTATAATGTAACTCCACCGTGCTGTTCTTGGAACAACATTGCTCTGAAGCTCAAAAAGTCCAGGGCATTTCTAAAAAATCTGGTTTTATATACAATAATTTTCATTAGGCAAGAAAATTGAGAAAGGAACATTTTGATCAACTTTGACTGTGAAACATATTTGGTAACACTGGACCGCTTTAGAGAGACCATCCAAGGTTATGGCCCAAATCTCATAATTGTCCACATAAGCCTGGGCCTTCGAATCTCCAAAGAGCTTTACTTGCTCACCGAGGTCCTAGCGCATCACAGGGACTTTCAGAGAAACCAGGATTTTAGGCTTAAGGCTTATGAATCTGTCAGTACGAATATGGAGTTCTTTATTCTGTTCTGAGTAAACTAAAATTGACATGGAAATGTCAAACTCGGGATTCAGCTTTAGCTGGACAGGCTGTGCTAATACTACGTTTCCTATAATTTCTACATTTCTTCAGGTCTGATTGCAAGCCAAGCCTCCACCAGCTAGGAGAAATCTCATTGGCTTTGCATGAAATTCTTGCATCATGAGCCTGTTTTTGCATTAGATTAACTTGGGCCTTATCCAATTCATTACTACCTCATTACCTACTAGACATATGAACCCATTAGGTCAATTTTTCCCTACAAAATACTAATAAGAGCTGTGGGTGCGAAGAACTCAGTGGTATCCAAAAGACAGTGTCTAGAGTGAATTCTCAATTTTCAATAAAATAATTAAATAATCTTCTAAATGTGCATACAAAATGTTTTATCCAAAAAGACAATGCCTGGCCAAGAACGTTAAGTTTCTCGAGAGAAATGTATTAGCTTTGTTCTTTCGATAGTTTTCACAATTTATAAATACAGAACTGAACTTGAAGACCCTGGAAGAACTTGGAACATGCTTGGAAGTCTGTTGGATATTAGCAATTGTTTTTGTTTTTATTATTATTAATAGTAGTGCTTTCATACTATTTAAAATTTCAGAGCTGAGAGCTAAGAAAGCTTTTTCTTAATTAGATCAAATAATGAGTTGTAGATCAAACAATTCTAAATTAATAACAATGACAAATGGCCCTGAAACTGCTCTTGAACATAAAAGGAAACAACTCAATTAAACAAATGTTATGTCATCAAGAGCCTCTATAAGAGCCACACCACTGATCACAGCTGCGTAATTTTTCTCATCACTGTTAATAAAAAGCAAAGTTAAAATGCATATGAAGTTTTAATTAAAAAATCTGTGTAATATCGATGCAATTTCTACAGTTCAGTGTTCTCATCAAGAACAAGATTCAGGCCAAAGCCACAAGAAGCCATATAAGAATGAAAGGAAAAAAAAAAAAAAAGAAAGGGAAGGAGAGCAAGAGGGAGAGAAAACAAAAGAGAAAGGTGGATTAGAACAAAGTACAAGGGTGAAGTTTCCCATATAAGAAGAAATTTTCTGGTATATACAGGTGGTGTGAATGATGGCCAGGATGGCTTGGTGCAATCTCGTCTGAGATGGGGGTTGCTGTTTAGGGTGAAGCTGGTGTAGCACCTATGGACCCAAAGGAAGCATTTCTCACGGAGAAAGCTGAGAGTGACGGTATGAAAGCAAGTACCCAGAAACAAGTCGTAGAGGGGGAAATATGTGTATGAGCGGGGGGTCCAAATGCAGGGTCCTGTGGAGCTCCTTCGGAAATTACAACCGCATGAGAGGGATGCTTGGGGAGGAGATTGCAGATGTGGAGGGAGAACTCAGTGGAACAGACGAGCTTGGATAGACGGGGGTTTTGAGTCAGAGCAGGACTCACGGCTTTATCAGGACAGCGACAAGAGGTATTTCTTCCTTAATCCTCCACCATGCGGCCCCGAATTCCTTCCTCGTCCAAGGGTTCCCACCGGCAGCGAAACGCTGCAATGCAGAGTTTCGGATGCGTGCTTGTGAATCCATCCGCTGCTGACCACAGGCCTGTTCATGCACTCGCTGAGGCTGGTGACAAGTCTCCCTCGACATGAATATTGAGCAGCCGGGGTGACAACTTGCCGTTCCTTCCTGTGACAGCAGCAGGTGGCTCCAGGCAGCAGCTGCTTATCTGCCTGGTGGATCCTGTCTCATCCTGTCTTGGGTGACAGAGCATTGGAACAGGTTGCCCAGAGAGGTAGTGGAGTCTCCTTCCCCGGAGATATTCAAAACCCGTCTGGATGTGATCCTGGGCAAAATGCTCTAGGTGACCCTGCTTGAGCAGGGAGGTTGGACTAGACGATCTCCAGAGGTCCCTTCCAACCTAAACCATTCTGTGATTCTGTGATTCACCGCTCCCTCCCCGACCCTCATCAGGCTCTCTGTATTCACCTCTTGTCTGTGGTCTTACTGCCTTTAGTCCCACTGTACCCGATTTTGGCAGCACCACACTTATTCGGGAGATGGGGGCGGTTTTCACACGAGCACAAATGTATCTGAGAGGTTGGTTTAACACAACTGCATGTTTAAGTCTACATACGCTAAGGCATATGCGAGATTTTTTTATAGAGAACTATGTTCTAGCAATATGATTTGCCAGGGCATATGTCACAAGCGCTGTCTCTGCGGGCTCTACAAAGCCAGTTGAATATCAGCAGTGAATCTGTGAAAGAATAGTCAGAGTAAAATATATTCCTATCATCAAACGAAAAAGATTTATAACAAAAAAAAGAACAAAAGTTAATTTCAGTGGGACAGCTATAAATTTGAAGCATTTTGGTTTAGAGAGCTCAGACTACATCTTGATACTGACATTCTTGTCCAGATTTTACTCCTCTGTTAGCTCATCAGCCCATTTTCATAGGATCTTTGGCGAAGTAGCAAACATCACCACAAACACAATTCTGTAAATCATGTGTGATAACAGAATTATATTTTCTTCCAATTCCTTACTGCAGAAATTCATCATTTCTTTCATGAAGATAGATAAAACTTGAAGCCTATCTGCAAATTAAAACTTCACTGACAACATCGCCAGATGATTTACAAAGTCAAGTGTCTAATTACACACTTTCATAAATATTCATTCTCATGTTCACAGTCATGGAGGAGAGAAAGTGAAAAAGCTGATTAATCAGTTGATAGTACCTGATTCAGCTAGCTATAGAAATGGGAAAGAAAAGATAGTGGAGCAATTTCCCACAAATATAAGCTTTTGCAGACTGCATTGTTTAGGAATATTAAAATGAAATGAAAAATAGATAAACACTAGAAATTAAAGAATTCATGAAAGCAGAGGGATCTGAGCAGGCAAAGTGAACAGATTTTTCATAACGGTTGACCGTGTTGTGTATTTCAGGTGACAGAGGAGGATTCACACCTTTCCTTCTCAGGCTCTTTTTAAAATTTGCCTGTTAACTTTGCCAAACGTTAAACCTTCCAGTTGAAATGTTCACGTGCCAAATAGGCTAATTCAAGCCGCTTTTTCTAACACAGCAGAAACAGTTATACCTTTTCCGCAAATGCAATTGCTAAGAAATAATTGTTTTATCTGCATTAATCAAAAAAAAGGCGAGAAAGTAAAAACCCTCAAATTTTAATGCTAATGACCATTAAGACTAGAGTAGAAGCATAAAGTTTGTCTGTTTTGTGTGAGAAATATTCATTTTGTTGCTTTGGAAAGGATGGGAAAGCACATCTGAATCTGTGTGCATCATAAACCTTTGGAAAATGGTTTATTCTAAGGCAAGTCTGCCTTAGAAACTCATGATGTCTTGGTAGCTAGAGTCTCTGGAGACATCATCTGTCCTGGCAATGCTCTGCTCAGGCTCGACAGGAGGAAGCCGTGGATTTGTCTCCGATCGCTGCTCGTGGCTATTCTTGTCGGCTGTGGTCCAACACCAGGATGGAGAATGAGAGGGGAGTGTGTCTCCTGTGGCATCATCCCTGCAGCTGGCAGGATCCAGGCTGCAAAGCAGCAGGAGAAACCACCTACCTCAAATATAGTAAAAACACAGCAAAAACACAACTGGCAGGGGTCGAGGGCTGTTGCAGGGAGACAGACCAGAGTGTGCTGGGTACGAGGGGGCTGCGCATGCTACTTAAATGGCAAATTTGCCTCTCTTTCTCTGATGTTGATCCACAACATTACTCTTAGATAAAGCAAACCTGGTTGTAGGGAAGGAAAGGCAGGGCTGCCTGGCTGGATAAAAGCAACAGACAGAGACTGGACTGGCAAGGAGGCACGTATTTTCAGCTCTAGCGATGTCCTTTCATAAGTGCAAAACGCTCAGCTTTGCAGCCCTCAGTTTTTGACATCTTTTTTTCCTGAATGCCATTTTCATTTCATGTGCCCCAGAGGGCACTGGACTGGGTGCTGTACCAACACCGAGCACTGGGATCCCTCCGACTCGCCTTCTTTGCCGAAGTGACTCATTCCAGGAGCCCAACCACTCTGGCGTAGCCTATAGTTCCTGGGAAAGGAGAGGAAAGAGAGAGGTACCAAATCCCCTAAGTGGAGGTGCGCCCCTCGCCCTCTCTAGTGACTGTAAATAAATGCTTTGGAAAATTGGATCTAAATTTTGGCACTTCGGTTACACACCTCCTGTTAAACTACAAGGGTCCAGGCCAAAGTGGGAAACAGCCCTTAAGAGGTTATTATTTTAAAAGACTAGCAAAGGTGGAGAAGTAAGGCAGAGAGAGAGAGAGAAAACTGTCTGAAGTCAGAAGCAAAGCTAGGAAAGCAGCACAGCTCCCGCTTTCCTTCCTCTGTGCCCTACCAGGAGACCACGTTGCTTGTCTGGTAACACCTCCTGTCCGATCCTGCTTGTTCTGCTCCAATGAATCATCTCATTGACTTCATCGCTTTGTGACTATTCACGCCTTCACACTTTTTAATTATGATCTTCTAACTCCTCTATTAATACACTGCAAGCTTCTTGTGCTTTTTGCTAATTACTGCTAATTCTATTAATACTTTATCATATGCTAATATAATCTCCACCACCGACTGATACTGAAAGACAGTCTTTATCCATATGGAGCTCTCTTTTCTGGGTTTTTGACTTCCGTGCTTTGCAACCAGATTTTTTTCCCTTCTGTCTTCCTTACTTCTATCTCTCATTGTGGATGGCTTTTTGAAAGTACCTTCTTTTTCCAGTGCACCCAAGGGAATGGCAGGAATGAGAATTTGCAGTAAGGAAATATACCTATCACTTTGAAAAAGAAATCACTAATTTATTGTAATGGTAATTAAATCACACTGATGCCCTCAGCACAGATACCCTCAGCATAAGAGAGTTATCATGTGCTTAACAGCATTAAACAGATGCCATCCTGTATATTACAGACATCTTTCCATTCATCTTTATAGTGTAAGTTAGATATATGTATATTATCTACATATTTATATAATATCCATTTGGGAAAAGGTATGTGAGTGTGTGTGTCTGTGCCAGCGTCAGTAACCGAAAATAAATCGAACCTTTATCTACTGTGCTGCCTTAAGAGACATGCATGCCCTGTCACTCTTCAGGGGTTATGCTGGCATATTGGCTGCTCTTTCTTCTTCCTTCCCTCCCTCCCCCCAATTCCAGGTTTATTCAGTGCTCTCTGTTGCAGTAAGATAATAAAGGAAATTGTTTGCTGCTGAAATACCATCTCAGATGTATATACAGTTTGCCCCTTTCCTAGAATTCTGTCTTGTTTCAGCTCACAGGAATTCCTGAGAACAGGAATTTTTACTTTGGGAGTCAGACTCAAGCAAAGCAGATGGAAGAGAAGCTTTTTCCGGAACTCTTGAGCTGACGGAGCCAGCAATAAAGTCAGACTTTCTGGGTTCCTAGCTAAGGATCAGTTTAGCATGTTTAGGCTTTTCTATCCTTATCCCCCTGCAAAATGTGCATTATCATTTCAATACTCCTTCTCTGCACGCTGTTTTTCAGCATCACAGTCCCATTAGTCTGCCTGAAAGTACCTTTTCCCTGCTTACGCACAGCTTTGTGGAATTCCTCATAGCAGGTTATACAGCCTTTCACAGCCTATGCCCGTCCCTTTTCCCATGCAAGTGAGAAGTCATGTAGCACCCTGTGAATGCCAGTCCCTGCAGGCCCGATGCACTTACCCTAGTAGGTTGCAGCGGCTGGCTCACATAATTGAGGGTCTCTAGTGCCACTTTACATCTTCGTTTTCAAGTCTATAGTGCAGTAAATTGCTTTCCAACAGGCTATGAATAAAACATTCTTTTTTTGGATGCTATATTTGTTTTTAGGATAAGAAAGCATTCCATGTGCGAATGCATAGAGGTGGCAACACAGTTATGGTTCCCAGGCTCCATCTCAGGGGAGAGATGAGTAAGACTATTTTCCAACATCAATGGCTCCCAAACAGTGGTCAGTGGAACTGATTCTGTCACAACCGTGAAACTTTGCTGAAAATTGAAGCTAGGTACTAGACCCTTCCAGGCTTTCCAAAACCCTTTTAATTAGCTAATTAATAAAATAAGTATTGTTAGTGTCTAGGAAGCGTTCTGAAATTCCGCACGGTTTTGACGTGCTTGTTCTTTTTGGCATATTCCTCGTGTTCAAATCAATCATGATCATGCTGATAATTACAGAACTAACGAATTTAGGGTGAGCTGCTCAGCTGGCATGATCTGTGTCAGAGTCTAGCTCCTTTGGTTTCACAGGAGTGGTACCAAACCATATGAGCCAAGCTCTGAATCAATTTATTGGAAATTTGCTAGTTTTACAGCTGTGAGCAGAATTTATCCCTTAATAAAATAGAGAAGATTAATGCAAGGAAACAACAGAGTGAAATAAATTAACAGAAAAATATTATTTTCTTTTCTAATTATGTCCACAAATTCTAGATGACTTTAGGAGAACAATCTCCTAGGAATAGAAAACTGAAAACTCATTACTAGTAAGAAATGACTTTAGAGGACAAAGCTTTATTACATTTACAGAAGTTAATGCCTCTTCATTTCACTCTCCTTTGACCCGTTTCGGTATTATCAGATTAAATACATACTATATAGGAGAATTCTCATTCAAGTGTCATCAGAAGCAAATAACATTTGGAGAAGGACCTCCTAGTACACTTTTTCATTCGAGTGCTTTATTAAACTCACCTAAAACACTGATTAAGCTGACCTAATGGAGTAAAGGACCAACAACACAAAGAGCTGAGAGCAGACTGGCTGACTAAGTCTGGATTTGGTCATTTATGTTAATCTCATTTAGATGTATTCAAACCGAAGTCATTCAAATATGTGACACAAGATTGTTTTGTCACCTCGAGGACGACAGGCAAGCCTTATCCTTGATGAAGTCTATTTTTTGGGCAAATGCTATCAGAGGTGTTTGTATACTCTTAAGGCTACCTTCTATTTCAGCACCTTTCAGCCTACTCTGAGAAGAAAGCTCGGGGCCTTGTCCCTGACTATTCAGTTAATTAAGGAGTACCAGATGCCTACCTCTTCTTGATTTTAGTGAGAGTTAGATGACTCAGCATCATTCCTGTGAGCACCTTGGCCAAATCGACTACTTCATACCAGCAACACAGAGACCCCATTTTCTTTTGATTTTACTTGATATTTCCAGATAGACATAGAAAATGAACCTTCCCTCCCTGGCAGTGACTGTGACAAAGTAAACATCATTCTTGGTTACAAATGTGATTAAACTATGACATCTTTTCTTCCTTCTGGATCGTGCAGTGATTCCTCTAGCCTTGGCACATAGCTCTGATGAATGCACATAGTAACGGTACACATACTCCTCAATGGAAAACATTACAGAAATGTTCCCTAAAGGCAAAAGCGTTGGACTGGGGGAAAAATCCTTAATTTTGACTCCCTGTTGTTGACTCACATGAAAAGTGGATTTTCTTCTTCACTTTCACCTGCTCTTCTCTTCCGTTCTTTGCCTTGGATTCAAAGATGTTTTGGGGAACGGAAATAATCATATAGAATAATTAGCACAGTAAACTGGTATCTGTTAGAGCTTCTAGGCACACGATACAAAAAACTTGCCAATTATGGAAGGTTTGAATATGTGCTGGATGACTCTCAATAGCCGATGCTTCCTGAATCCATCACGCTAATAATCTTTTCTGGAAATCCTATCATTGGATTAGAGGGTACTGTTTTTCTTCATTTTATGCTTTATGGTTTTTTCCCTTTTGCAACAGGGAAGCGACTAACCAGATGATCCAAATTCCACAACATTGGTAAAATGATGTATTCCACATACTGCGATGGCTAAGTACTTATGCATATCCGAGCAACTCTCAGTCATTCTGTGCACAAATCTCTCTCTCCTTCCTCATCCGTTTGATGAGTTTGTTATTGCCATGAATATGTGTGAACAGAAAGTTTAGGGAAGGCTGAAGTAAGCTTTAGAGCTACTGCATCTTCTGTAGATCCTTCTTTGAATTTTTGGTCGGTAGTGGTATATCGTTTATGAATCCAGAGCTTTTAGCAGCACCTATAATTAAGGCTGTTTTATTATGTTAGCACATATATACACTGACCAATGTCAAAGCCTCATTGAAATATCTTATACTAATGAGTAGGAAGAAACGCAGTATCTTTCTGAGTGTGCAGTCTAATCAAAAGGACAAGCAAAGGCTGGAAAAGGGGCAAAGAGTACTGCATATGATCATGCAGCAGGCCAGCTAGAGCATCTGACTATATGCGCAGGGGGGTACTGGAACAATCTTCCATTCAAAGGCCTGAAGGCAATTAAGCTATTTCTTTTAAAGATGGAGCCTGATAATTTTATGTAGAAAAGTTTTAACAAGTCCCTGGAGACTGTATTCAGTGATGCGGGAGGTTCTTTCAGCCTTCTGTTCCAAAGCCCCTGTAAAACGCCTTAACTTTCCTGTACTAACATTTTACAATCATTTGTCTCCTTCCCTTCCCCTTTCTGTCTCTCCTCCCAATGGTTTTTCAATAGCTTAGCACCTGCTAAGTACAAAGCTTGTTTGCGTTGCTTTCTGTACTCTGCAGATTAATATCTGCAAAATGACTTGGGAGTGAAAAATAACAGCATTGCTATTGTAATGTAGACCTTGGCACCTCAGATGCTGAGACATGAAACGCATGCGTGCAAGACAGAGAAAGAGAAATAACAACAACAACAACAACAACAACAACAACAACAATAATAATAATAAATTCTTCTTTTTACTTTGAGGTCTATCTGCACTTTTGATCTTTTTTTATTATGTCTGTTTGAATAAACAGTATCATAAAACAAAAGGCAGACTCGAAAAACTGATTCTGAAGATTCTTCTACTTCACATTTGGATGTACACAACCAGGAAGGCAGTTTCAGCATGGGCGAAAGCTTCCAGACTTGAAACCTCTCAAGATTATTTTATTCTTTTTTCTGCCAGTGCAAACACAAGCAAAACAAACCCAACCCAAGAAAATAAATTAAATCTGCAGTAAGTCAAAACTACTTCTTAAACTATCATTGGGAGTACTTATTTTTGCCAAAACACCTTTTCAAACAAAGGCGTTTACTTAACATATAGACATGACCTTAGCTTGACTGCACGAGGCAGAGGGAAATCAATACCACAACAGTGATACTTTGGGCCTGCTGAAAAGAGAGTTCCTAGCAAAAGGAAAATGGCGGTAAAACTGTTCTGGTAATCTAATAATTGTGTTTTATTAATATAAATGTGCTTGGGGGCTTAGGACATGGTAGGAGGGCTTTTTAATTAAAGTTTGAGTGCCTTTAAATAAGAGGAAAGTACATTTATCAAAATGAATCGTTGCATCAAAAGCATTATAAAAACGACCAAATTACAGCTTGCCACACGGTGATCTCAAGCAGGAGAGTTCAGGAGAGGGCTCTTCTGTCAGCCAGAACGAAGAGGAGAAACATTTGCATTACTCCTAAACTCCTGCTGCCAGCTGTTTTACCGATCCCAGAGGACGCAGCTGGGGAGCCTGGTATGTTGCAAAGCAAGTGAGGGAAAAGCGTCAGGATCTGGCGCAGAGGGGAGAGAGCTTCAACTTTTCTGCAGCACTCCTCAGGTGGAGCCAACACGCGCGGGAACACTTCACTTCAGTCTGTGCGGGTCTGAGATTGCTGCCGGGTGGTCCCACGTGTGCCTCAGCGGGAGAGGCTCCTCACTGAGGTGATAAAACACCTGTCTGCTGTCTGAAATAATTGTTCCCACTGCTCCAGAGGAACGCTGTATAGCTTCCTTCTTCCTTTTCAATTGACCTCAGTGAGTCCTGCCTGCCCCAGTTGACAGTGCATGCTGCAATGTGGGGCCAGATCCTGTTACCTTTACTCAAGCTGTCGTCTTTAAGCAGTCCTTTATTTCTTGCAAAGTAAGTTCAGCTCAGCAATAGTAAAAATATCTAACTGACAGAAGATAATTAATCTGTCAGCGTTAGATTAGTATAGATTAGTGTATTTCTAAATCTTGGAACAACAGTGATTTATATGAGCTGAGGAGCGGGCCTGATGTCTGCAAACTTATAAAATAAGAACTAGGTGTGGAGTAATTGATAGGAATCATGCAGAAAAAATAAAGGGATGTGGTGTTCATTGGATTAAATACAGATATGTCCTTCAAGGGTGAGACGATGCGTCTGCCGTGGTATATTCAGGTACGTGGTATATTCTATGAGCAACACTTCTGATAATCAGCTCATATGCAAAGCACAAAAGCCATAATTCTCAGAGAGACCTCGGGTTAACATCCAATCCGTCAAAAATTTAGAAACTTAGCACCTTAACTAGGAGAATGGTAGTTCTGAGTTTTCTCTGTAGTCAATATGGAAACTGAGCACTTCTACAGGGCTGTATCTCTATCCTAAAATTTGAATTACCCTCTGCAACAGCTTATTTTTCCCCTAGTGGAAGAACCTAGGACAGTGGCTCCTAATTGATGCATCTCACTTAACTCCCTGAAATGAAGTCAGACACATCGGAGTCTTTGGTAGTCATGAGAGGGCTGGATTTCATTATCTCTTCTTTGGTCCCCGCATTTAGGAATTTAGATCAGAGGTGGAATTTCTCTCTTTTCTTTTCTTAGGACAATGGGTATTTTAGGAACTCATTATCCAAATTTGGACTGATAAGCATGCCAGGGAGTTGTTCTTGTGTATCTTTTCTTGGAGTCTCCTCTGTAAAAGTAAATGCTTAGGGTGGGTATTAGAAGAAGATTCCTAATAGAGTGAAAGCTTCTAGTCATAGCAGAAGAGGTCAAAAATTCTAATTACTTCCATCTTGGAGCTTGGTATGCTCATAAAGAGGATTTTATGGTAAGATGTGCTATTCCTAAGGACTCAGCGACCCAGGAAGTCTCTTCTAGTCATGTTAGTGATTCTGTTTTGTTGAGGGACGGTGAGATTTGCAATCAGAAGGGCAATGTTTCAGTCACTGTTGAAAATTACCCAAAGTACCGTAAACACACAAGATCCTCTTGGAAAAAATCTCTGAACAGCTCATAGTTTAGAAATAGTCATGCTCAAGGAGATAGCTTGTCCTTAAATTGAACCAGGATCTCTCTTGGTGAAAAGAATGAATTTATTCTTATGCAAAACGGTCTGTGGCACAGAGCTGGAGATTTAATTTTACACGCAATAGAGCAGAGAACACAAATAAAAAATGGCTGTTAGAAAGCAGTCTATTATGTTGATACGCTATCTGTACACATTCATCTTCCTCTTTATTCATCATCATTTGTAAAGAAGTATTATTGCTTGCCATCCAGTAGTGCTCATCTCATATTTATCCACAATATTAAGCAGATGTCTATGAGTGTAATTAAAGAGCGAAAAAAGAGTATTGTTCTTTATTGATAAAAAATGCAGAATGAGAGAGAGAAAATTATTTTTTCTGTTTGTGTGCTGGTATTTCTTGACATTTACATGTAAAAATAAAGGGTCAGATAATAGATCTTCAAAACACACAGATTTAATTCTTTCTCTACAGGGAATTTGTCCTCCATGCTTTTGAAGAAGAAGGGTTTTAGGAACTTGATCTGATCCTTTCTCTTTAGCTAACGTTGAAAGGTGTTTTAAACCTTAAAATTTTTTAAAAGTGGCTTCAACTTGTACAAGTTTATTTGTAAACGTCTCATTTAAATCATCGTTATCATTATGAGATACTTGTTTACGATTACCTCTTGCTGCATTCTCATCCCTCAGTGCATCCCCCAGATGATTTCAAATATCGAAAGAGAAGGTCTTTACTTATAGAGGCTTGCGGTCTTTTCAGAGGCAGTGGTAAGAGAAGAGATTAGGGAAAGATGTGCGAATGATGAGAGATTTCATTTAGATTCTGTTATCAGCAGCACATCAAAGAAGGACCTTTAGGAGACAATCTACCACCACTGTTATTTCCTGTCTTCAGCATGTGCTCAGATAATGGGCTGCACCTCCAGGAATATTGGTTTTTAGCTTCTAGTGACCCAAATTTCCCATTACCACAAGCGGAAGGTTTAGGGGTCCAAAGGAATGGGATCCAGCCTTTCTCATCCTCACACTGCCAGCACAGGTGCTGTGAGAACCACTAACCTGTAGGCAGCGTTTGACAACACCACGTGAATGTCTCAAGAGGTTGATACAAAAGTATTATAACTGTTTACCTACGTACAACAAAAATTTTTAACTCCACTGGGATGATGATGTTCTCGGGGGATGTCTCTCTCCTACAGCCTTCCTGTCCCCCTCTGGTGCTCTCCCGTATGCTGGCTGCTGAGGATATTTTGTCGGAGACCTCTCTCTGGGGACTCCACTCCATAGTGGCGGCTTTAGGAAAAGGTAGTATTGCTAGCTGTACTGAGAGATAGGTATCTGCCCTGTCCTCTGTTGGAAACAGGACCTCCCTTGTTCAACACAATCCCATTCTCTTTTATCACCCCTCTAGGACCACAGCTTCCACTTGCACCATGAACTTGTCCAGCTCAGGCAACTTGTTAGAGAAAGAAAGGAGCACCACCAGCAGTCAGAGGAAGAAGAAGGGAGGAAAGTTTGTCTAAAAACCATTCTTCTCCACTGGGGATTCCAAGGGTGGATTGTTTTGGCAGAAGGCCATGTTTTACAGATAGAACGGGCTAATTCTAGCAATTACAAACCAATAATTAATTCTGTCATGTTTTTCTCAGAGCTGCCTGGGTTGCCCTGAGCGCAGGTACAGAAGTGCACGGGTGCAGAGTGGGGCCAGAGACAGTGCTGCTGTTAGGTTAGCGTAGCCGTTACTTCGGAAGTGTCTCCGTTCCATATTGCACCTGAGACCGACTTGTCTGGAGCTCTGACAATGTGCTGTGGATCTTATATACATTAGCCGTGAGATGTTCTTTTGGAAAAATCTGCAGGGGTTGATTCATTTCTCTGCAGAACACTATAATTCAATTCTATTATTATGATCATTCATATTACAGTAAGGCCTGAAGGTCTCAGCCAAGATCATAGCAGCAAACTTTTATGAGCAGTGCCAATGCTATCAGAAGATGTTGCCTCAGTATCAGTTTCATTGCTGTGCATACGGTAAATGCTGCTTCACATTTATATGCAAGCTTGGAGACTTCAATTCTGTATTTAGATCTTGCTCACAGCAGTGGTTCAGGATTACACCAGTGTCACCTCCAGCTTCTAATTTATTTTTAATAGATGCATAGATTTTAAAGCCAGAAAGGAATCATTATATCATCTTGTCTGACCTCCTACATCCTGCTCACTCAGGCCATAAAATTCACCCAGCTTCTCCTCTGTTGGGTACTAAAGTGTATATTCTAGAAATGCCTCCACTCTTCAGCTGAGGGAGAATTCTCCTCTTCCCTTGAAAATTTCCTTCAGTGGTTAAGCATCCTCTCTGTCCCAAGTTGGTACTTTATTACCAAGAGGAAATGGTGTAGCTTTGCCTTTTGCCACCAGTTCCTCTGAAGCTTTTCTCTGTCTGACCAGAGAGACCTTTTCTGGATGGCATTTTCTGACTCAGGTGCAAGTGTCTGCACTCAAGTCACTTCACAGTTTTCTTTTTGATAAACTAAGCAGATAACAGAAGAGAAAGGTAATACTATATCTTATCTTATTAATTCCCAGTGATCATTTCCAGTTGCCATTACTTTTGGTTCAAGTCAGTGACCCGAGACCTAATGTTCTGAATTTTTTATATTTGTGTAAACTGGAAGTACTCCAATTCCTGCCTAATATTATTGTTATTAATACTGTACGCTACCATAACTCCTAATCCCTGAACATTTTCTTTTCTAGATCAGCCAGCCATTACTTGCATCATTCTGAGTAAGTGTAGACTTTCCTCTTTGCTCTTCCTTTCAGCACGCTTTTTTCAGCATGGTTTGAAGAGTTCCTGAGACTCGGGCAAAAGTGGTGTCTATGTATGGCTCCCCACTAACATAAATGGCTACTGGCCATTTCTCACTACCTTAAAATTGCCTACCGGCTCTGTACCTCAAGGAATAAAATAAGGTCAGAGCACAGTAACAGTTATATTGATTTCTCCAACCCTCTATCCTGCCCTGAAGTGATCAGTTGTAGATGCGGAGGGAAAGAATACAAGTGATCATTCCTTATGTGTCCTTTCGGTTTCTGCACGTTAGTTGTTTCACGATCTTCTCAGATGGTGACTGGACCACTGTATTTAACCCCGCTAGTCGGCCTTCTCTTATACGCATTTGTCAAAGCCCATTCTGAATCCAGTCCTCCACCGAGAGTCCCACAATATTGAACACATTGTAAGGAAAGCATGATGGATCCCTTTTTGAGGTTTAAACTCATCACCCACAGATACGGTGTATCTCCTCATTCCTATTCTTTGAGAAACTGCAGTTTTTCTCTCTTCACCTTCTTCACACAGCTGTACAGTCTCCTATCTCAGCCCGGCCGGTGTCTCATTTCTGGACAGAAGAGGCGTATCTAATTAAGATTTTTTCGTACCAAAACAATTCCAGTTTAACCTGGTTATGCATTAGACTGGGGCAGATATCCTACACCTGCCCTGCACAAGCTGGTGCTTTACGTAGCTATTTTTACAGGCATGGGCCCAGAAAGTCAGCATGCAAGAGGTTGCACAGCTTTGTGGTTGGGGTAGACATGACTTTCAGTATCTCCTCACAGGAGCTGTTTATTATTTTAGATTAGATAATTGGATAAAAAAGGGAACAAATCGCCCTCTCTTTGGGAGACAGATTTTACCATACCTCAAGACGAACTCCTGAAACGTTATTGGTTTGAAAGCCTCAGCCCACGTGAATAGGGAGAGGCTATATTCTTGCGTTTCTCCCAGAAATATCAGTCACTGCACAATCAGAACTTCTCACCAAAAAGTTTTCATTTTACACTGTTATCAGGTAACCCATCAGAATGACAGCCTTCCTTTTCTGGGCTCTCATTTGTTCTGACTGATTTCACGCCTCTGTTTTCCCTGCCCAATTCATTCTGTAGATACAGATTGCACCCACCAACAATCTGCAGCACGTCTTTGAAAACGTATCTCTAGTTATTATATGATCACCTACAAAACTGAAAGGCTTTTACTGGCATCTGATGCCATTTCTTTGTCAAACACTTTGTGTTGCATTTGGAACGCAAATGCTGGATTTTAAGTGTAGCTATCATAGATGCAGCTGCCACTACCTTATGTTCTCTTTCAAATGATTAATAATATTTGTCACTTCCGATGTGTCATTCTGGTCTATTACTGCATAGCATGCACACTAAATGATGGCACTTTCTTTTGGATTGGCCTGATTAATGATGGATGAATCTGTTTCATTTTATTGCGAGCCTCTTTTAACTGAATGGCTTAGGTTAAAAGAGAACAACCTACCCCAAATGTTATGAATTATGCTAACATTTAAAATATGCATTTTCTTCCTCTTGTTGTTAATGCTTTAGCGATAATACCTGAAGAAATGAACTTAATTACTTCTGATCAACCCCTCCTCCTCTGGAGGCAAGCACCCACTCTTTTCTTTTTCTAATTTTATGATTTCATTTTTTGCTCAGTGATGGAATTATCTTTCTATCGTTACATTGCTTTATACTGTACACAAATCATTTCAACACTGCAGATGCCCATCTTGTTCCTGGTGAAAATTGCTAAAAAAAATTGCTTTTATGATTTGTTGTGTTTCCATTTGAAGAGAATTAGTTTCATGCAATGGATGAAGTACCAGCTCATAACAATAGAATGGGTATTTAGGCTATACATAGCTCTATTGTTATCTGACCTGAGGCACTGTTTTTACATCAGTTGCTTCTCCTATCCATTGTCAGTCTTGTTTAATTAGCTTGCATGGTCTTGTATGGCAAGGACTTTCTCATGCTAGCTGTTTGCCTAGTGCTTGGAGGAAGGGTGCCTCAGCTATTGTAATGCATAGCATAAATAATATTAATAGTTTAACAGAACACAGCAAGGAAATCTGCACAGTTTCCTAATTAGTATTACCCTGGTATTCCCTGTAGTTGGCACTGGCAACCATATGCTAATAGTAATCACTTACAAAAAGTAATAGCAGAAGTTTTAAGGGTGACTACTCAAATAAGTTACAGACCTGATGAAGAGTTTTTACGCATTCAAACCTGTCCAGATAAACAGCTGTAGTAAGAAATATGCCTTCTAACTGCAGACGTTGCTTTAGGTGTTGCATTTGCCCACATGCTGTGAAGAAACTTCGGAAGGGCTTGGCTGTTTCATCCTTCAGAGGGCTGCCAGGATAGCATGAAATATAAACAGTGGGACAATAAATCTTTATACAGAGTCAGGACTGGTTTCATCCAGAAGCATCTGCTCTCTTGAGACTGCAAATAGGACTCTCTCACCAAATCTTAAGCAGATCCGATCTTTCTTGTCTGACAATTTTCCTAGCCCTACTCATGTAACGTGAGATAATACCCACCTGTCCCAGGGAGATGAGGGTTACCACGCTGGTGTCTGGTAGCGATCTTGAGGCAGATGTCTTGCTGTATGCTTGCTTGTACCTTTTCTCTACAGCTGTCCCTCTGTCGCATAGGTTTTGCTCACGACCATTGTGGAATCCAGTTTTAGTGGTGTGAATACTCAAAAGAGTAAGTATTTTGCTTCGGTAAGCATAAGAGCCCAAACACTGAGGCATACCTGTATTACTGATTTCATACGTGCTCTAGCTTGAAAGGAAGGGAAGTCCGATCACTATGACATGAATAAATACAATCTGAAAAGGGAGGCGGACCAAGCAGAATCAAGATAAAAAGAAATACAAGATTTGTCAGAACCTAGAGCTGGTTCTATTTTATTCACTGTGCTATCCTTCCTCTCATCTTCTGATCTACCATATAGCTATTGGCTTCCAAGGGCCGAAAAGAGCAAACGGTTTCAGAAAATGGTTGTTTTTTTCTCAGTGAAATCAACAGGTGTGACTGAGTGTGCCCATGAACCCGCTCTGCTTAGTCAGAAAGCATCATCTTAATATGATAATCTCAGAGTATACAAACTACACATTGAATCATGATGTGTTACTCAAATATTGTACAGTGTTGTACTGCATATCTCTGAACAACTTCCCTCTTGAAACTCAGCTGGGCTCGGGATTTTTCACATCCACCTCAGAAAAAGTCCGCAGACTTTTCCGGCAAGCTCACTTTTGGGCAAGTCTGGTGCCACTTAAATTTTTGCACCAAAAGGCAGATGAAATTAATGCTGGTAGAAATTCGCTTAGATAAAATTTGACCTTTAAATTCCATAGGAAACCTTGGCTGAAGGAAACTAGGTTCACCACACGAAATTAAGATATTTTTGCTTTCCTCCCACATAAAATGAGCATATCACGCACTTCATTTCTCAGTCTAGACCACTTTTATTTTGGAGAACAAGGGATGAAGAAACATAAAATGTCTATGAATGTGAGGAAAAGTACACAGTGATTCACTGTAACAATTTGCAGAACAACATAAAAATAGTAGTTGAGTCACAGCTGACCTTTCAGAAAATGTAGATACTCACCCGCATTTAAAAGGATGCAGTACACTAAAAACGGAATGACACAGTCTTCATTCTGTTACCCCAGTCTTGCATGAGAACGAAGGTAGTGGGAGGCTTCTTACTCTGTAGGAACCTAAACCGATCTACTGTTACTCTTTCTTTTTCCTCCCAAGTTCTTATATTCTCCTGGACAGGACACTCCGTTTTTATTGAAATGGTTTGGGCCAGCTCATTGAGCCCTGATCTGATTTCAGCAGGACACCAGCATCCGTGCTAGGGAAATGGAGGAGTCCCAGCTCACTGCTGAGTCCATGGTTTTCGTCTCAGATATTGCTTTTGGTCCTAGCAACTTCTTTTACTTCAAATTTAAAAAGAAGGCGCCTAATGGTTCCTTTTATAAAATGTTTTGACATCTACACATGAGGCATGCCAGGGGAATCAGATACTGTTAGTAAATGTTTTTTGGCACCTGGTTTTACCAGTCTGGCTCAAGCCAGCTCTAGCACAGCCCTGAATAAGGGCCAATAGATTATGTGGGGTTTAAGTACAACAGTTGCAACACCTGTGGACAGGTAGGAAATGATATTTGCCCATCTTTTCTCAATGAGTCATACACCTCCTTCCATTCTGAATTTGAGGATTTAGGATCATAAACATTTTCTCTCTCACATGCAGGTGAAGTCAAACAGCACTGCTCACCTATTAGTCAGCTGCAAAGCAGTTCACGTACCACCCTGGTAGGGTATAATCCACACCCTCCCTGAGGTTGTCTGAATTCACGTCCCCATGAATGTTTCTTACTTGCTGAGCTATGGGGTAAACTTGCTTTCTATTTCTGGTCCATTTATTTATACGAAGATCAATGATCTCAGCAGAGAGATCAGAAGAGACCTAGAATTTCTCAGATCTCACTGGGCAGGAAAATCTAAGCTTTCACACAAGATCTGATTCCGGGAAGAAACTGAATTCAGGCCTTCCACACCTCAGCTAAGTGTCCTAGCTACAGAGCAGGTAAAAAGATAAGAACGGTCTCAGTGACATTTGAACTGGGGGACAAGATGCTCTGAACATAAGAAGAAGTTCTATCCCATACAAAAATAACTGCAGGAATGAATTTCTATGTTGCATGACAGAGTAAAGCATGAAGATCCTTTAGCAAGGGCCAACAGGAAGTTATATCTCCACGCAGTGCAATATGGAGCTGCACAGAGATACTCACTTGACTCCAGAAGCAACCTTGCTGGCTATCTCACCGCTGCAAGAGATCCAACTGAAGTGGAAGATATCAGCTCTGATAAACCTGAAGTGCTATATGCAAGTCCTCATGGATTTAGACACAACACAAAATTCCTCTCAGTCAAGAATCGGATGATTCTGTCCATGCCTGCAGGTGAATTTAAAGAAGCTTAAGTGACATAGGGTTTCCAGGGATACCCATATCCTTCCTGAAATTGATCTTCCTTTGACAGCAGGTCATGCACAAGCCTTTGTCCACTTCCTGGCTGACCCTTCAAAAACCGCTTTTCATTGGAAGCAGTTTTTAAAGCTAGCTGTTAGTTAGTCTCACAATTTGAGTGACCAATTAAAAAATCTATAAAGACATGCTGTATGGCAAATTAAACATGTTTGTAATGAAGAACAATAGCAGAGCACTAATAGTGGCAACGACACTACTCCTCTACATTATCCCATCATGGGAGGCAATTACTGGTCTATCAGCATTGCAATAAAAAGAAGAGTTAAGCAGCAGCTGTTAAAAGTTAGGGTACATGAACAATCGATTTGGTCATTCTGAAGGGGAGTATTAGGTAGGAGACTGAAGATATCAGACCAGAATGGCATGAAAGCGTATGCTACAACTTTTGTTCTTATTGCAAAGCCTCTTATTGCAATTATGAGATGTCACCAGTGAATGCTGGTGTAGAAAAAGTATTCATCTATGCAAATTAGCGGGCAATGTTCTTTTTTGTTCAGCTTTGTGAATTCTATTTTCATTATTTCCTGCACTGGAGACATTTAGAAATGTGTTGGTGTTTCCAGGCGTGTAATAGCATTTTCACATGGATATGAACTTTCATGATCAAATCTTGCCTTTGACTATGGAGATAAACATGCACACACATTTTTTTAATCAATTGATATTTTAAATATTTATTTAAAATTAAAAAAACCCTTTCTTGGTTTCAGGAGAATTAGGACATAGACATTCAGAATTAGGAGAATTTTTAGATGGGTGAAGTCTAAGGAATGACAGTCCTGCTACAACATGTCTTGATCCTACTCTTGCAATACACTACATAAACATGAAATCCAGAACCTTGGGAGGCAGTATCCTTGAGATCTGACTTTCAGAGATAAGACCCTCTTGCAGAATTTTGTAGATGTCATTTTATGGTAATGCTTAAATGGAAGACTTTTGCAGCATGATCCCTGTAAGTAAATAAATCTTAGTTTAACAAGGAGCTCCCATCTTCTTTTGGAGTGAGTTATATCTCACCTCATTCTACCTGGGTAAAAAGTAGGTCTTGAAACTCATCTGCTCTACTAGGCTGACAGCAGATTAGCCATTATAGGTGCCTCAGGCTGATGAGAAGAATCTTCTTTTGAAAGTGTATGTCTCCATTGACTATAAAGGGCTCAAGTTGACTTTTTTAGTGGCAGAGTAGACTACTGGTAAGCCACTGAGGCCTAATTATGGACAGCCAGGTGAGATAAACTGTATTTTTCCTGAGTCAGCTAGTGCTAATTTCCAACACAGATAGAGCCAGAGAGGATTTTCTTCTATGCTCTCTGTTAAGATCTCCCTCATTTTTGATGAGAGAGCATTACTGAGTGCCTGTGTTCGGCACAACAGGTTGCAGACAGGCAGCTGACTATCAGAGAAATTATGCTGTTCATGTTCTAGCTGGATGGTGGCTACTAATTGGATGCTAGTGCAAATTACATCTTGACTGCCTGCAGCTGTGAATTTGCAATGCTGCATACTTTATATGCCCATTCAATCATATTCACTCAGATTCCTGTCCAATTTTCAATGTTCACAAAATCCAACCTCCAAACTTCCAAGAGTGAATGTGGGTGGCCTAAATGTTCACATCACTGTCCCGTGATATATGTAGGAGTTAAATCCCTAAAATCAACTTCCAGAGGATAATTTCTCTCACCTGTCTTAAGAACCTATTTCAGAATAGCATGTGTATGTACTAGCTGCTCAGATTTTTATCTTTATTTTCTATTAATAATGGATATCTTCTCAGTTTTACAAAATCGGATTATAAACTGCTTTAAACAATCCTGCTGTCCTTTACAATGTATGCTTATTTAATATGGTTATGCCACATGTTACAGATTATAACTTGGTCTTCCTTCTCTATGTTGACGTAAATCTGAATTTCCCCACCGGGTGTAATCATAGGCCTCATGCATGAGGATTTAGATGCGTCTAGAGAACAAAGGCTAATAAAACATCACTGTGAAGGTGGAATAGTTCACATCTTCAATCTAATTTTCTTCCTTGTTCTTCCTCTGACTTCATTGTTAGGGGAGTTGGATTATTTGTTATTTTTATTATGCTGATGCATCCAGAGTGAGGTAACGGCACAAGCTGGCTTTGACTGGGGCATAAAACTCCTGCAAAGATGAAGCCTTCACTTAGCTAATGGCTAAACTAGAAAAGATCTCCATGTATGATTGTACACAAAGGAGGAGACACCTATCTCCAACACTCTGCTATAGCAGCAAAATGGATTTCTCTTCAATCTGCAACTCAAAGCTTGCCAAAATCTTACAAGACTTGGAGTCTGCATTTTTTTTTTACCTCCTTGCTGATTGAAATAGGAAAAGGGAGAAGGCTGAAGTTACAAGAAAGTTTTTAGTGGCAGAGCAGACTGGTGGAAAACCATCAATACATTTTATCTTTCTCAGGCTATTTTACCCTACCTGGTTTTGCAAATGGCACACTTCAATCACAATGATGTTTTTGTCCTTTCAAGCCTGTGCTCCTAAGGCCCTGCTGGGCAGTTCTCGAAAGGCTAATGGTAAGCAACCTGCCTATTTAAAGACTCTCTGTTTTATTATTTTGAAGTGTAATTGCCCAAATGTTACCAGGCACTGGCCTCCTTCAGATCATCCGTTCCGGTCCAGCTACAGCTGGTGTCTCACTCTGGTGCATTAAGAACTGGCTGTTAAATTGTGCAACCTCCCTCTCTTGACAGAAGCTAAATTTGCAAAGAATGAAAATATCTCATATAAAAGCTTTTATTGTTACTGCACAAAAGTCGCCACATAGAATCCAGACGACGATTTCCATCTAAATTGTGTCTTTGTGGCACAAGTAGAATAGCTTGATCTGCCAGATCAGTTTCATTTTTTATGGATTGCACTTTCCAAATGCCTTGTAAAGTCTCACTCAGGGCATGTGTGGCATTCAGGACAGTGTTCCTTGTTGCAACTGCCAGGTCCTTGCCCATGAAAGCAGATTTCAGAGAGGTGAGGACCACTTTGCATTGTCTCGGGAAGGGGTTGAGTTTGGGAAAGAGCATTAGGTCTCGGGAGGACTTTGTGGAAAAGTTTAGAGGCAGAATAGTCAGACAGACACTTATCAGAAGGGTCTGACATCATTCAGTAAGAGAAATTTTGGATATCAGGGAAATGACTCACCCTTGCTTGCTTGTGTAGATTCATTGCTTTTTAGGAGCCAATGACCTATGGAAGTATTTGTGTATGCAGTTGTACGGCTCAGTTCTCCTTTGCAGCCAAGGTCCAGGTACTCAAAGCATGGAGGCTGCTCATCCCGTTTCTTGCAGACACAGATGGGTCCCTCGCAGCCTAGAGGGGCCTGACCCTGAGTGCCTTGCACTCACTGGTGGATGTTAGCCTCAGGACAGCCCTGTAAAGCACAAGATGAACCCCCCCTGAGAGGGGGACTGAGGTGGTTTAAACATCTTTCACAGGTTCACAGAGCTGATAAACAGAAGTGGGGGGAAGGAGCTAGACCTCCATCGTCTTCCGTGTCACATGCTAGAGACCTACATCGTACCCCGACCCTCTGCTTCTCCCTTTGTCGCAGGCTAGTCACTCCGCTTACCCCTTTGCGCCATTGTCCAGCTGTCGCCTTGATCCCTCAGTGCCCTCAGGTCCCTTTTCCCCTGAAACACAGTCCCAGTTGCATCCTTCCTTGTCTCAAGGCTGAATTTGGGTCCCTGTGGCCTCTACTAGTCCCCTGAGCGGTTCAGGCAGCATTCGGAAATGAGAGAGCCACCTGGGCTCACATGCATGTGGCTCAGACCCTGCAGCACGTCCAACACTTTGATTAAGAAGGCTTGGCCTCAGGAGTTAGCAGTGCTTTGGCAGCAAGCGAGGAGGCAAAAGGTGGTCATCCAACTGATTATTGCACAGATATGTTCCAGCAGAGCTGACCAGTCAGATCCAGGAAAACAAATCTCCTTATGGCACCAGTTCCTAGTTAAAGCCCTTACAGTCTGCTTGTAATGTCTGTTCCCCCTTCCTCTTTCCCTCTTTCCTCTGGCTTCCTACTTATTTCTTCCTCACTACTAGTAAGTGCAACTTGTGAAAATAGCAGAGAAGCCCATGCCCTCTCACTTTCTCTCTGTGATTCATTATTATTAATAACCAGGATATTTTTGGCTTTTGCTCATCAGGCAGCTTGTACCAAATAAGCAGCCTGCCTTTCAGCATTGCCAATCAAGCCCTTCGTTCTGCTTATCAGAGCAGAATGCCTCGTCCTGTTTGTGGCTCCTTTGCGCTCCTGCTGCTGCTGTTACAGGATTCAGAACCTAAAGCTTTAATTCTGTGCATTAAAACATACGTATTCGTACATGTATACATGCATGCGTAAGGAACACACATGAAATAAATATGAAAACAGCTTACATTTTCCAAGCTCCTCTTTTGGAAACAGCAGCAAGGGTTGCAACGGCTGAAGCACCAAGAGCAATAAATGTGCTCCATATGGTGTCTGCCTTTTGACAGAGTGCTCCTTGACTTGGAGAGTCCTGGGACTGCTGTGGTAATTTGCAGTGTGCTTTACAGTGGACTTGCTTTTATTCAGAGTTTGAAAATCTATGTAATACAGAGGGCATGTTGCGGGGGGGGGGGGAGATGGACGTTAAAATGACATAAAGAGCAGTATAAAACCAAATGGGAAAGGCAGGCTAGAGAAAGAAGAACAAACAGGATGATAAATGTTAAGCTTTCAAAGACGTGCAATTTTGTCTTTGATGTTTTTTCCTTAAATGAGACGTGAGGGGCATTTTTTCAATTGTGCGAGAGTTTTAACTCCAACATTCTGATGTGCATGTCAATAACGCGCAGGGCATAGGTGGCCGTGTGTGGTTGATATTGCAAGGTCCACCTGTTTGTACAGGATTATAACGCTGAGGCTTTAATGGATAAGCAAACTAGTGATACAGGACAGTCACAGTCAGGTAAATACGAGTAATTTATCTGAGAAAGAACTAACATAAGCAAGTGGAAAACTCTTTGATTGTTCCTGAATCATGCAGAAGAGTCATGCACAGTAGAATATGAATTTACAGAGCAGTATACTCATATTACCTAAGTCGTAAGCAAATACCATGTATCTCCCTGTGCCTGAACAACATCTTGCCCCAGAGGCCTTCAGGAATCCCTAAACGCAGTGCAAATAAAACTATCATGGTCAAGTATTGGGGATGGAAATGACCTCTGTGGATTTACTCTAAGAATTAATTTGGCGTAAGCTATACGTATAGGCTCTCAAGATCAAGCCCTGGGAAAAGTTGTGGTGTCACTTAATTCATCCTTTTTCTTTCCACTTTAAGATCATCTATTCGAGCCTCTCGTGCTTTGCCCTGTTCGGCCCTAAGCGGCTCAGTGATGAAGACTCAAACCACGATTTCACGGCCCAGCACATCTTCGAGCTCAGAGACTGTGCTGTCATGAGCTACCTTGCATCACTGAACTGCAGTAATTCTCCATGTGCCATGTGAAATAATGTGACTTAAGTTAACCCTCTTTCCCCGTGAGCTAAGCTAAATCAATTTAGGTTGTGCACAGGGACTGAGACTCTGAAGCGGTTCAGCTGAAGCATGCCAGCTTGTTAAGCCATGATATTTCTGTCACCTTATGGTCAGCGTCATAGTCAGATCTTTATTTTAAAACAAATGAATTTAACATAATTTATCTAATTCACCTCATTCACTTCATGGCGCTGAAAAAAGGTGAGGTTCAAGTTCTTCTTTCCTAGCCTGGCCTCTTGGTCCATCTGTCCCATAAATCTCCCACAATGGATGCTGTCACCATGGCTAGTCCCGTTTGACAAGACATAGTGTCTCCAGAGACCACATCAGTACATCCCAGTGAGGAAATGGCTTTGGCTACCCTCCTCTTTTTCCTTCTCCGTTCTTTCTAAACGATGATAGAGGAGGTGCATCCCTCCTCTTGAAGACATTCTTCTCCCTTCCCTCCTTTCCAACATCCCCTTTTTATCTTTTTTCTTAATACCTTAGGAAGAGTGCAGAAACAAAGGAGATGGCCTTGCCCCTGCTTGCTGCTTTGCTCGGTGAAGCATTGATAAGTTGGCAACATCTCCAGTGAGTGAAGTGGAACATTTGAATATTGAGGAGGCAAAGGTGAAAGGTCCTTAAGGCTAATGGAAGTGGCAACCAGTAAGGAAAAAGTACAGCCTCACAATGTGCTTTTCTTGTGTATTGCTCAAGCTAGGGCAGCAGCCTTAAATTTCACTAGCTGCTTTGTTTAGAATTTTCCTTTTAGTATCACAGAAGTAGAAAAGAACTATGACAATAACGTGCTTCTCAGCAGCTCTTTGCAGTAATCTCATCTTAGTGAAGGGCAAAAGCGAATTGACTTTGTCTCAGGTTACTCTTAATTTTCACTTTCTTTCTGTTAGAGATTGGTCCAAGACCATAAAACTTCCTCCTACTCTGGCAAGCTCAAGGTATTTGAAACCTGAAATCTTCCCTGTCCCCCTCACATTGCTCTCCACACATCAACCTGGCAGTTCAAATCCCTTCACAACACTCAATCACTTTTTAAGATTTGTTCTGTTGCTTCTTATGTAAGCTGGCAGCTACAAATGTGGAGTTTCTGATGTGAATTTTGTTCACACGTGAACTAAGGCTCGCACTTGCAGTTTATTGTATTTGTAGACCTAAAATGAGGCTTGCAGAAGTTTGCTGGCCATAGTCAAAGGCAGTTTAAACACAGAAGGAAGACACTGAATATTATTCTGACTAGTTTTTTGATCACAGCCCTCCTGCCCACTTTCTTTCTGCTCCCAAGAAGGAGTCATGAACTTGCATTTTATGAACTTTGTGTAAAAATTTGTGTTTAAGGAGCAGACAGGGAAATTCATGAGAAGTGATGGTCTCCTGAGGAGTGGTGAGGGCTGAAATCTAACACATCCAGATTTGATTTGATGTGAGAATAATCTCTGAAACAAATATGACAATGTCAATGTTTGAATTGCTACCTAGTGCAGTTTTGGCCTATAAGCTTCAACAAGGACGGGGCAGGTCTACGTAAGTTGCTCTTTGCTTGGGAGGCCATTGGTGGCGTGCAGAAAAATTGTGTGATGTTACAACAACAGCTGCACTGGCATGGTGAAAAGCAATGGGGAGGCAGTGCGACGGATATATGTTCAGCGTACATTTCAGCATACGTACTGCGAGCAGGATGATGCCATTGTATAAGAGACCTATAAAATTATATTTTGAAGGTGAAAAATCTGAAACAGAGTGAGCGTCAATGCACAAATACTTGCACATCTCAGTGGCCAGATCCTGAGCTGCTGTAAATCAGGGGCCAGATCCTACTGTGGCATAAGCTGGAACTTATTCACTCCAGCTGAAGGTCTGCTCTATATCCACTGAGTACTATCTACCTTACACCACCTCAAAACCCTCAAGCACTCCCGAAAATCTCCCTGAATCCCCAAGAGACAGTCAAATACAGACTTTGCCAGCCTTGGTATCTTGATTTAAAGTTCTCCGTACACCAGGGAAGGGGGAGGGAATGATGCATCTTACACATGGTAGCATATTGCAGTCCCCTGAGGCTCGAACAGAACATGGACCATCTGGATTTTTGTAAAGTGGAGTTCAATTAAAATGTTTTGATGTTAACCACATGCAATTTTTGAGGATATAATTTTTTTCTCTCCAGCTTTCCATCCCTCTCTATTTTATTAAGAACAAAAATGAGGGAGAGAGGAAGTGAATAAATATTTCACATGAAAGTCCATATGGCTTCTATCATCATATTAATATGCATTTAGCAATTATTCATTTTTTAATAAAGAAAAACAATTAAAGTTTGACTGTTGTCCTAATAGGCTAGGAAAATGAGCTTTGGAAATAGAGGGTGATTTTCTAAATATGTGTATTGAAGACTGACATGTAAAAGAAAACTTGCTGTCACTGGACATGTCTCTACAGATGAGATTGCTAACATGTATTCCTCCAGGGTCAAGTTTTCTAGCTGATGGCTCCAGGACTTCTACAAGGAATTAAGAAAAGTCAGTCTGCTACCAGTCAGCTTAGATTTGCCCCATATTGATTCGCATGTCCCTTGAAACAAATCAATATGGATCACACTAAAAAAAAAAAAAGGAGGTAAAACATTGCTTTAAGGCCTGTCCCTCATTCTACAGCTACATCCCAATGGAAAGGGGAATTAGGCACCTTCTTGGTAGAAGCCTCATGGGCATCACATAGGATCTTAGAGAAAGGCTAGTTGTAGCCTAGTATCTATGTCGTAAGCGATTCTTGAGACTTACTCAGCATTTGGAGGTCTCTGGACAAAAGGAAGGAGAAATGGGCAAACTTTCTGGTTGTTTGGCTGGTTTTCTACCTTGTGCAAGGATTTTTTTTGTTTCGTTGTTCTGTTGCTCATGAACTAGAAGCCACAGAGTTGTGGAGGGACACACGCTGCTTTGCCCTGAGGGTTTGTCTGATGGCAGTAAGTGAAGCCTATCCTGTGGCTGTTTGCACGCACCAATTCCTTTGAAGGGGGATTGCTTGCATGGTGTCACTGCAAGAGAGTTCCCATCATTGTGCTACACAAAGTTCTAGCTCTTTAAATAAAAGCACATGCAAAAGACAAACCAGGGTGATGTCAGTGTAATTAATTCATTCCAGGCTTACTGACCCAGTCTGACTCCGGCTGCGCATAGTTCGCCTCATAGATCAAGTACACACTTCAGACGCACTGTCAGAGTGCACTGAACTTCGGAGGTACTGTGTGAGTTTATTGCATGCAAGCCAGAATGATTTTAACAGCCAAATCCCCAGCTCACATAAATTGGCATGATGCTATAAATTGTTTGATAGTTTAATACTTTGAAATTGCCTTCTTCATATTACTGAGAAAGAACAGTCATATTCATGCAGAACCTGATTCTGCTCAGTTCATTGCTGTTAACAGGGACAATCTCCATTCTTCTTACCTGGGTATTTCGAGTCTGATGTGGACTGGATTTCGTTTCATTGCAAAGTAAACTGGAGAAACAGATCAGCCTCCTGTTTTGAATCCAATTCAAGCTAATATACTGCCTCATTTCTCCCTTGTCCATAGCATCTCTAGCCTAGTTCTTTTTGGCATTGCTTGTTTGTTGGGGAAGATCTCCTCATCTTTTCTCTCCAGGTTTCTGGTGAGAGCTGCCAACTTTGAAATTTCCAGTGACTTCATGGGTGTCAACAGAGCATTCTAAAATAAAAAAAAATCAATATGTACATTAGCTGTTTTCCCTAGAGTAAAGCACCAGCTTCATCTTCGAAAGAAGCGATACGACTCCCTTATAATTAAACATAAGTTACATTGCTTACAACAGGGCTTTTAGGATGTGTTTAAAAATGGCTTCGGTGGGAAGTCTTTAAAGCTTAATTTAAGTAGATGAGTATTGCTACTGAAATAAAGAGGATTATTCGTGTGCTTACAGATAAGCACATGCCTAAATGCTAGCAAGATTGAAGTCTGGGAGTTTATGTTAAAGTTAAAAAAAAGTAAGACATTTCACCTATTTTTTGTTTTGTTTTACTTAAATTTGGTGAGACGATAATATGCACACTGTAACAAAAGTGCTTTGGCCAAAGTATATGGCATTATTTATACAGCTTGTGGTGGGCTTTTTAATAGTGCTAGTATGGAAGTAATTCTCTATTTCAGTTGTCAAACTAAAGAACCTTAGAAAACATTGCAATTTGAATCCCAAGCGTTCTGTATAACTGAAGCAAATGTCTTTTCAGGCCACATCTGGGATAAATTGTTTTATTTATGTTGATTGATCTTGGATTATTACAGAACATCCTGATTTATTCAGAGCACGCTGAATGCTTAAAGTTGCTTAGTGATCCAGATTGAGAAAGATCAGGGAAACAGTGCAGCAACAATTTTTTTTTTCATTAAACGTTAGAGGCATCTGTGATTTTTCAAAATATGCTCAAGGTTTGGTCTTATTAGGTACAGATCAGTTAATGAGATTTGAAAGAGTCTATAAACCAGTATTGCATTTGCTTACATATTACTATATAAACAATTTGCCATTGCTTATATAGTTGTATATTTGATACAAGCTCAAGTGGCATAAGAAGGAAGGATGAAGGAGGGAGGAAGGAAAAAAAAAGCAATAAAGATTATGCTCTCGGCATATATGAGCGCTGAAGTGAGTGATTCCAGCTGAATCCTCCAGGCTCCCAATAGGCTGAAATAAGGAGAAAATTACAGAATTTTGTGGAAATACCCTACCATTTTGGAGCCTGCAGTCCAACGTAAAACAAGGTTTTAAAGCTCCCTTGCAGAGTTTTAAATGGCTAGGAAAAGTGCTAGACGGTGAAGAATCAATGCTAAAGTACAGCTCAGGGTAAATTTTAGCGCTGATTCTTTTTTTCATGGAAAGAAAAAATCAAGCAAAACAAATGATCCTTCCCCCAACAGTGAGTGACAGAAGCAAAAGCTTGAGCTTTGAGTACAATTGTTTTGTAAAACACAAGCATGACTCGAGGCCTACAGAAAATCTCCAGGCTTGCAATGTCTGGTAGCTGCAGTGCCTTATCCAGTCTGATTGTTTGTATGTCCCTTTGTTTTTACCTTGCATGTAAGTAGTGAATCCTGCAGTCCTGTGTGAGCTGTGATCATCTGCAAGGTCAATTATTCTTAGCTGTTAGACAAGAACTTCTGAGGCCACCATGACTTGATCGTGATCTTTTAAGAAGGCTGTGATAAATGCGCATAAATGACCATTTGCTTTTCCACTTGGTGCACCATGATCTGATAGTTTCTCTAACATTACATTGCATGAACAGCTTCTTAGAGCATAAAACATCTCTGTGGTCTGCCTAATGAGAGACATAGACAAATTGTTATTTGAACTTATCTCCGTAGATCTTGTCATCTGCTATTTTTTACGCAGGAAGGAGTCATAAGAGGAGGAATACGACAGATTTTCCTTCTCAGAAAGGAGGGGACAGCTCTGCAGCTGAACAATATGTACCTCATGTTTCAGCAAAGGTGCTCTCAGAGCTGACAGTATGGCATCTGGTTCGAGCACATGCTTCCTATCTAGGCACCAGTCCACATGTAACGTATGAGGTTGCCTCCATAACCATCTCTTAGCAACAACTCCTACCCATCCTGACTTCTGCAGGAAAGTAAGATGATGGTGAAAAAGTGATCCAAATGCCCTATACATCCAAAGCTGTTTTAGGTGTATGAGCTGGGGTGTTACTGATGCAGCGCAGATTCCCTGGCTTCAGTCCTGGGGTGGTGAGCAGCCCTACTGGGTTGTTTTAAGCTGTGGCTTTAGTTGTTGTCCTCTCTGCCAAAGATGACAGATGGAGCACCTAGCACCCTAATGTTCCATTTTATGAGCAATAGGGAGAGGCTCCCAAGCTGGCCATAATCTTCTCGTCAGGAATTTCTGTTTTGGAGAGTACCTGAAGAGCAATTTACCTCTTCTCATCACCCCAGTGACCCAGTAAGCTGAACCAGCTGCTTCCTGAAGCCAAAATTTGATGGATGCTTGTGCACTGGGGAAGTGGTAAAAAGCCAGTGCTTATCTGTAGCTGCTTTGGGTCTCCAGAATATTTCTTGTTCCTCAGCCTGAGGGAACCTGTTTTTGACACTGCTTTTACTGAATATGGTGCATATGACATCTCCATGTGAGTTCGTTAGGTCCTTGGAGACCACAGTGTGTGGGAATGATCTGTCTCAGAAGGGTTGGCCGTGTATAAGTAAATCACTGAGAGAGGTAAGAAAGTCCCCTGAAGTCTTTATTTCCTGCACTGTTTAGAGTAAGGTTGTCAGAATCAGATCCCAATACCCCATATTATTGCATTGACATTGAAGATAGATAAAAGACAGACAAAGCAACTCCTAATAATGGAATCTAGATTAAAGTAATATTAGGACGTTTGAATCTTGACCTCAGGGAAATGAACACTGCGTCAGATAAATAAATACAGAGAATTTTTATTTCCTTAACAATATTTTAAAACTACTAAGTAGAAAATCTTGGACTGGCTATATTAAACCTTTCATTCCTTTACCCACAGAAATGAAGCAATAAAATCTATTTTAGATAGAAGCCTCATATGAGGTATGTTATTGGGACTATTGTGGGTAAATAGATATAACAATAAAAATGACCTTAATTCAAAATTCCGCTTCCCAGCATCATAATCTGTTGTACTGGAATGAAATGAAGGTATTGGAACACAGAATCAAAGCTCAAATGGACATCATCATCCTATACATTTACTAGTGAATTTTTACTACATTCACTAATATTTACTATGCGGAGCGAAGTATTCGCTATTAGTAGCGAATATTTACTATGAGGAGAAGGACAAGACTATTTTAATCAATAACCAGGAGATTACAGCATTTGTGTAGTTTTGATTGGCTTATAAGAACTCTTTATTTATGTCTTAAAGAGAAAGGAAAGTTCTTTAGTCCGTGTGTTGTCTGTACTATCCATTCCTAATGTGTCTAGAACAAGCGGTCCTGACTGAACGTTTTGGCTTTTGTTTTGGCATCTCTTCCTGCTTTTTCAGATCCACAAATGTCAGTCTACTGAGAATGGAATGGGAAATATTGTAAATATGAAAGGCTAAAACTGTGCAAAGCATCACAGATATTCTGAATATTTTTAAAATCACCCACCATCTGACATGACTACCTCAATGACTAGAATATTTCCCTTTATGTCTAGATAATTCACAAACTATGTTACATGCACAAGATATGTTCTGTATTTTGATACCACCTTGACAGCTAAGGATGTCACTGACGCTGGCTTCAAGGAGAAGGATTTCTGAATCATGGACAATGATACTGCAGTATGATTTTGCAGTAGTAGCTGGAGTAAAATTAGTAACAGAAATAATAACTGGAAAACACTTAAAATCACCTGACTACTCAGAAGACATCAAAACTCGCTGGGGAGATGATAAAGAACCATTCACTATAAGAAAATTCCACCCAGGAATCTCTAAAGAAGCTTCTTGATATCGTCACAGTCCAAGAAGGCAGGATTTGTCCTTCTACAGAGCTCGCAGTGGTTTGGTTCCCAGATACCAAGATTGCTTAGATAAACTTTGGACTCACTTACTATGAACATATCAGTAGCTTTTGCTCCAAGGGCACGTTCAGGAGCGTGGAGGGTTGCCTTGCGAAAGCGAGCGATGAACCAAGCATCCATATCCCAAGGCGTTCGCAGAGACGTGTGTCACGCAGGGGCTCTGCGTCGGACTACATGAGACCCTCTCCCTTCTACCTGCTCCCACCCACAGCCTCATCTGACGATTGCGGGGATAGCACCTGGAGGAAGGACTCCCTCCCTCTCTCTCGTAAAGGTCATTGCGTACACAAGGAAAAGAGTAAAGTTTTGACTTTTCCTCCGCCTCAGATGTCACAGCAGCTGCTTTGAGGCTGTTCTATCCTCCGAAGGAACATTCTGTCTCAGCAAGCGAAGAAAGGAAAAGAGAGATCCTACACCATTATAATTACTTGAGCAAAAATAAACACACATATGGTGCGACATTTTCCTAATGCTCGGATCTTATTTGGAAGTAAATGTATTAATTAAAGGGGGAGTAGAGAGGGGAAAAACAAACAACAAGCCCTGAGTCATGAGAACATGACAAGCTGTCCTTTGAAAATGTTATTTTTATTTTGCAGTGACACTCGTGTTAATATATTAGGTGTTATAGTGTGCGCTTACTTATTTGCTCTCTCACAGAGCAATGATTTGCTTCCTCATCTGCTTTTCTGTTTTATGTTTCAGTTTTTGTTTATATTTTTCTGAACACTGCTGAGCTAAGAAGAAAGTTCACCCCAGATAAAGGGCCAAATCAACATCTTTTTGTCCTTGATGCTCTCAAAAGCTGATATTAAACTTTCCCTGGGATCATAAAAGATGTGATTCAGCTGCAGGGGAGAGGGCAGATGGTTTGAAATTCTCTTTGATACTCTTTGATGATGAAATTCTCGTTTTATTTAAGCCGTACTGCCCTTGTGCTTAGGCCTTAAACTAAAACATCTTGAACAATTGTCTTCAAGAATTATCAGTAGATTTGCAGAGGGCAATTTAGAAATGGCCATTCCAACCGATATCCACAGTGTTGACACCACAGCAACACTTAACAGCACAGTTAGCAAAAACAAAACCTTTACAAATTGAAAAAGTGTATTTCTTTACATAAATAAAGCACATAGAAAAATAGATTAAAATCACAAGCCTCTTTCCAACAGAATATACAAACTCAGCAGTGGATTTATGAGGCACTCCAGGACGTCCCCTGGGGTTCTCTTATTGCTATTGTTTTTTACATGATCGTCTTTCTAGTTCTGCGAAATTGGGAAGCCATATGCCAACCCAGGGAAAATACAGAGCTTTTACCATCTGATTTATTTCACAGTTCCTTTTATACTTTGCAGGCTCTTATAATTGTTTTCATAACTACAGGTCCACAATATTAAAATTAAAACCTTTTGAAAGAACATAGTAATTGCTTTTTTTTTTTTTTGGTACTTTTCTGCTTTCGTCTGTGAAGTTCTTCCTCACGGAAACATTTTAATTCCCCAGAAATTTTCTACTTTTCCTCTCTAATTCTACCCCCTTCTTCTGTTCAATCTCAGAAGAAAAAGAAGTAAATCAAATAAATAAACCAAAAAACCTATAGATGCTCTAGGGAAAAATAAAATGCTGAAAAGATTTTATTGTTCTTTATTTAAATATAAAACCCTATTAGTAAATAATTATTCTTTTCTATAGACATTCCGCTTTAGCAAAATGCAACTTTTAGTTGAAAAGGGTTTTAAATGCAAGCTTAATCTTGAAAAAACTCCAACATTTCAGTTTAAAGAGAATGTTTGTTTTATTTCCGTTCTCTTGTCATTTCAGCAAATGTACTAACGAGAAGGTATCATGTGAAATAAGTCACGATATATTTCAATCAATTATATGTTATAATAAAGATTGTCAAAGTATTTTGAATCATGGCTGTTGTTGTATTCTTTTTGAAGATTTCTCAAATTTCTTGCCTAAACCATGGAGCTGTTCCATCACAGGTTTCAATCTATTAACTTCTTGCAGAAGCTATCTGGTTTTAAACTAAGTCTTTATCATAAACTCTATTTCTTTTTTCTTTTTCTGAGAACATTTCTTAAACATGAAAACAATTTTAAAGCATAGAGTTGTACTGGTTAAAATACAGTGCATGTTCCCTGTGGAAAAAAAATGACGTGAAACAATTTCTCAGATTTTCAGTAGTTGGTGCTTCACCTTTTTTTAAATCAAACACAAACTCTTATTTCACTCCATTTATTTCCCTCATTTTATTTTTTTTCCTCTAAAGTTTTCATTTAGCTTCTACTCAGCTGGAAAAGAGAGAAAAACGGAAAATTTAGGGGAGGAGAAACATTTTTTTGGTGTAAGTTTACTATGACTTGATTCTTTCCTTAGCTTGTTCTCTGGTAGTACTTTAACTTCATTGACCTTCTGCTTGACATTGCCGAAGGTATCAACATTTGCAATGAAAGAGAAATAGTTTTATCCATACTGGATTCGTCTGGGGTAGAAGAAGACTTAGAATATACTGAAAGAAAGAAAGAGGAAGATGTCTCCTGACAAGAAAAAATTACAAAGAATGTTGACTGTTACTGTTCAGCTCAAGATGATACGAATAACCTTGCTGTCTAGATGGACGTTCATGGTTACTCTGGTAGATGGTAGGGTGGGGAATTCATTCTCACATTCTCCGATTTTCCATTTCCAACCTGAAAATTTCCTATATTTAAACCTGAAAATGGGCTGCACAGAGGTGGCATGGCAGATGCTTACTGTCGTGTAGAAGTATAATCAGGATCACTGTCAATCAACCCCTACTGTGCTTAGCAAAAGGAAACAACTGAGGTGCTGGAGACGAGGAAAAAAAGGGAAACGTTTCTACTTCCTAAACCAAATGACTGTTAGGGAGCCAAGAGCTAGCTTTCAGCTAGCAAAGCATGAAGTCGTGGTCTAAAAGTAAAGCCCCTAAGTATTTCAAACCGTGTTTCAGGAGGCAAGTCATTTGCTTTAACTATCCTTTGCTGCGTCATCTTTAGTTTATTAAGGAGGAACAATAAAAGCAGCAGTGGTGGAGATCTGGCTTTGAATTACTTCTGCTACAGAATTCATGGGTGCGGTTAGGTTGCACATTAGCATATCTTGCCTTCCGTGCTAGGTATTCCTCTCAGCTGCTTGAACATAAGGCATCTAATGATATTCGAGCTGCCTTAGATATCTGAGACAACAGCATGGGGCTGGCAAGAGTAGCACAGTAGATATGGAAGACACGCCGTTTTGGCACAGCTGCTGAAGGCCAGCCAGAATTGCTTTAACACATCACGAATGACACTAGAAGTACATGTTTAGGCAATGGAATTCGAATCTAAGTGTTGATGTCCCGCACTGAGGTCAGTGGAGAGCTCAGGTTTTAGTCATTTGCCTTTCCATAGGTTCCTAGAGTCGCTTGAGAAGGCTTATGATTTCCAGGTCATCCTTGGGGGTTAGCAAATTTGACACAGGGCTGTGGGAGAGCATACCCTTCACAGACTGGCAGCTGGACGTCAAGTGGTATATGCTGGAATAGCTAAAACAGCATTCATTGCCTATTTCTAGGCAAGCAAATCAGGAGTTTAAGCAATATAGCCAATGAAGTTTGGAGACTAATTTAGGCAACCAAATACTGGTTTCTAATTTAGGGTGAGATGAGTCACCTACAAGACTCCTCTGACTGATTGAGTAGATCTCTACTGACTGTAACAGGAACTTTAATATCTAGGTCACAAATGGACATCTACATGTACAGCTAGTTAAATGTCTTAATCTCAAGCCGAAATCCTGTATGCAAACACACTGTGGCCAGCTCCATGGAGGTGTCTCATTGCTACTTTTTTTAGTGGTATATATTAAAATATTCTTTGGTTTCACTCTTTACACTTTAAGTTTATAGTTCTCCATCAAGAAATCAGGAATTTTCCTTTCACTGTGGAATATCTAGGAGATAAATATATACTTGACTGTGAGATGCAGAGCTAGCCCGGTACGAGGAACCATATAAATGCACTATATAGAGAACTGGGTCCCTTAAAGAATTAGGTTCCATCCCTGCCAGTATTCCATAGATGGCCTTTATCTCTAGAGGCCATGGGTGACCACTGTGTCTAGCTTGACATTTCAGAAAATAGGTGGTTGCTTAAAACAACAGATTTTCTTGGCTTACAGATTAATAAATTTGGCCTAGACAGACTCTGGAGAGCTAGAAAGCTTTGTTACTACTATTGTCATTGAGGGATGAATCGTGGTGCGTTGGACGTTGACTCGTGGGGAGACTGTGACAGCTATTCCCGGGGAAAGTAGTCTCCTTCCTTAGGTCTCCTGTAGCAGCAGCAGGCTTTGCACTTTAGAACGGCTCCGGTCCTTTCCTTTCACTTTTTTTTTTCTTTTCATGACAGAAGCAGCCATTTCCTGGCCAAGTTCCTCAACTTCAAACACTTTTTAAGGGAGTATCCAGTTTTATCTGAAGCCTACCATAGTGTTCATCAGTGAGTTGAAAGGGTAAGAGCTGCAAATAGGAAGGGCTGTTTATCAATTTTTCTTGTACGTGTTGCTCACCTTTGAGATAGCCAACTGCTATATCACAAAATGCCAACAGGGCTTTCTACAGATGCTTCTCTTTCAATGGCATGGTTGAATTATTTATTACTTTTCTTCCACTTCGAGTATTTCATAGTATTCTTTCTCATTTCTATTTAAATTTGGATGAAAAAAAAAAAAAGTAATCTGAGAGGTTAACTGGGGCTCTGCCTTTTCTCTCCAATTCCTGTGCCAACTTTCAGCATAAAACAGAGATGATATAATATATACAAAGATATCTCTTTGAATTTCCAAAATAGTTTTTAATATTTGAATGCAGTCCGAAAGAGAAGATCAAAAATATGCTTTCAAGAGGTTTTTGTGCTCTTCTTATTAATCCAACATCATTTAAAAACTATTTTTTAACATCAGCTATAAAGACGCACAGAAGAATATAGATTAAATCTAACGACTCACTAAAACGGGTGCTCTACAGGATTTGGAACAATCTGACCTTTTGGAGAAAATGCGTAGCAAAACCAAAGATAAATCCAGATCTGTACATAATCAGAGGACTAGCTTCTATTTCAGTGAACTGCTGACAACAGAGCAAGAAAGAAGGCGGGAGTAACTAAGTAAGGGCTAAAGGTGTGTAAAGGAATAACTGAATTGTAGAAACAATGGTCAGCTGAGAAAGGGGAATAGATTGCTTTATTTTTGCCTGTAATTGAAACTGCAACTCACGGAGCTATTGTAGGGGTTATTAGGTTGAGGTCATGTAGACATGCTAGCCAAGTCAACCTGTTGCCATAGGGTTAGAAGAAACATCATGAATAAAAAAAGCCAGGACGCTGATAGCTTGGAAGCTGAAAATGTTAGCTTAATGGGAAACCATAGCTCTTATATGACAGCGAGGAAGGGAGGTGCTGTGGTCTTACTCAGGCTGTACGAGCTGACATCCTGGCTTTACTCCTGTGCTTCTTTGGGTGATTATGGATAAGATTTCTCCTTCAGAAACTAAGGTTCATAAAGACTTCCCTTTTTAAAATAAATGATGCTCATATCATGGGAAACATCTTATTATATGTTTTTAGGGTGCCTACCATCTCATGGTAGGTTTTTTTCTTTTCTGCACAACAAAGGGTCTGAAAATTGAATAAACAAAAGAAGAAAACAAATTACAAAACCAAGTATGACAAACGACACATCAGCTGAGTAACTACAAAGATGACTCTCTCTCCCCCTAGGCAGGGCCATTATGAAAGGCATAATATGGTTGATTTCATTGGACTTTGGAAGTTCCCCTTAGATGGTTTAAGTTTAAATAAATTAGGCAGGACTTAAAAACTGGTAGTTCTTTGGTATGATTAGTTGTCATGACTACTAAAAGTAGCCACTGAAAAGGATTAATCATTTTTCGTTCAGTTCCTTTTCATCATCAATTGTCTTTGTTATGAATGAAGTTCTTGTACATCGTTGACTTACTCTTCTCCATGTAATAAAGTCTCCTTCATTTAGTCTATGATATTTCTAAAATACGATGGGAAAACAGTTTGCTAAAATTGCAGGAAGGTCGATTAGGATTACATTGCAGCACAAAGGTGCAAGGAGAGGTTTGCTGGATATTAGGGGACCCTGTCTAACAACAGTGGTGATGAGGCACAAAAATAGGCTTCTCTGGGAGTTGCTGAGATTTTTTAATCAGTTTAAACAGACACCTGTCAGGGGTAGTTTAAATATCATTCTGCTGTCCAGAAGAGGGGATGATTTAGATGGACATATGGAGATGCTTCCAGAGTAAACAATCTTTTTTTAGGCTGAGTGATTTCTGGCTCCTGCCAAGGATGTCTAATCAGAAAATGAGGCCACTTCCCCATTTGCTAACATGTACACTGCCTTGTTCTGTCATGTGGTGATAAAGGATTCCTACTGACGCCTTCATGGGGTCTGGGCAACCCCTGAATGATGGAGGCATGGCATGGGGACGTGCCTATTCTCATAAGGCATTCAAGCAGCCTTGCAAGCTGCTGTGAAAGGACAGAGAATGAAAATCAGTCATTTATCATGGGATGAATTCAGAGGCTTCACAGAGAGCAAACCCTGCGTTTTCTGCTCTTGCAAGCTATGATTTAGAAATCAAGACTCTAACCAGAAATGGGGTCTGATTGGCTTTAGTTTACAAAATATTTCTAAAATAGCATCTAATTTTACCTTTCAATCGTTGTATTTTTCTGCAGAGACAGCCATGATCACCTACCTTTCTCTATGATGTGTCATACGCATTACTACATTGCCCAGGAGTTTAAGAATGGACTAGGACTAAAAGACTTCCAGAACAACATACATCTAAGTCATTGCTGCTCATGTGGTTTGACTTGAGTTAGAGTTAAACCTTGATCTTGACAGTGTGTGAAATGTAACTTTACTTATACTGCTGAGAAATCTTGGACACAGCAACCACAGGTACCAGAGCACTGTTTTGGCAGCACAGCAAGAGCACCAGGCTAACAAAAAAACCGCCTGAGAAAGCAAGTGTCTGAGGACTCATCTCACACTGAGGTTGCTCCAGGTTTCTCCAGCCACATTATCACCAGTGCCAGAGCAAGCTAGTCTGAAGCCATCATGGTTATGTTTCCATAAGCTCCTGGCACAAGCAGCTAAAGCTTTCTGACTCTTCCCTGCTTCGACTTCCTTCAGGGATGCTGTGTTCTTTCCCTCTGCTAAGCAAAGGCTTTGCTCCTTTGATAACAGTCTAAGCTTTCTTGTTTAGTTATATAAAATCTTATCATAAATGTTCAGAAAATGTATGACAGGAAAGGACGGAAAAGTAACCATCTCTGTTGTGGCACTCTTCAAAGACTAAGTTGCGTTTTAATTAACTCTGAGGAGTTTAAGCAAGAGAAACCAATTTCTCTACGCTACAGTTGAGTCTTGTTTCCATAAGACACTTTGGGTGGCAGATAACAGGTCAGTTATATTTTAATTAACTCTGGGTAGCTAAAAAGGACAGACATTTCTATCTCAGCCATCATCTCTAATCTTAACATCTTTCTCAAGTAGATTTGAATAATAATAACATGGTAGGTTTTTTAATTCATTAGTTGCCCAAGAAAGAGAGAAAGAAAAAAGGAAAAAGAATCAAGGTTTCTTTCAGCCTACAAAGAGCATTTTATTCCTTTATAATACCTGGTTTAATCTGCTCTCAATTGAATAAAAAATGTTGAAAACATTTTTTTTTTCTGAAATGCAATTAATTTCAGATTAAGCCTATTTTTCTTCTTAGTACCTTAGCATTTGGGTAACATTCACTGTGTAATCAGTGTTGGACAGAGCGAGGCAAGTAAGGCTCTGAGCAGTGGAGAATGGATATTAATAAAAGGGCAAGGAGATAGATGCTTATTCATAGGAAGCTGGGAGAAAAGTTGCTCTATTTTCTACCTGCTTTCTATTTGCTGTGTTACTTAGCAGTTGAACATTTTAGCTGTAAAATTTTCTGCGACTAGGACTCTCTCTTTGTTCCTGGCATACAACGTTTAGCACAATGATATTCTGCCCCTTTAGTGAAGCTCTCAGGTCGATTGGAATAAGACTGTTGCTGTCATTTGAATTAGGCATTCTTCCAGCATGTTAACCAGATCCCCGGAACAAAGACGTACAAAATCAGCAAGTGAAACTCATAAGAGAGAGAAGGTTTTCTCACAGGTTTACAGGCTGAGCAACCGATGCGGCAATGCTCTCAACCTCCCCTGCCAGGGCCGCTCGTCCCAGCTCCACCAGCTGCTGATTGGAAACAGATTTGGTTGGATCCAGACTTACCAGATCGAACTCCATGTTTGCAGACTCAGGGTGTGAGGATCTGTCTTGTAAAGGTTATCTGATCAGGACACAACGGGTAAATGATTAATCAGCTTACTAACAAGGGCTTATTGTAGAGTTACTTTGCCTGTGAATACTCTACGGTACTTACCTCATGTACCGGATTAGGCCAAGATGAATATTCACTATGCACTGATTATCTTATTTTTCTCATTATGTTAACATTCAGTTTTCTTTATCACTTTATTTGAATCCAATGCTTTTTTCCCCTTTCTTATCCATTGTACTCTGCATTTCTTATTTCTCACCATTAAAATTGTGCTCTACTGTTATATAACCATTGTTATGTTTTGTTCATATGAAACTCACTTTTTCCCCTCTGTGAAAAAAGAAAGAAGAATTCTGAGAAACATTGGAGTCCCATTGCTTGAATTATTCATGGCTTTTCCAGTAATTTATCTACTAACTCTGTGATTTTCTTCTCACTTTATCCTTAGTTTATGCTTTTGGTAATACATAAACAATTCCACAAGTAATAAGGAAACAATCAGTTGGCTGACTGCTTTACTTAAGAAAAAAAAAACAACAAACACTGCAAATAACATCCTTTTCAATAAACTGAGACAATTGGAGCGGAGTACAACTATGACATGGAGGTGAGAACAGCACTGTGAACTCGCTTCTAATTTCCGTGTGCTATGAATCATGGGCCATGGTGGGCCTTTCCTTCCGCCAGTTTGTTTGCTCCCCTCTTCTCCCAACCGCAAATCAGAAGAATCAGAGAAGTGGTCCCTGCTGTCAAACAGAGATGATGAACAATAAGCGTATACATTGGTGCTTAGCTGTTTTGGGACTGAGCCTTTTGAAGTCAGTGGAGAGATCTGCACTGATTTCAGCAAGCTGTCGAGGGCCTGCCAGCCTTGTTTCTTCAAAGGGCAATAGATGCTTCTACCTTCATTTTCACGAGTGCAAAGGGGTAAGTGTAGAACTGGCAACAGTTTTAAACACTTCAGCCTGGACTCTGGCCCTGTTCCAGTTTCCATGTAAGTCACTGTGAATTGTTCCTCTAATTTAAGGAGAAGATGGGCTCAGCTTTGTACGTATCTTAACACAGTTACTGAAGTGTGAAAGGGCCCGATCCTGGATCTATGTCCATTTGTTCCGACAGTTCTGGGATCAAAGTCTAAATTCTGTATTTATTCTTTTAATTAAAACTCCATATGTGAAAATTGGTCTTTTTAATGCTAAAGGATGAAGCAAAAATGGTATAGAAGCAGGAATATGCCACCTCTCCAGTTGGGGACATAATAGAGTCTGTTTTAATTATTCTGTTTGCAAATACACCACCCTTAATGTTGCAGTCAGCATTTTAATTTCGTGTGAAATACAACACATATGACCTACTGAAAGAAGTGACAGCACTGTTTATGTCACTCAGCAGAGAATTACAAGCAGATGAAATAATTACTGTCACTTTATTTTTGTTTAGGAAGAAAATTATGTTTGTGCCTTCTTTCACGCAAAGGGTATCTGATGCGTGGCTCATGACAGTAGCACAATCCCATGAAGTAATTCAGAGTTATGAGATAATTTCTCATAACTGCTTCCCTGAGGCAAATGCTAAACTTTTCCTTGCCTTTTAAAAATAATTTTAATATGTCTTTTGGTGAAAACTAGAATGATAAATTAATGATAATTTAGGTACTTCAAGCCAAATTGGGCATTGCCTAGGGAAAACTGTCATCAGCCCCCCCAGTCAACACTTTCAATTGTTTTTGATGGAGGTTTTTGAGCACAAATCATTTTCAAAGAAAAAGAGAACAATATAGAAAAACAAAGTAATAACAAAAAACACAAAAGCACATAAAAATGGTGTATCTGCCTAGAAATTTGACCAAATATAGTAGCAAACTCATGAGCAAACAGAGATCATCACAACAGGACACAATCATGCTGATAAATAAAATAATTTGTTTTGAGGTTGGAAAAATATTTTACATTATCTTCTCCTGCAGACTCAATTATTATTCCAGTGATCATAACTGCAAACTGTAAAATGAGCTGCAGCCTCCTGTAAAGGACAGTGAATCTTGTTTCTTTGGGCTGCAATTGCATGGAAACAGGGTTTCCTGTCCCATTAAAATGTGTCACATTTGAAATTCTAGCGCTGGGCACAGGTTCTAGGTTGGGCCCTAGAAATCCTCCAGCCGTGTCGGTGAGGAGCTGAGGTATCAGTGCTTTTCCGGGGTCAAAGCTGTGTCTTTCCATGCTGAGTACCCTGATGACCCAGCTGTATTGCTCCTATATTGGAGCTAGCTTACTCGCTGCTGCTTAGAGGAACCACGTGCTGATGAACCCTCTCTCTCTTCTTGGAAAACAGGTTCTCCTTTCTCTGGCCGCTTGACTCGTCCTTTAGTGCACCTGGTTCTGTCTGCAGCACTGAGGACAGAAAAGCTACATGTTGGTCCAGATGAGTTGAGAGTGATGCTTTGTGCAATACCAATCAGCCTTCCTTATCTGCACAAGAAGTGCTTTGCCTGGGGCTCCGCTTCACTTTTCCCCCTTTGCATCAGTAGCTTATAACCTTACAGCTAAGACATGGGTGTCTGCCCCCTCCTTGGTCATTGCTAAATGACAGTCTCCTTGCTTGCAACAAAAATCCATCAGGCATTTTAGACAAATTTTCCTAGCTTTCTGATGCAAGCTTATGAATCAGGAATTTCAGGGAGCTAACACTAATTTTATACTTTTTTTTAACCTCTGAACAGTAGCTGTTCAAGGCTAACTTGTCAAAAGTTGTGAGTAATTTAAATGGTTCACTGTGATTCATCAGCTTAACTTTTCTTCACTGCAGTTTTTTCTACCTGTTAATCAATTTACAGAAAGAAACAAGCAAATGAAAAAGCCAGTAGTTTCAGCCTGATAAATAGTTGCTTTTTTTCTCAAGGGCTTATGGTGATTTATTACTAAACAAGCTAAGGAGTAAATATGAGGTAAATATGAAATATGTAGAATATGAACACTAAGCAGACTGTTCTCCAAATATCATAGCTCTTGTGTTGTTTGTCTGCACTGCTGTAATTCAAAACAGCCTCTGTGATTAATGCAGGTGTGTTGTAAGAGGTTTCTGCTCAATAATGATTTTGGATATGTTGGAGGAGTTATCCCAAATCAGAAAAAATGCTCCTCTTTTGATTTAGTAATTAAATATTCCCTGGAGTGATTTGCTTAGGGATGGTCAAAGATTATCCTGATTTTAGCCTAGGATTCGGGACACCTGTTGTCCGGCTTCTATTTCCCTCCGCACAGAGCAAGGCAGATGACAGCACTCTTAACGATTCAGAATTCATATGCGAACACAGTCTTGTAGAAGCATTGTTTTCATCATTTCTATTTCAATGCTTTCTTTAGCATCTTCAGTCTGACTCACTTAACTTTCTCAGACTTCAGCTTTCTATGGATCTTGATATTTCCAGTGAGTATTTTTGAGCATCTTTGGTTGGATTGTCCCCTTCTGAACTCTCTGCACAGTACATACTATTTAAGGGACAGATAGTTCCAAGTTATGCAGGATTCAGAGAAAAGATAAACGAGTAAGACGAAGCAGATATAGAGCCCAGCATGCATAAAAACTGGTGTGCTTTTAATGCGCCTAATCCAAAGCCAAGTTTCAGATTTACCCAAAAATTTACCTGTTGTGCCAGATTAGGTGTTCATTGTAGAGATGACCTCTGTGCTGTTCAAAATAGAAAAATTCATTTATATATGATGAAAGAAATTGTCCCATGGAGACATTCTGTGAAAGCTCCAAATGACCTAATTATTAATCTCTTTTAAGAGTACGACGACTGAAGGCAGTAAGGGTTCTTAATTCATCACACCTAAACGGTGGGTGTTTATCATCTGGAGAAGATGAACAATGTTCTGGAGAGTTAGGATAAAAAACAGGGATTGAAAAGAAAACTCTAGTAAAATGTGTAGACTTCTTTTTTAACTGAGTTTATATAAGTTCCTTTTATGGCAATCTGTTCTCTGATAGCACTATAATGTGTTAGATACATCCTGGTAAAATGAACACCAAATCTATTAACTCTGCAATTTGCTTTTTACATTGAGACTTCTCTCCTATACAATTGGGAGGGTTTTTCGTTATGTATGAATTGTTTTTTCTCACAGCACAGGTGAAATTATGGTGCTGATACCCACCCTGAGTAGTCACCTTTGAAAATGCTTTAACTGTTATTACATTACCATAGTTATTTAAAAAAATAATAGTAATCCCATTAACCTCATTAAAATATCTATTGATGAATGATCATATTTTCTGGCTACGAACTGCAAGGCAGCCTGTGCTGTACTAATGAGTCCTTTGAATGCTAAAGTTGTACAGCTGATACCCGCTTGTGACTCTTGCAGAATTTCTTCAAGAAATCTTTATTTTCAATACCTTCTCCTTGGATACCTGCTTGTGTCATTTAATAATCTGTTATGAAGCTTAGCACAGAATCCTCTCTTTCATAAAAGAGATGCAGAGCTGTGTCATTCTTTGCTGAATGTAAACATTTTATTTTAAAGGGCTCTTCTTTAAAGCTTTGTTCTGTGCGACTTGCTTCATATTTGTGGCAAGTGTTCCCATGGATAGACAAAATGAGTCGAAGAATTTGTAGCTTCTGATTTACACGGCGACTGCCAAAAGGTGGAATTCAGAACAGTACATCCTCCTGTAACACATTTTTTTCGGAAGTCAGTGATATTCTACTTTCTCATCGTTCACCTGCTCTTTTAAAATTGCATTTAGTACTGTTAAAATGTCTTAACTTAGCAGCTTTGGAGACAAATGTCTTGTATCTACTGACAGAAAATGACCTGCCTTAGGCAAAGCAATCTCAGTGGCTTCTTGAGTTCACGTTTGTAGGGATGCCTATTAGGCCCCTTCTCTCATACAGTTGCTACTTTTGTGGTCTTAATTCACCATTCAGTAATATCATGCATGAGAATCCTTCCACTCCACTTCAAGAAGCTGTAAAACTTTACCTTTAGTCCCTTATGAAACGGGAGCTTCCAAAGTTAGGGTTTCCTGTTGAGGGAATTCTTCTGGCACAAGTTTCATCAAGTGCTGAGTATCGAACGAGACAGCGCACAAAACAGTCTGATGTGGAGCAGGGGAAGGTTAACTCAGTACAGCTCAGAGACAGTGGAAGTACATTGGGCATAACACGGTTCTGCACATTTTCAGACCAAAACTGCAGTATGGGGATGACACATAACCTAGAGGTTGAAGTCTCTGGGAAATAAACGCTGAAGAAGCATGTATCAGTCTCCGTGCCATCACATTTCAAAATAATCACACTGCTTTGTTCTCAATAGACCAGAATAGAGAATTTAAAATGTTTTGTGGGGTGAGAGTCTCAAAGGCTGAGGAGAGATGGGAAGTTCTTCCTAAAGGAGATCGATACTCTAGAATTCTCTTCTTTTCTTCTTCTTCTTTTTTTTTTTCAAGGGAGGGAAAACTGATGAATTCTACTGGAGAGAAGCACAATGTGTTTTTCGGTTTGTTTTCTGAGAGCCAGCTGCCCAGCTCCCCAGGCTGTACGGCTTCCTGGGCAGCAAGGGAAATCAGTGAGCAACAGCTGCAGAGTAAAGCCGGAGAACTGGAGGCAGCAGGCCATGAATCAGCGGCAGCCAGGCAGCTGAGGAACTCAGCAAACCCTTGCTCCCAGCTCTGAAAAGGGTAAAGAGCCTAGGAGCTGTGGGCCCTGGTTCTGGTGGAGACTGACAGGCAAAGTGCAGGGCAATCCCCTGGCAAGACGTGGAAGAACCAGGAGGCCTGGGAAACCTGGGGGATTGTCCACTGGCCAGCAGATGAGGAAAGAACAGGTGGGCTGGTAGAAGACCAGGATCGTGGTGATGATCAAATGCTACAAGTTATGTTTAATTCTTTATAGGCGCCATGGAGAATACTGCAGCAGCAGAGGAGCGGCATGCAAACTCAATGCAAAGAGAATATTTATGAACTTTTATTTGAAATCTTGGCCAGAAGCCAAGGAGCTGACAGAAACAGTGTTGAGTTGCAAAAGAAAGGCCACAGGTATTAGGAGATAAAATTTGAACTCCAAGATGGGTGGTAAGGTCTACTGCAACAACAGCAAATGTCAGCTAAATACATGAGAAAGTAACAGTCTCAAAGGAGACATTCATAATAGCGTTTCAACTAAGGGCAGACATTGTCACATTAAAGATATGCTAAGTCCCTGAAGTCATCAGAAGAATGCACTTAGTGGAGAAGTGATGGACAAAATATTTGAGACAGAGCTTGAATATCCTTTTTGATTGCAACCAAACCAAAAATGCCTTTTAAAGAGCCACCTGTCCCCACTTCCCGTTAGAAAGGTCCCTATTGCCATGCGATAGAGTTGTAAAGAACACAGTGGATACTGATGTTTTCAAAGTGTGATTGTGAGTAGAAGGACCAACTGAGTGAATTAACTTGCTATTTCTACTGTACCAGTAGACAGATAAAAACAGACTCAAGTCTTTGCTCACGGATAGTCCCCGAACAGCTCAACAGGGTTGTAAAGGAGGAACATTTGCGATGTCTCCAGAATTAGTAGCACTGGGGAAGACGAGTTTGTGCTCATGTGATGATGATCAGCGGTCTGCTTGAGAAATGCAGTTTTCATAGCCTGCTGCTGAGGTTATGCTCTGTACTTGAAGTGATCCAGCAGTAAATAACACCAGTAGATAGCAGATAGTGGAATTGGTTATTAGAAGTAGCTCTAAGATTTGCAACAGGTGAATTTTTGAGTTGGGGAATGACTGTAGAGGTGCCTATCTGCTGCTCGGCATTTGGGAAGAATCAGAGATAACGGACTGAAACAAGTAAACAGTAATGCAAGCTCCAGGTAACAAGGGAGAAAAGCTAACACAGGCAGAGGAAACAGGCTGATCACAATGACTGTGGTGACATTCATACCGTTTTCATCCCAGCAGAGAAAAAAGGGGTGTAAAGATGTCTTGGAACAGTGAATTATGTATCTAATTTATCTACTGAAATCAGTTATCTGAGAGCACTGCAGTGCTGAGATACCTAATAAGAGCAAGGTATAAATCTTACTAGGATTTTGAAAATCTGGAAAAAGTAAATTCTAGAAACCGTAGTACTAAAAGACTCAGTGTGAGTCAACTCTGCCAGCTTTACCTGCCTACAAGCTGTGAAGTCTTGTCAAGTCAGTGTAGATTAGGTTAACTCAGCAACTCTTAGATTACTTCCAAGATAACTCAAGCCATCTGCTTTTTGACATCTGTTTCGAGACAGAGATGAATTTTCTAGTGTCGTTGCCTTTGTTCCTCCACAAGCAATAAGAAAAATCAAATGCCACTCTAACAGAAAAACAGCGTTTTGTTTTAGTCCAGAGATGTAAAAGTTTCAGGGATTTAATTAAGGGATAATAAAGTTGGCTGAAACTGGCCATAAACCAGTTATTACTACCGACAGGAGAAACTAGCAAACACGCACCCCACTTACGGGAGCATGCAGAGACCGCTTGCCCTGGCCCCGCCAGCTACAGACTTATGCTTTGTAAACTGAACACAAACCTGAGTTGCTGGTTTTAGTCAGGCTCTCTAGGGGATTTGACAAAATGCAGTGAAGCAAAGTCCAGAGTGAGACTGGAAAAAGTAATTAACAGGTACTAGCACAGGGTGAAATAGAGAATACCTTCCCTGCTCCCACTACAACTTCAGGAGGCACTGCACTATAATGAGACTTTTCTCTCTAGTCTGTTGGTCCCTAAACCGACATAGCAATTTTTTTTTTTTTTTAAAAAAGATACATGACAGTAACATAGACTTTGAGCGATCTGAGTGAAAGACTAGAGACATCTTCTTCTGGCCTCAGCAACTGCTCCTGCACAGCTGTAACATCAACGAAGCTACTAGGGGATGCTGCATCTGCTAGAAATTCAACTCAGCTTAAAAGACTGTGTTATAGGCCTCTCAGAGGGAGGGAGGCAGGCAGAAATTTTTATGTTGCTTGGATAGACAGATAGCTCGCGATCATAGACTTGACTAAGCTAAACAGGTAATTATTGCAATCAATCAAATCTATTTATGTTTAACGAGTCTAATAAGTGTCTTTTTATGTCTAAAAAGGGGGCACGTTTTAGTAGGCATGGGATTAAAAAAGAAAGAGTCTACACAGGCAAAACTATGCTAGGTTGCACGAGATCCCGTTTGCCTCTAGGTAAGAGTACGCTTATAAGCAGTTACTGCAGGTCAATTGACATCCAGTCATAGAAGTCATAGAAACAGATATGGAAAAATTGAGCGGCTAGCTGGAGGTCAGATAGGATTTCAATATCAGATGCTAGGAGTAGCCTGTTCTGAGCTGCTGTCCAATTCCTTAACCACAATGAATGTCTCTCATCTAAAGGAAGTCATTATTTCAGATTTTTAACATCAGTACACTTGCACAGTTTCAGACTCTGTTGCTGATTGAGATTCAGTACCCTGTCTTAGAGTTTTAATAGTGTGGCTGTTAAACTACAGAGTATGTGCCTTGTTAAAAAAGAGTACAAGCTAAGGGCACTCTGAAAATCAGCTGTTTGAGAATCAAGTTTATACCCTAAGGTGATATTTCTCACTACTATTAATTTTGTGAAAAAGAACAATCTGAGCAGTTATTCCAGGAGTTGAAGACAGTCTTTGCCACAACTAGGTTAAAGCACCTGGTATTAGCACAATTTTGATGTCTTCATTGTTTTAAACAACTTACAATTACTGACCATTTATAGTACAAAGGATGAAAAATTTTATGTGGAAACCAGTATTTCACTGCTTTTGCTTGCAAAACTCAGCTGCTCCTGACTTACCAGCCATGTTGCTTTGCAGAAAGCTTAACTAAGAGAAAGAGACCACTGTTTCCCCACCCACTGACAACACAGCTGTCTTACCTAACTGAGGCTTTCTGTGGGTTGCTAGCGCTAAGGCAAGGGTGGCATCACAGACAGCTCCATCAGCTCATTATGCCATATTTCTTCCACCGTGACTGATGGTCACCATAAGCTATCTCATCCCATTGCTATATGACCACAAGAAGACGGTGCTACCTCCTGCCACTGTTAAGGGGCTTGTTATTCCCGCTTCTATCCCTTCTACCTGTGGTGGCTTATGGTGCTATTCTCACTCCTCAGTGCACTACACTACTTCTAGCACACAGACAGACCTACCTGCTGCCAGGAGCCAACTTCTTAAGGATTTCATATTGTTTACTAGTGGCAGTGTTAATGAGCCGCAGTCTGTGGTGTTGTTAATTAGGAAGCATGGTTCAATTATCCACCAGCTTTCACACTGAAAATAGGGTGGAAATTTAGAAGAAAATAAACGAGTAACTTGAAATATTTTCAGGCAAATTAAAAAACTCCTTTTATTATTGTTATTATTATTGTTGTTGTTATTTTAACTGTATAGCAGGCCTATGTAAATCATTTATAAAATAAGATCCTGATACCTCTAAGAAAATCCTTTGAATACATCAATCAGTGCTTAGAATTGACTGTGGAAACAGCATTGCCCAAGAAGAATGAAGAAGGAGCCAAAAAAAGGAAAAGAAGTACCAAGATAAATGACAGTAGCATCACCAGGTATGCCACCTGCAATCTGTTATTTACTAACGGAAGATGAAGGATGGACATAAAATCTGGACAGGACAAAAGGTGTTGAGGAAGTGAAAAGGATGTAGAGTGACACAGAAAATAAGACTCAAGGAGACTCAACAAGACAGAAATGGAGACATCTGGGTGGTCTTCTGAAAGCAAATTTTAATCCAGTCCATATTAGCAACATAACGTAGCCCTACAAATTCCAGTGGGACTGTATCAATTGCGTTCAACTGAACAGTATTGCTCTCCAACATTATGGTAGGAAAAACGACTCATCGTCTTTATCCATTGTCCCTATCACATCATTCAACAACATGCAAAGAGAGATCTGAGCAAGGCATGTCATCGTTTTCCTGGGGTTAGGCTAATCAGACCCACTTAGAGGAAGCTGATTAGAGGAAGCAGGCATAGAACTGTGCTGAAAGTGCTCTTTTTTCCAAAGCTCAAGTTTATATCTCTGCATTGCACTTGCAATGTGTCACATAGCTAATCTGGAGATGACAGAGATATCTGCAAAGTACGCTGCAGCTAGGATTATCAGGAGTAAGTTTACCTTCTGGAGTACAGTGGCGGGAAGAATACCGAAAGCAGTTGTGTTTGAAAGGTAGTTTTCTCAGAGCACTTACATATGCTTGTGCAACAGACACGGGCTGGGCCGTTGCTTATCTTCTTCCTCGGTCCTATCTTCCAATGACACTTCTGGGTAGCCCCAGGTTCATAAAACCACTGTGGGTGGGATACATCTCATCTCTCTTTAGCTGTCTAAAAATGAGTGCTGGGATGGACCTGTGATAAAGCAACCTCTGCCAGGGTCCGTCTCTTCAGTCACTGCTAACTTGCTTAACTGGCTTCACTGAGCCCGCTTTCTTGGGTAGCAAACATCACTTAGCCCAATTTTTCTGTATCCCCAGATGGATATGAATTCCCTTTGAAAACCTTTGCTCAATTCATTAAGTGTGAGGGTCAGACTGAGGCAGGGAGAAGCCAGAGAAGCAGCAAAATTCTGTTTGGAAAGGATGAAATATTTTATCTACTCCTGATGAGATTTTTTTTTTTAAATCTGTCATTATATAAAACTAAAACCAGCTGGAACAATAGAGATTATGATTTCCATGCCAGTATATATATTGATATAATTAAGCTTAGTCTGTATACTGTTTGGGAAGCCTGTATTGAGACATTATTGTAATGCATAAATTTAAATACTTTGTATGCAGAATTAGGCTTTATTTCGCTTTTTTCCCCCCCCTCTCTCTAAACAAGCTCTGGATGGGGACTTTTATCCATAAGATTCTTTTCTTTAACCAACACTGTGAGATAAGCAAACCGGTTCAATCTGGGAAAAAAAATATTCTGAGAATTCATTTCCAGGCTTAAACTTACAAAAATCACACAAATGATTAAAGAATATTATTTAGCACAAGTACAATTGAAAGAATTGATTTGTTCATGTTAAACTACAGATTTTGGTAGATGATGAGGTATCCCATACATCTTTTAAATATATAAATACATGAACACATAAATACATAAGCATATTTAAACATATACATTTTATATGTATATATATATATATATATGTATATATATATATATATACACACACACACACATATGGTAAGAAGTGACTTATTTATGCGCTCTGTTTTAATGTAAAATGTAATCACTGGTAGGACCAAAAAAGTACTTCATTTTCTTTCTTAAGATCAATTATTGTAAGTAACTGCCTTTTAAAATGTTGGGGAGACATATCACATTTCTTTTCAGGAAAAAGATCCCGCACTTACTTAATGAATAGTGAAAACATTCTAGTTAGTATATTATACATTTATGTACGGTTTACAGTGTTAGGGAATAAAATATATAACTTACAGCACTGGGAAATAAATACCAAATATTAATAATGTTTCACAACTAAGCTAATGATATAAGCAGTTATAAATAGCGTGACTCTCATAGGCAGGTAGATAGACAGACAGATGGATAGATAGATAGATGATAGATAGAAAAACCTGTTTATTTGTATGCTGTTTATGGCGACCATTATTCTTTCGATTAAGTGCAGTAGTTGATCTCTTGTTGGATTCAAACAGAAAACAGGATCAATTCCTATATAATTTCGTGTGTGACAGGGGAATTGCCTTGATTCTGCTGACTATCGTTTTAAACTCTAATCTCACAACATTTAGTTGTCCGTGTATTTCCAACACCCTGGCCTAGTTCTTGGTGCAAGACTCATACCCTTGTAGTTAAGTATGTGCTTAACTATCTGCAAGTTTGCTTTTTCCTAAACTAGAAAATAACAGGAAGGTGAGAAAATCAAAATCGAAACATTCTGCGTTTTATACATTTAAAATGCTAGAGAGGTTCAGAGCATAGACCCTTGCCAAATCAGCTGCTTCAGCAGAGCCTGGTAGAAACTCTCAACCACATTGACATGCTATGACTTGTTCTAAACGTCGTATGCACGCTTCCTCTAAAGAGTTGGGATCTGTGAAACACTACATTTAATTTACCTTCCAACATTTTTGCTGTCATTACATACAATAACTTTGGATACCCCTGTCATCCTTACAAACATCCCTGCTACTTTATTGCAACAGTCTTCGCTAGCCCTTTTAGTGGTTCTGTATAGTGGGAAGAACAAAGGAAATAATCATAATTCCCTCTCACGTTATTTTGTATGCTGTGTCCTCATTAATATATATGATTTTTAAGAGAGAAGTTTTCTCTCTCTCTTTTTTATTAACTTTGTTTCTTCCCTTCCTCCCCTCCACAAACTAAAGGAGGGGATGTAAAATAAAGACATAAAAAAAAAAAATCATTGAAAATTCAGGGCATGACAGATTATTGCATGTTGGACTATTTTAGAGATTCTAACATCTTTTCATGAAACAGCTGCTTCTTGCCACAGTGAACTAGATGCACAGAGTAAAACTCAAGGACCTAATTTCACTCCCCAGTTGCAAAATGCAGATACCAGCTCCACGACTGAGCTCAGACAGCTGAACAAGGCCATCCAGGTTTGAATAGTGTCCTATGTAGGAGTTTTTACTACTCTTCTCACCGCAGTGAATTAGCCCTAAAAATGCTGATACTGCTCCATTTCTTCCAGGGCAAGGAGAGCTTGTTAAAACCTGGTTTGGCTGCCTCTAGAGAGCACTGCAACTCTGTTTTGTAGGAATACACAGTGTTCTCCAGATGCTGAATGTGAAAATTCAGGTTTCTAATAATGAGAATTTCAAAATCCATCATGCTAAAGAGGACTGAAATGGAGGGATACCTTAGTCAACCTTTAGAAAATATGGGAAAAAAAATCTCTGTCAGGAATTTCATCCCTCTCATGGTCTTAGGCACCTATGTGCACAGTCAGGCACCTCTGTGCTTTTGTGATTCCCCGGTTTGAAACCCTTGCTGTGCTTACGTATCTAAGTAATTTCTCTGAATAAAGACATCTAAGGTGTTAAATGAGCACTGTGTGGGTTACTCACACTAATTTGCCCACACAAATTCTTCATAAAAAGCCACTTTTCCACCCAGGCAGTTGTGATAAAAATTTCCAAAGACGACAAAAGTTCATAAAACCTAGCAATGGTAAAATTTCAGGGGAAAGTTTGGGGTAATCACTCTGTTTTAAGATAAAAACCTTAGTCATTATCTTTAATGGAACCTTATCTTCTCCAATCTTAAAAAAAAAATCTTCAAAGAAAGACTAACACCTAAACCAATTCATGGATTCAAATTCAGGCCACACAGGGCAGGCCTTACTGGTTTTTAGCTCGCCCCCCTGCCAAAGATGTGCACCATAGAGGATAACGAGCAGTGCTAGCACTGACCGCTTTCATTACATCTACAATCTGCAATGGCTCCAACCAGACCTCAAGCTGATCATACTGGATAACTGGAATACAATGAATCTAGAAGAGGTAAAATCAGCTGAACTCCATTTCTGAGAAGGTTGGCAAGATCCCAATTCCATAAAAAAAAGAAAAAATGCTTCTGCAATGTTTCAACATTTTTCAGGTAGGATGTTTTCATTCTTATTTGCCATTCTTAGCATTTCATCAGCAGGCTGAGATGTGGTTTCAAAATATTTAATAAAGGGTCTTTATCATTAAAAAATCTCCGTTTTACTAGCTTTTCTCTCACCTTCATTTGGAAGCAATACTGTAAAGTTTCCTGTATTCGGTACACACACGTACTCCATGCTGTTGCAAGGGGTTCGCATTAGACTGTTAATTAGTTCTGATATATTGTCCCACTAGGCTGTGAAATGAGCCTTGGAGAGAAAGCATGATTTACTTTCTTCTTTAAGTTATTTTATGGTGGTTAAACTCCACTGACTTCTGTGGTGCAACCTCTAAATTACACAAGTGTGAGCAACAAAAGAATTGAGGCTTGAGGAAAGGAGGGCGCAGCTGGGACACTTCAAGAAGAAAGCAGCTATAAGAATGCAAACTATTACTATCACATTGGCCAGTGACAAACAGAAAAGTTCAGAAAGAGGCTAAGCTTCTCCGTTTCCTTGGAAAAACTCAGAACCTCTCCAGACTTCTCCTCTATGTGTTGCAAAAAATCGTAATTTTTAAATCTCCATATTAAAGGAGAGTACAGCTCTGTTCCCAAAAGCAATGCACACATTTCACTCACTGCATATTTCATCTTTTCCTGTCCCTTAATTACAGCTGACAGATGCTTCTTGCCCAACTGATTTTAATCTGCAGTGCACTGACATCACTGTGCATGTTTATACAAACACTTAATCACCAATGTTACTTGAAAATGCTTCTCTCTGCCATGTATACGGGGAGGAAGATGCTGTGATTTCATTCAGCAGTTCCTTTGCTCAGGCATGGACCCTGGTGCTAAATGGAATATATCAGTGTTTCCATGGAAACCAATCAAAATTCATGAACGGGCTGATATGACTGGCTCCAGCTAGCAATGTTTTATTTCATTTGAGTGCACAATAGCAAAAGATATTACTTTCATCTACTTTAAAAAGAAAGTGGATTAAATTGTTGCATCAGAGTTTCATGGTAGCAAGAAAAACAACGTTATTCAGCTGATTGCAGGAAGGTTGTCTTGTTTATCCTTGATTGTGACAACTAGCTCTGCAACTCTGTGAACATCACAGTGCCACAGAAGCTGTTGCAGCGAAGAAACGTGGTGGAGAAAGTCACAAGTCCTCCACTCTCCTGCTCCTCTGCCTGCTGTACAAAGCATGGAGCGTTTACAGGGTGGATCCTGCTCCAGGGTCCCGCTTAGCCACAGCCCATCTCCTCCCAGTCCCCATCTGCCTACGGGCATGGTCTCTTGGATTCACGTTCTGATCCCGCTGCAGTGCAGGGGGTGCCAATCTATGGGTGATTTGCCTTCAAGACGCATGGACAATACAGATGGCAAGATTGTGGCTATTGCATGGCTCCATGGGAAGGCAGGGGCACCCTATAGAGCACATGCAGTCCCGCATAGCGCATAGCCAAACATTCCCACAAGGGCACTTCGTATGCTACCAACTGCATGCTGCAACCGCTTGCATAAAGTGGTGGTATAAGCTATGTGACACCACAGGTGAATTAGAAGAAGGGCAGCATCACTCTCTTCACCCTATCTGAACTCTGAAGCTGCAAACACGAAGAAGAGTGTGATGTTTGCATGGTGCAGAGCTTCAGGGTATTCTAATTATGGCTTCATTTCATCAGCCATACAATCTAGCAAAGAGAACAAACATGATTCCGGCAGGTTTCATTATCTGTAGTAGCAAAATAGATAAATTCTTACTCATCAAGTCTTAATAATTCAGCTGGGGGAATTACAGTAATTAGTCAGTTGTTACCTAACTTCACTCTACCAGTCACTTAGGATGGTGAGTCTTGATTTGTATTATTCTTTCAACTGGAAGGAGAAGGAACCGCATAAAGTTTTATACCAGACTTTATTTATTGCCTTCTATATTGTTGCAGTAATAAACTCAGCATGATTGAACGCATATGTTAATTTAAAGCACTGAAAAAGTACCCCTTGCATGGATGATGTATTTTCTGTTTGAGGATTGTTAGAGCCAATTCTGTTTGACCCAGAGCAAAATGAATTTGTACAAGTCATTCTTACAAAGTGCATCCTAAAATTCAGTACAGACTTCTGTTACAGACTTGCTCTTTACAATGAGAAATAAAAGCAGAGGGAAATGAAGAATATGGAGAAGGAAGGAAGGACTTGCTGGACAGCCTTGCTGTAGTCAGCAGAGGTTTCACAGTTACTAGTGCAGCATAATCCTTTTAAATATATATGGTAATAAGAAACAGTTTATGTCGTGCAAAGCTGTACTTTTTTTCTGTATAGCGCACTGAGGTGCCGTGCTTGGTACTAGTGGAACCTCACTGTATATTATGTTCCTTAACAGATAATTTGCCGAAATTAATAGTTCCCTCAGGAAGCTATTATCTCCAGTTGTGTCACCTATTATATGACTGAATTAAGCAGGTTTTGGATCAAGCCTTATCAAAGAATTTGAAAAGAGAATGAAAGCAGACAGGAAAGAGGGAGAAGAAGTAAGGGGAGGGATTTAGTTTATGACCTAGCATTGTAGAACTAGATTCAGAAGGCGATCTCATACCGACGTGTTTGGCTACTCTATCCCTAATTTTTGAGTACTGTCCTATAATATGAAATGTAGAAGCAGTCAGACACCTAGGCTCCCTGGTTACCTGGAGGAGAATGTTAAGCGCTTGTGGAAGATAAGGGAAAAACCTGAATGCTGACCTGCCTTAGAGGTTAACTACAACACATACGAAGCTCAAGGCTGTACCTCTACATTTGGCCACTCTTCAGCCCTTGAGAGCCCATGGTAGAGCTACAGGGAGCTCTAATTCCCTTGAGAGCCGGTCCCTAGCATCTTCCGCTAGGAAGAGACCCCTTTCTTCCCATGCTCTGCTGCCTACTGTCATTTCCTTGGAAGACGAAGTAGGGCTTTCCGTCTGCTTTCTCTTAAAAATAAAGCAACAGTATTTGCATGCTATGAGGCACCTGATCTGTCAGCGTGTGTTAGGCATTCTTTGAGTTCACCTGCTGGAACCAGCCCTTCCTGGGTATCAGGAACCTCACCGCCCAGCATTGCTGGTCACAGTGCATCACAGTTGGGGGTAAGCCTGGGCATCTCTGGCTACGTGCACAAGGTCTGTAGGCACTTACAAGGCATGCAGGCTTACAGAGAGCTCTCTGTGCTGCCAGAATTGAAGGTTACTGCACTGGAGTGTGTAGAGAAAGTGGAACACAGAGAAATCATTTTTCTCGAGACGGCTTGAAAATTGCCCCTTCCTTCCACACACAAGTCATTCCTTCCCACACGGCTCCGAAGAGCTAGAGGCATGCAACCGATTTTGAGTGAAATTTTGGAAATAAGCTGCTGAAGTCCATTTAAATCTAGCTTAAGTACCCATACCTTGCTTTTAATCTGGGCTCTTAATCATCTTAACATCAGGTGAAGAGCTATTTGTTACTTTAAATAGCTTAAACTCCTTATAACATAGCTCATTTGCCTCTATATTTCTTTCTCTTAATCTGCAGCTCTCACCTTTGCATTTATGATTTCTCAGATACTTGCTAGAAGAGCAGCTGCACCCAAACATCGCTTAAAAGTTTGGAAAAGTTTGCGTGTCAGTCCCGTTGTGATGCAACGCACACTTTCAAAGAACATGCCTTCTCTTCCGCAACAAAGGCATATCCATTTTTTTTTTTCTGTTCAAAGGCCCTTTAAAGAAATTTGAATGGATCTACTTTTCTTTTCTCTTAATAAAGGACTACGCGGTCATGTTCAGAGGGTGCCTCAGAACATTTATCACTGGAACTATGGGAAAAGTTCACGGCTACATCCCCCATAAGACAAAAATATACCACCTTTGGCCCATTTCCACAAACACATAGGTGAGTGTCTTTCTGTGTGGGAATGACCCTGCTGAAGGCACTGGGATAAAAGCTGTGTTTGAAGAGTTAAGTCCATATATAAGGACTTGGGGAGTCAGGAGCACATTGGGCAGTATCTGGCTTTACAGTGCTACAGCAGCGTAGCACTGGCTAAAGAAGGACAGATTATTTTGTTGTTTTGCAAAACAAAACACCTAATTCTTAGCTTTGAGGACAATGTTAACCCATGGGGAATACTATTGCAAGTTTTCCAGTATGGGGCAGATTTCTCAGGGTATGGGGGGAATCAGTACTGACCAGGTAGACACACAGTTGGACTTACTGGGATGGGCAGAGAGGTTGGGGCATGGACCACTCGGCCCTGCTCACAACCCCGTTCTCCATCACTATTGTGGCAATTGCTACCGTTTCTCTGACAGAAACTTTCACAAGTGCACATTTAGTTTGAGGATATGCCTCAATCAGTTCTCAATAGAAACTTAAAGATAGATACTTGAAATAGATAGTTAAACAAAAAAAACAGATGCTTAAAATCAGCACTTTGTATGTTTTCACAATCTCTAAAAAAATGCAGCCTTAAATGGTTCCATACCTCCAACTGTTGTTATATATGTTACGCTCTAATGCTTGTCTGTAAGTCCTCTAGTAAAGATAAAATAAAACTGAACGGTCAGTGGGTGTACAATTTTTTAATTTAATTGATTGTTTGGTTTGTTTGTTGTTGCTTGATGTTTCGTACTTAAAATTTTTATTAAGATGATTGTAATCACTTGTGGAAAAGAGTTTTCATAATACAGATGGTTAAAGTGTTTCGCTGCCAGCTTTTGGAACAGCAATAAAACAAGAAAAAAGGAACGGTAATTTCAGGGGGGAAAATGTTCACTTTGGAAGCAGAGGCAGTCAGTGCTAATGGCTTTAAATTCTTCTCCTTATACAATTAATAACCCAGTGACATGGATCTTTTCAGGCTATTACGGAAGAGCTGTGTGTTTGATACCATTGTCGTCACTTTAACAAATTGTGGTATGAAATAGCCCTTCAGAGCTTTTGTTGATTGATAACTGAGCTAAAGAAACTTCCCTCTGCGGAAAAAAAAAAGTAAGTTGGAAGGATGCAAATGACTTCTAACGGCAGATCAAAAAAGGCGCACTCTATCATTCTGTCTGCATCTTGTCAACATAAATTTCAGTAAGTGTTGTTTCAAAAAAAAAGAAAGAAGAAAGACTGAGGGTGCTATTTTAGACATCAGTATTTCAAATAAGTTCCCACATAGCTTACACGGCAGGCTTAAGTTTTGCATAAATTAACAGAGATAACGATTTTGAATCTTTAGATAGCATTGGCTGATATTCCCCAATGACCGCTGTGCATCTTTTCTACTTTAAAGATTTCCCAGTGTAAAAACAATGACAGGTACTTTTTCTTTGTATTAGTTTCTTCTTCTTCTTCTTTTTTTTTTTTTTTTTTTTTTTCTTCCTAACACTAGGACTCAGCCGTTGCTTCACACATGTACACTAGTGCAAAGATTTCCGCGTTCACAGAAAGTTCAGATATGCAAACCTTGTTCTGAAGCCCAGAATATTTAAATGCTGACCTACACAGATCACCGTATGCTATGCCTCTGTCATACTTTCCTAGTAAAACAAGGTCAAGCCAGATTACAGTTTGGAGATGACTCCTCAAAGAAACATCTGTAAATGAAGGAAGAAGTGGTATAATGTACGCAATAGGATTACGCTTCTTTTTTGAATCTATACTTTAAAAAAGTTTTAGGCTGGTTGAAAGGTACCTCTTCCCTGACAGAGGTTATGATCTAGAGTTTCTGCAGTTAAGATCGTTAGCTCAACAGAAAATTAATTGTTTAGGCTAAGTTTTGGGGTTGTGAGCTTGACATATGTGAGCTCTGCAACCTAACATGTATGTAAATAGGAGCTAGTAGTACAAATCCTGACCACATATTTGTTAGAACTCCTGTAGTAATTTTTACAAATGCTGAAGTGTCCTGTCTAAAATCAAATATAAGAAATCATCACAGATGCCTTCAGATTCTCCCGCAGTTATCGAAAAGCAGTGCCAACCATCACTGACAGTCTCCACCCCTCTGTACATAAGAGCTCTGCGTGCAAATGTCCTTCAGACTCCCTGGGAGGGAAAGAACAGTGCACCTGAAGAAAGATGAAATCAATAGAGGTCTTCACCTCTGTAATTATGTTACAATTTGGTGCCTAATGCAGCATGCTTTGATACTCTTGGCTTTAATTTAGAACACATTTCTAGATAATAAAATTACTTAATTTCCACTGAAGGTGAAGAAAGTTGCTGATTATCAAATAAGGTAAGAGCCTTGAGAAAATGTTGTTATCATTTAACTCCACAGACAGAGAACAAGCTGCAAATATATGCTGTAAATATCTAGCATTTATGCAACGTGAGGATTCGCCCTCAGTCCTCATTGGGTAGATCATCCTTTGGGACATCAGGAAAGGAAAGGAAGCAAGAAAGGAAAAAAAGCTGCCTTAAATCACATTGGCATATAAAAAACCAGTAGAAGAGACATATTAAAAATTTCTCTTGCCATGGCAAAGCTATTACCAGAGAATATTCATGAATCTGTTTGTTTGAGTCCACTGGTACTTCACAATTCAGTAATTACGAGCTATATAAAGTTGAAAAAAGAAACTGTGTTTATAACAGATACTATCTATTTCTAAAGTAGAAAAGTTGTTTATCTGAAAGACTGGAGGGAAGTTTGAGAGTGAACATATGCTGCATTTTTAAATCTGTGTGATGAAACGGTTATTTCATTTAAAAATTACATTGCAGGCAAGACAATAGGTCTGTCTATTTAAGGTTGCCTGACACTTCCCATTACCAGAACCTGTTCTCAGACACTCATATCTTTGATAAATGTTAACTGTTTGGGCTGAAATATGTCGTGCCAGCATTAATTCTGGGGGGAAATTTTGTCAAGGAAAGTTCAATTTACTTCAAGAATGAGAAGAGTAAGTAGAGTAAGTAAGTACGCAGAGTTGCTTTAGTTCTGGTCTTTTTAATATTTAGAGGTTGTCTTCATAGTCTTAACAGCTTTCTTTAAATAGAGTTGTTTGAATATGTTGTTATGCGATATCTAGCTATAGGTCTGTCCATTCGTCCATCCATACACATTAAGTCTTTTGCTCTTGGCCAATTTCTATTCTATTTACATTTACTTACACTGCAATGTAGTTTCAGCCCGATATTCATGAATTCTTTTGTCCTTCTGCCAAGCCCAAATAGACTGCATATTAAGGGAAGGATGGCTTCTCCGCAGGTTTTCCCAATACCTTTTACAGAGACAACAACACTGGGAAGGGAGCAGTGGACCAGGTCAGATCAGCTGGATGCAGACGCACTGGGGCTCACATCCAAAGGGGTCCTGTACAACTCACCTGGCAAAGTGATACAACACAGTGTAAAGCATTTTGATTAATGTGTCTTGCTCCTCAGCCTTTGTCTGCCTAGATCTGCTTCTGCAATGGCACTGTGACGTGACAAACACAGCCTCCCCTCCAGGCACTCTGCCGAGTCAGAGCAGAAAAAGGCAGCTTTCGCCACTCAAACATGCTTTCAGTTCTCAAAAAACATCTGTGCAAAAAGATTTTGGGAACCTCACATGTCCACATTTGGAGTTTTTAAGAAGAGGTTGGCTAAACATAGGTCAGAAATGCCACAGGTAGAATTCATCCTGTCTTGGGGCAGAGAGATAGGTTCATTCACCTTGGCAAGATCTCTTCTAGCCCTATTTCTTGTGATGTTGCATGTCTAGTGATTTTCTTGAACAGTTATCACAATGAACTTATGTGCTGCTTGGTGATATAGGAACGGGGCTTTCAAGAATGGGTAAGGTTCCTTGGATGGAAGTTAGGTCAAAATTAAGATACTTAAATTTAGAGGTCTGCAGTTAGGCTCTTTGTCTCAGTTCTGATTATAACTGACAGACAACTGGAGCTGGATTCAGCTGCCTGAAGGCCTAGTGCCATTTTAGCTGCCCTAAAGTGTTCAGTAAGTTATTCTGCAATCCAACGGATGCGCAGGTGTCACATTGCTATTGCAGTTTTCAAAGTGGAGTTTTAACTGTTTTAATTCTGACAAAATCACTATTCATTATTTCAGATACTTGAATGTGGTAACAGTTAATCTAACCAATCCACCAGAACACTTTACACTCATGCTTGCAACTTACAACTACTTTCTCTCCAAAAGGAATCCCTTTGCCCAGGAAAAAAAATTATATCCTTATTCTGTGGCCATAAATTTGGTGTTTTTGTTTACTAAGGATTTCTCTTAGGAATTTCCTCTTTTTAGGGCTAAATTGCTTTGGAATCGTCCCGTTTCATCTTTCTATTTCTTTTTGTATAAGTCAGTACTAATGACTGTTTTGTTCCCTTTTTTTTTTTTTTGGAAAACAGGAAAAGAAACTGTCCACTCCCTTTTTTCTAAAATGTAAATAGCCTGAAATAAATAAGAAGCACAGTGTCATTGCAGATTGGCCTTTCCAAGTCTAAATGTCCCAATTAAAACTTAGTGCTTGCTTCAAAACATCTGGTGAGTTTATGAGAATTCATATATTCTCGAAATATGACAATTCATACCTACATATTTTATTGCACTGTTTTGATGAAATACAATATAGACAGAAATATGGTCCCTTTGGCTCAGCTTGCTTGACAAAAAAGAAAAATAGGGCCACAAAATTTTTAACAGGTTAGGAAATTTATCTGATTTGTGGAAGGTAGTCCTAAGAAGAAGACAGACATCCTGAGAGGTGATTTAGATCCAAATTTTAGAGAGACGTATATATGGGACTGCTTTGTAGAGTAAGTGGAGCTGAATGCTAATTCTTAGTGTCTAAACTAGCATAGCCATTTGGACCTGGAGGCAGGAAAGGAGATCACTTGTTGGTTAGTACTGGTGTATTGTTGGTTAGTACTGGTGTAAGGACGTGGGACACGTGGACTGGTAGTTCCTCAGGATGAGGGTAGTCGTGAACTTGTTCACCTGCCAGCTCTTCCCAGTCAAAGGCATATTAAAGGTGGTTCCTACTCCTTTCTCCTTCAGTCATGTTCCAGTGGTGGGGCTGTGACCTCTGTGTTGAACTTAAAGTTGTCTGTGTTGTACATGTGCCCAGAGCATCCTCAGTTGAACTTTTCAGGGAATGTAAATAAGAAAATTCCTAAACTTTGTGTCCTACCCATGGCCTGCCAGGTCCTCAGCTTGCTGATGGAGAAAGCAACTCCGAGCATACGCAGTAGAACTTCAGGACCTTACAACAAGTGCATGCAGTCTTTCAGCAGTCTCTCTCTGGTCAGGGAGCCGGGGGGAGATCTGAGGCAGCTTTCTGTGCTTGGGTGGGCACAGTCTATTCACTCTTTGCGATGGACACCTAAGTATTTATGTGTATTTCATGCCTAGCTGCTAACTCTTCAGAGAGATTTTTTGGGCACATCTAGACTCTTAAGAATAGGCACTTGGGAACTTTATAGGTGCCTTTGGAGGCACTTGTGAATTTTAGGCAACCCCTAAAGGATCACTGAAGTGCAAGCAGTCTTAGTTGTTGAATGCAAGTGCCTTTTCTGCGGGCACCAAATTACATCTCAGTCCCATTTCACGTGCTCTGGAACCTGCTCTCTGTTACTGGCTTTCTCTATGACTATAAATGAGTAAATTCACTTGACTGGGCCTCTTTCTCCCCAGCTTTTTCTCTGTCATAATAACTCTTTTCAGACAGAGTTAGCCTGTCAGTATATGTTACAAAATGACTAGCTGTGCTCTTGGGGGGAAGTGGAAAAGTAGGGAAAGAGGTCGTTAGGTGCTAGAGGGACACTGGTACAACAAGGGGATCTCAGACCTTCCTGGCTGTATGCAAAGCCCTGAATCACCACGTTTAATGCCAGACGCGTCAGTATTAGCATGTGATAGAAAACTCTGACTGCTATAGAACGCTTCGGAAACCACAGAACGCTATGGGGTATAGAGAGTCTTGCAGTCAGTCTCTGCAACCTCACAAGCATCTATTTGCTCCAGATTTCAGAGGGAAACTATGCTGCATACACAAATGTCAAAATATTTTTTCTACACTTAATTCTGCTGTGATTTCAAGGCTGTAAAACATAATGCGATGCAATCAGTCATTCGACGTCCCCAAACTATAAAATAAATTTCCTTCTTTTAAAAATGTTACTGTGCTATCTTTCTAATAGACATAAAGAATTTAGAAAGAGTGACAAATTGGTAAAACTGTTCCTGTGGGTATATTTTTATCCCTACCAAGCTTAGAAATGGATTACATTATAAAAAGAAAAAATTCTGAAGTGTTTTTTATTAAATAAAACTATTTAGACATTACAGCTTAAAAAGTAAAAAAAAACAGCATAAAAATAAAAAAGAAAAGCTCTACTACGTAATGAACGGCAAGCTAGAAGCTATTATTTGTATGAACCTTGTTTAAAAGTCAGTGTGCTGTCAGCAAACTATGCAATATTTTTCTGCAGCATGCTACTTCCCAATTTTTAAAAATATATTTTCTAATGAATAGTGGAACTGCTATTATTTCCTAGAGCACTCTGATCAGGAACTGTTATACTGAGACATCCAGCTGACTTACTAGCTTGAAAACCAGAATGCAGAAAAGGAAAAGGAAAGCTGAAAGTAATCAATGTGCAGTAAATGATCCCAGCTGAAAAGAAAGTGCATGCTACAGATGTATTTAAGTACAGCCTGTCCAGGAGTAGTAAGAATTAAGCATAACTCAGCTGCCATGGAAATCAGCAAGAGTTTAGTCACAGAGTTCAACAGGTGATGACCTAGGCGAATACTGAGTGCTTCTGAAAACCTCGTTCCACACCTTTGACTTTCCCTTTTCTTTATGACTTGCAAGCATTAAGAGAAGAGGAAAAAAATAAAAGAAAGGTCTTGGGTTTATCACATCCAGCAAAGTGATAAATATAACCGTGCAGTGATCTAGATTTACCATCAGAGAGTTGGAATTTGCTGGCTGAAAACACACCAGGCATCCGAGATGTTACAGATAGGGGTTGAATGAATCATGGTCATTTTTGATTTGGTGATTGAACTGTTTTGACATTTCTGAACTACATTGTCATTTTTATTTTATTCAAAACTACGTGGAGAAATCGACACTAAATTGCAAATAGTTTTGGCTGTCCTGAAGCTGCACTTTCAATCAATGCATGACTTGTCCCGGGCAAAATCTCCACATTTGAAGCCTGTGCAAAGTACTGGAAAAAACACACGGTTCCATAGATCATGTTACCAAACTGGAGCCAAATGGGAAATCACTGACTTTTGCCTTTTGATCAGCCCTGACTGACAGGGATAGCAAAACCGACAGTGCATGCCGACAGAGTCCGCACACGCCATATTTGAAACTGAGTGTATGGAGGAAGGAGTGAACTGAAACGAGAGAACAGAATCTTTTTTTTTTTTACAGTCTTTCAACTAAGAAGCTGCATCTTGTCAAAACCATGGAAAAGATTTTTTAATTTTTTTCTGCTTTCTGAAAAAGATATTTCAAAATTTTTAATGAAAAATTACTATAATGTTATTATATTCCATAAAACAATTATGAGAAAATGGAAAAGAAAGTAAATTCTTTTTAAAATACATTGATTTATAATAAGAATAAGTGGAGGCAGAGGAAAGAATCATCTCCTTTAATTACTGGAATAACTTCAAATTATATAGACAATAAACTAGAGTAAGAGAGAGAAGATATGATTAGATGGCGTAGGAGGAGAAGCAAACCAAGAGAAAGTGATATTGACGTGAAGATTTATCTGTTTAGGGTAGCATATTTCTCTCTCTCTCTCTCTCTCTCTCTCTCTCTCTCTCTCTCTCTAATGCTTTACTGTTGTTTATTTCTGTTCATATGTTACAAGATTTAATCCTAAAACTTTTGTATATTTTGCAAAGTAGATAAATAAAATTAATACCTTATTATTTGTTCATAGAGGAAGAAAAAACATCTGGTGTTTGGATTGGGAAGGCAATCTCTGCTATCCCACTTATGCATTTTGGCATAAAAGAAAATTACTTCCTTCAGTCTCTTTCATTTCTTTCCATCTCCACAAACTTGGACCCGACATAGCCTTTTCAACAGTTTTTTTTTTTCTTCTTATTCTATTAAGTTTCTCTGCTTTGCAATCCATCTTTTGCTCTAGTGGAAAGAGAACATTAGCGATTTTGACCTTCTACCTAACTTTGATAAACGTAGAAGGCATCAGATATAATCTACTGTATCAACTGATGAACTTCACATGCTGCACAAGTGACTAAGTAGTCTTCCAAAAAGGACGTGAAGTCAGCATCCTTCAGACCTTAGACAGAGCAGCTATCACAGCATAAATAAATATTCTCACCTTGCTTTCAAAGTCCCCAATATCTTCTTGCGTCTTGTGTGGCTCAGATAAGAAACAGGCAGGACTTCGTCTATTGAGATGTTTGTTCAACATTTTAAAAAGAACGAAGAAGCCTTTTGATTTTAGCTAGTAAATGAAGACTTTCGCTTCTGCTGTCTGCAAAGAAAAAAGAAATTGTAAACTTTTACTTTAGAGGTTTAGCTGTGACATAGGCTTATGTAACCTGGACTCTCTTTCTTTCTTTCCTTTTTTTAGTGATAGTGTCAGAAAGACATTCCTAGCAAAAAAATCCCATTCTTTATCCTTAGGGTACATCAAACTCAGCAGGTGGCAATATGAACTTCACTAGACAGAACAATGATTCTCACCCCTCTCACTTGGAAGACAAATTTTTGAAGGCAAAATGAAGCTAACTTATGAAAAACGTTTTCTTCCAAGACATGATCAGAGAATAGAACCTCCAGAATACTGAAGTCTGGATTTGCACTACTTTCAGGCAATCCAGCTACGTTAGAAGCACAATTGCTGTAGTCTTCCGCTGCTTTCAGTGGACAGAGGAATGTTTCACCAGATAGTCTTCTGTGTTAGATCTGAAATTGTGCCTCTCTTTGTCCATTGATACAGAGGTCTCTGTGGTGACAAGGTTTCCAGTAGGCACCTCTGGTTAAACATCTAGAAGTCTAGAATGATTCTTTGTCTGTTACTCCTTTGTCTTCTACCCTTGCTGACAATCATGTATCTTTCAGGAAGGAACATCTGAGAAGGGCCAGGCACAGGTTCGTGTGACAGGATCAACAGCAAGCTGGTTTTGTACTTCTGCTGGTGTCATCAAACATCTTCTGACTGTTGCTGAGAGCTCTGTGGTTTGCTCCTCACTTTCTCGTCATGTTATCCTCATTCTAAATGCCCACTACTTTCCTCCCAACTTTCATTTTACTCTTCTCCACACTCTCCCTCATCAAGCATTTCCCCCATTCCTACTTCCTTTTACCTAATGTCTTTTTCCACCTTTCACGTCTTATGCACTTAAAGCATGTGTTGAAATTACATATTAAATAAACACAGGTAACAGCTAAAACCTGAAATTAGAGAATTAAATTTTAACTTAAATTTTTAGTGGGGTTCGAAGCTTGGCTGCAGTTCTTAGCACTACTGTCACATTTAGAATGATCCTTATGACATTGTGTTCCTGCAACAGGGATCCCAGGTTTCTAGAACATTTGCCAAGAAGTCAGCATATATCAGTTGAAGAGCAATAATAGCTGCTATGTACGCTGTTACCTGATGGCAACAATTTAGTGTAATCATTTTTTTGTAGGAGGCTAGGTCAATTATCAGATTTGGTGCAGGCAATATTCAGATGAACATTTAGTACAGCTCAGTTGACACATGACAGCTTGTAAAACTGTTGTAATTTTACTGTGTGTAAGTCCTCTGAAAACACGGCCCAGTTTGCTTTTGCTCTTTTGCTGAAACTGCTATTAGATAAGATATTAATTAGCCAATAGTCTAGACTGGGAATTGAGTGTCTTGAGTTTGATTTCTGTACAGGCATTACTTGAATGACCTTGGATAAATCACAAATAAATTACCCCATGTTTCAGTTCTCCATTGCTAGACCTGTTATGAGGATAAACTCTGCAAATAATTATGAAATATTCAGATGCTCTAATAATGGAGACTGCAGGAATGCAGATACAGAACATGCTGTTTTCATTTGTATGCCAATAGCACTCTGTAGCTCAAAACACTCCCTACAACGGGGAGGGACTGGTCTCCTAGAATTGTGGTGATTCACATCATATTACCCTATGCAAAATAAATTCCTAATTAAAGGGTATCAAGCTCTATCTCATTTTTACGCAACATCACTTTTGGGTAAACAGTTAGGAATATCACTTTAATATCAGGAAGGCGAATAATGTGCCCTTTCCATTCAGTGGCAGATTAAGCCTGAAAAAAATCACTTACTGCCTGTTGTTTTTCCCTTTTAAGTTAATGAGGCTTTACAATTAATAACAATAAAGTAGGTTTTTGCATAGTATATAAATTTTATACGGGCATTATTATCAGCTTTTTGTCCAGTCTCGTGTCATAATACTCTTCTGATTCTCTTATAATACAGTGCTGTTATTAAGAAGACCTGGTAGTTTGGCCATCACCCATCTACTTTAACTTTAGGCACCCATTAAACATTGTTATAAAATGCCTAATGGAATGACTAGTGCTTTTTGGAGTGGAACAAATTCAGTGCAACTAGAGAATCTGTGTCTGTTTCCTGATTGCCTCTGCACTTACAGTACCTTTAGTAGACACAGGTTCAGTAGAGGCAAGAGCAGTTCAGCAGACTTTGGTTGTTCCCAAAATCAGGTTTTCTCTCTGTGGCTCTGAGTTTAGCCCATTCCCAGTTCAGTGCAGCATGATCTTCCCAACACCCTTATTCCATGTACCGGAGGTGTGCGGGCAAAAGATACCGCACCGCCAAGCAGAGCTGGGTCTCTTCCCACTAATTCCTGGCATCAAATGATGCAAAGAAGGGAGACTCATTTCTCCTGTTCTGTCCCACAGCTTTCCAGATCAGGATGCCTACTAAATGTACCACGCTCCTCTCCTTGCCCATGTTCTTAGGTTTCCTTGCAAAGGAGCAGGTGAAAACGGGACGATACTTACTGAAGACTCATCCTGAAATTTTGTCAGGACCTGACCAAGTTGTATTTCCCAGCTCAGAAACTGCTGGAAACATTGCAGAGCACCTATGCTCTGCAATAAAGACACAACCATTGCACATTAATCCCATTCACTTCTTTTCTTCCTCTTTGTTCTTGAAAACAAGAAGGTATGTAGTGCTAGTCTATTTTAATCAGGGAGATTCTATGTCCTGATGTAGCTGTACTGTTTTGCCAACTGCAAGACCACTTGCCTCATAGAGGCAAGTAAATTATCATGTACCGAACACCTCTTTATATATCTGAACACAAAGGCTAAGGTTCATCTGGAACCCGAGCCACAAGAAAGTTGGAAGTTTATTGGAAGTTGGAAGTTGCTCCTCTCCATAGTCATCAAGAAGAGATCAGTTTGAAAAAGAAGATTCATTCCAGCTGTCTTAAATACTTGCTTTTGGGTACGCTAAACTGCCCTGTGGAAATCTCTAACCTCTGTTGACCTTAGAGGGAATCTCTTTGAACAGCGTGGCCTAGGGGCTTGACACATTTGCTCTAGACCTCCACAGGAGATACGATGCTCATCTCCCATGAAGCCACAGGGTAGTCAAATCAGTCCCCTAGCTCGCATGAAGAAACCTGCAAGTAGGTTTATTTGCAAGTTGAATCTCACTGTAGAGTCTTAATAATTAGGTGACTAAAGATAGGTGAGCTAGGTAATGTCTAGGTCACCTTTGCAGGAATAAAAAGTGAAATGTTACCCTACTTTATTTTCAAACATACTGCAAGTCAGAACCTGGTGATACCAGAAATATGATTTGCCCACAGTTCTAACACATTCTGCCTTACATGTGCAACCCTCAAGAACAGTAAAGTCTTCTAGAGTGTAGAGGACGGAAAATAGCTGCAAGTAACAAATTTCAGCTCTTACACACTCTGTTTTTGGTGCAAAATACATCGGGAAACTCTAACAATATATATTGAATGTCTACACAAGGCTAATCATAATATTTTCCACGGTGTCGGACAAATAGTGAAGGCCTGATTAAATTGTCCACAAGTAGGGGCCAAGTGTCATTCGAGAGGTGTAAGGTATTTGAGACATCTGCACAGGTCTGGGAGATACGTTAGAGGAGTTTTGCCATTTGGCATGGCAGTTGGAGACCCACCAGCAGACGTCTTTATCTGAGCAACTGAACTGATTCTTGACAGACTACATGCAACAGTCTTAGAATCAGATGGGCTAATTTAAAGAGCAACACTGACTCCCATACGACTATATAAAAATGCTCTTTCTGAGGATTTGCCCATTTCTTTACGTCTATTTTATGGGGGGAGGATTTACACCTTTGAATGTTTTCATAAGCAGACGCATCAAACCTAACATGGTAAATCAATAAAAATAGAATCTAACCTGCATCTGAAAGAATTTAGACTGATGCAGTTGCCGTAGCAACTTTGCTGTTGACAAGCAAATACTCTAAACTTTCCTGTGCACTCAAACCGCTGTTTACTGCTGCTGAGAAGTATACAATGAAATGATTCCATTAAATTTCCCCCAGAGGGAAAATTCAGGTGCTTGGAATCCATCTGAATCATGAGCACATGATCCACAAAGAGGTATATTATTGACCTTTTCTGTAGCAGGGGAGAAGATTAGGCCATGTGTCAATCCGTGACTACATTCAAAGAATTACATTTGAAAAAAGCGCAAGCTGTGAGCATTAACTTCTGCAACATATTAGGGATATAATCACTTTATGTTACAGTGGCCAAATAAATAACACAAATCCCTACTGTCACTAATGTGATAGCTCCACTCCACAAGGTGTTAAAAGAGTTTGTTTTCTACCTGGTATTCTTGTACATCAACAAGCTTAGAGATTCTCTTCTTTTAGATGTAAAAGTTTTCTACAAAAATCAATTTTTCTTGTTGAATGAATGAGGCAGTGGCACTTCTGCAGACGTGGTATCAGAAATCTATGACAGTGTTCTTTGAAACGGCTCTCTTTTTGTATGACTTGTCTGTGAGGCATAGTAACCAGCTTGCAGCCACTTCAGGTTTTCTGATACACAGACCCCTTCATTTCAGCACTACAGTAGGTATTGTAATTTCTTGTTATTTTTCTTTCCTCCAAGGAAAAATAACCCACAACACTTTTAAAATAAAACTATAGCTAATGGCTTTGTGACATTTTTCTGGGAAAATATATACTGTGCGCGGTCTGAAAAAACTATTTATGGTTGTTTAGAATAACAGTAATAACATTACAGCTCTTAAACATATAAATGGTCAAAACCAAATAGATTTTCCTCCTCCTTCTCTACCCTAGCTCAATACTCATTAAACATCTGGAAGAACATTATCGGTGAAAATTGAGGATTCAGTGCATGAAAACACAAGTAAGATAAAATATATCCTGTCATATCAATGTACCCATGATTGCCAGTGAAGATGTGGACTAGCACATCAGTGTCAGCACAGGATATAATAGTACACAACTTATATTTAAATTAGTATAGGTCACAGAATTTATATTAAAGTCATGTTGATAATTCCAATAGATCTAACAGTCTGAGTATTTCAGACTCTTGGGCAGAAATATTCAACCATGATGTGCGCTGGCCTATTACCAGAATGCTCCTGGCATCTAGGGAGGTGTACTGAATGTATATGAGTTACGCAGCTTCCTCTAGATATGATTCTTCAGTTTGAAATAATTTTGCAGTTTCATGAGCAAATAAGGATGTTATTGAAGATGAGGACTGTAGAATCAGTTTCATGTGGTTTCAAGAGCAGCCTTGCAAAGTGCTTCCTTTTGAAAGGCATTGGGCTTTATGGCCTACATGTAGTCAGGCTCCAGTCATCACTAGTATAATATTCTGAATTTTATCAAAAATACATTTTCCACTTCCTTTAGGTTCTGAGTATGTCCTAGCATAGCAATCAAATCAGCGTGGTTCAAATTTTAAGATCTATTCAGCCAGCTTTTGAGCAAACAAAAGCTTCAACTTACTGAACACTTCTGGTATAATACAGAAGTGCATCTGTTCTTACCATGGACAGCTGGTTTTACAATGAAGTCCCCTACTCATCCTTATCATACAAGAATTTGCCCGTTGCTACATGTACAAGATCTGTCTCAAAGTCCATTGTTATCTACTGATTTTGGTTCTGATTTCCCTTTTTTGAAGTAGCTAGTGTGAACACTTGTCTCAATATACCCACATACGCACATAAAATATTTGATATATAAATGGATTTGTCTAACAGTCATATAATACAGCTAGCTGAACTTAAAATGCTGAAAACGATATCAGGCTTTGAACCAGGTCAAGTTCAAAGTGTCGCAGCTGGCTGCTTTCAACCTTTTCCGCTCTCTCTACATATCATCTGGTATAAAATGGGAAACCTCCTGCTGACAAAAGCTAACAAAGCTACACTGACTTGTACTAGCTAAGCATTATGGGGCAGAAAATTTTATCTACAGTGCTTGGTTGTCAGATAAACACATTTATATCAGCTGAAACTTCACTTACTTAAATAAAGTGTTCCTGGATTTATGCTGGTTCAGTGATAGTAGAATTTCACAGAATCACAGAACGGTTGAGGTAGGAAGGGACCTCTGGAGATCATCCAGTCCAACCTCCCTGCTCAAGCAGGGTCCTCTAGAGCATATTGCCCAGGATCACATCCAGACAGATTTTGAATATCTCCAGCAAAGGAGACTCCACTACCTCTCTGGGCAACCTGTTCCAGTGCTCTGTCATCCTCACGGAGAAGAATTTGGTTCACTCCGTGTTCCATTCAGTGACGTTTTCTAGGTTACACAATGACAACTACATTCAAAGAGCTGAAAATTTCCGTTGCGCTTAACGAAACTGCCCCCAGCCAAAAGCTACTTTAGTTTTATAAGAAAACACTAATGAGCTACCCACTTGTGTGAACGCTTTCAGTTCTGTGAAATTCTGCATTATACATCACACCATGCCAGCTTAGGACTTGGAGCCTATGATCAGCACTGCATTTCATTGTAGTTAAATTCAGAGCAATCACACTATAGTTAGCTGAAGTGGATCATTATTTTGTGAAATCACAGAGACCATCTGCACCGAACTGATTCTGTTTGAAATGCCACACCACGGATTGGTTGTCCCCAAAAGCCTTGAACCAAGCAGAATATTTCTTGTTAATGGGAAATGAGATCCTTGTGATTAGACGAAGCTGCAGTTTGTGGTACATGCCTTATCCACAAAATGCTATCATCTGATGCTTTGCTATCTGATGCTTTGCTGCTTTAAGGAAAAGATCTTTCTCCTTCTCAGCTAAAGATATGACTCTTCAAGACTGTAATCTGTAGATAGAAACATGAACGCAAGAAAAATTGGGAGAATCACACTGGGTGTGGAAAGAACAGCACAACAATACATCTAACACATGAATGTCTCAGTTTGCCTATCTGTGTAAAATTTGAAGTTCACTCACGCTTGGCCAGAAAGTAATCATTATCTTCTCTTTCAAATAAATAAATAAAAAGCTGCTAGGTCAGCTTTTTGTTCAGTGTAACATGAGCTTTTGTGATTCATTAGTGCTCATTACACTGTATTTTCCCTCTGAGCATTGTAACCGAGAATCATGCGGATACGGGAAATGGTCCCAAGACAAAAGCAATTCACCTTCTTAGCAAGCTATGCAAACTTTAAGACATTTACACATATTTAGTCAGTAAAACGCACGTTAACTGGAGAAGGTTCTAGCTGATTCTGCAAGGACCCCTAGCACCTTTGAACTCCAGGGACAGAAAACAGCCGGAGTCAAGGAACTCAAAGCAGTAACCATTTGAGAAGTGCTGGTAGGAAAGGTTACCGCTCTGACTTCCTTGACTCCACACATCTGCTGACAGCCAGTTATGGTCATGGACCTCTAATCCCACGGATAAATCAACCAGTTTTACACAGACAAATGATTCAAACTGTTTTACCTAATCCCACTGCATTTGCCTAATACCGATTAGGGACTAATTTATACAAACAGAGTAGTGAGCAGAACCATCCAGGAAAGAGCTTAACACTCGTTTATGGGTAGGCGGAAGTATCCTTTTCAGTGCCACAGCTGGGTTTGAAATGCTAAATTTATCTATTGCCTCTAACGTCACTCAGAAGACGTACTGCTCTACTTGTAACAGCGTGGACACAATAATACACTATAAAAGTGCTTGTACGGAAGGAGAAATTATGCATTCTGATAGAATGGACTTACATATTGGCAAAAATGTGTGTATAGGAAGCTTTACATTTGGATTTCAGCACAAATGGCAGCCATTGTTTTTTCTTTCATTTTTCCCTGTAATGGGCAGAGGCAAAAAGAAAAAAAAAAGAATATGTGCAGAAAGGAAAGAAAAAAAGAAAGATGAGAGGAAAAAAATACCAATTAATAACTAAAAATAATAACGCTAAAGACTGGACATAATTCTTTCTCTCTCAGGAAGAGTGGCTTCTCCAGTTTCCTTTAGATGAAGTCTAGATTTTTGATTTTGCCGAAAACAAGCTGGCCTTTAGTCAAACACAAAGTATTAGGTTCAAACTCAGAGGAGCTAGGTGAATTCACAGGGAAGGAAAATCAGCTTTGTTGAGCTACGGCTCTTTCTGCCCCTATAATTTATAAAGTTTTAGAATTACATGATTCAAAGTTGATGCATCACTACTTCAGAAGATTGCATAATGACAGCTGCCACAGGATGAGCTACGAAGTGGTGAAGCACTACCCTAGCCCCATAAAATTGGCAGTAATTTGGGTAACACACTTTTTAACCACCAATGAAGCTGCAAACCTGCCAGATTCTCCATACTTTACAAGTGCTGCTCGATACACTTTCAGCTGCAGTGGCTTATTAAGAGCCATCAAAATGACTACCCAGTTATTACAGTGTTAATGCATTTTTAATAATAATTATTTATTGCATCTCTAATTTTGAGTCAATTACATACCGGGCTGCCCACGTCAAATAACGTAATTTCCTCCAGCGATGAAAATCTCCAGAGGAGGTGCACTTATAATAGCCTATCGTATGCAAAACATATGGCAGGTCTTAATAGGGCTTAATTAAATGCTTGTTTAAATCAAAATGTTGCAAAAATATTTATTCTATTTTACGTATAATTAAAGTGCATTTGTAAAATTATGTTAATTGCTAGGCACAGGGGGAAAAAGAAAAAACCCCTCCAAATCCATTAAATAAGCGTAAGAACACTGTGCATTTACCTCACTTAATGAGATAACATTTGCAAAGCACTGTGAAGCCTTGAAGGGCTACATTTCTTTTAGTCATTACTGGTATTCCAGTTGCTTTTTAAAAATTTGTTTATTCATTAATTTTGTTTCATTTTACAACACAACATTTTTCACACATCTGGTAGACGTGATGTCAGGAATAGGAATTAACAACTCAAGTCTACAGGGCCTTCTCATGGCTGAGAAGCCATGGCCCAAGACTATGTAGCAGTCCTCCAGGACTAGACATGAGAGACAGAAACATTGCTTGCTGCTATTGCAGTCAACGTACAGAGGAATTCTTGCTGATATTCTTTAAGTAAAAACAAAAAAGTGTCCCTAAAATTTCTCTAAATAAAGAAATAGGGTGATGGCTTCCATAGGGGCTATTATATGCATCGAAGGCTTCTGCTGCGTTTACGCTTTGGAGGCATCTCTCTCTCTCTGTTAGCCTGATGGACTAACTAAGGAATCCACCACAGAGCGGTGTGAATACCCCTGTGACTGGGTACAGGATGGAGTCTATATTGTACCCATAGCATTGTGTTTTGCATGAGATTTTCAAAAGCACTAAAAGACATGGAGTCCTTTGACTTTAATGTGAACTAATTAATTAACCTTTATATAAGAGAGAGCAAATGAGATAAAAGTGTGGGATTGTAGGCACAGTATCTAACTCCAGCTTAACGCAAATCAATGAGAAGGCAGTCTCTGGGGTTAATAAGAGCAAGAGTACAGCTTGTATTTGAGGTTAAGATAAATCAAGAAAGCTCATTTTATTTTGTAGTTTTACTTTGAAGTTGAGTTTTGCCCAGCAAACAAAAGTTTGCTGATGATACAAAACTGGGAGGAGTGGCTGATACACCAGAGGGCTGTGCTGCCATCCAGAGGGACCTTGATAGGCTGGAGAGATGGGCAGAAAGGAACCTCCTGAAGCTGAACAAAGGCAAGTGCAGATCTTGCACCTAGGGAGGAATAACCCCATGCACCAGTACAGGCTGGGGGCAAACCTGCTAAAATCCATAAATGCATATAAATAATCTATATCCCAAATTATGGAGTCAGATAATTGGGAGGAGTAAATAAGAATCAGTGGACTTGAATCCACGTGAGGTTTTAGCTTAACAAACTCTTTTTCTTTTTTCATTTCTTGTGCAATATTTGAGACTATAAGGGAAAGGATTTGGGAAAAAAAACCCCACCTTTTTGTTTCATCAGAAGCTTAATTTTTTCCATTTAACTGATTTTAGCAAGTATCAGGATTTGGTCTTCCCTCTTTGTCCTCACCCTATGTCTTCTACCCTACACTATTTCTCTCCTTCCATGTTGCTGGACTTCTCTTCCTTTTCTCCCACTTATCTCTTACTGCTAACTATACACTGTTTCTGTTCGCAGTAATGGACAGGTGGACTACATAGGCTCCTTTATGGCCATATCTATTGACTCTCTATACCAAACCACCTCCCCTTGACTGTGCAGTGCCAGTCCATATCAAACCTCCAAACTCCGCTAAGCTTCCAAGAACAAAGCCAATCTTGTTTTGTCGCCCAGGGAACTGATGCCGGCAGCAAGTCTCAAGAGTCGGAAACCCACCCACCCAATCTCACAATTCACCTGCTTCAAGCTGGGAATAGAGGAAGGCCGAGTCACATGTAGACTGATTTTTTCAAGGACTCTACCTCATGTTTAAACCATGGGACAAGGTAGTTACTCCAGCTTTTGTGGAACACAGTGTGGTGGGAGGAGAGAGTAGGGTAGCAGTTTTCTGTCCCGAAACAACTTTCCCGCTCCATGTCCCTACTTCTCAAAGCTTCCTACAGGACTTAGAGTTGTTGTCATTGCCACTTGTTCTTGCCCTGTAACTTCATCTACTTTTCTCCAGCCTTTGTTACTGCCAGCCAGACTATGGCCCAAAGAGGCTGGAGGAGGTTCTGAGCAGTGGAGTACAGTAGACAGCAGACAGAAATACAGCAGGAGCTCTGTTATTTCTCCGTCTGCCTACCCTGCCAACCCTCTAGGTTGTTGCTACCTTATAATACGAAAAATATTATGCTGGATCACCATATTTATATACTGCATGAGGACAAGGGATGACACAGCTGCCATCTGTTAGCTCCTTGTGGCAACCAGACCCTCAGCTGTGGTCAAGAGCTAATTGTACTAAGTAAGCATTATGCATTAGGCCCTGTCTATACCAGCACATCCAATGTGCTTGTGATCACTCTTTGTCATTGAGTCCAACTGACCAAAAGAAAAAAGAAATCCTGTGTCCATATCATTATGCTGCATTACTGTCCAAATAGAGTGATCACATCCAAAAGTCCTACTGAGAATGGTCCCTGGCTGTACTAGCTCCCAAACTGTGTCCAGGTATTGTGCAGTAGAGTGCAAGTTGCCCTGGCTCAAAATTGTGCAAAGACTTGTTCTAGAAATTTAACAGTGTAGGTAATAGTCTTCTAGTATCTAGGAATTAAATTTAATTAACTAAATTAAACACTACCAGGGTACTGTTTAATCTGCATGTACACGCTACGTGTCTCTAGGCTAAACACACTATGCCAAATCGGTCAACAAAACTATTCCATACAGAAATAAGTGGCATTTGCTCTAACTGTGATGGCACAAGGAAGAAGGCAGGGCGAGGTTTGTTGTTATAGGTAATGGCTTTATAAAATCACCTGGTATAGTTGAAAAATTATGCAAACTTTCGGTCTCAGAGGCCCTTCTTCAGGTCTAAAATAGAAGCAGCAGGATTCAAAGCTAAATACAATATAAGATCTCTGTGTTCAGAATCTGGATAGGTATGCATTAGTTAGAGCATCTCAAGAAAAAAAAAAAAAAGGTCTTTGATAATTCTGCGGACCAGAAAAGAGCCTGGAGAAGAAAGAGAAAAGAGAGAGAGGTGAAAACATAGCTGGATGAAATAAAACATTACTATCCTTCCTTAGAATGTGGGAAACTGAGGCACAGAAATTTGCTGCAAAGGAAAGGGATGAGCCCAGACCATGTAGGTGGCAGGTCCCCAAGAATGTCTATTTCCACGATGTTGTAAGAGCAGAAACGGGGAAAGATTTATTGCAATACATTTTCTTTTTCTATGCCTTCTACATTGTGCTTCAGGACATACCTGCTGTCTGTGGAATGACCTTCCTTTTACTGTTACATCAGTTTCTGTACGGCACTGTACAGAATTTCAGTGTGCTGAATTCAAAAAGCTAAAAACCCTTATTTTGCCAGAAGTATGTCAGCTTTACGACTGAGGAGGGTAAGAGCGAGCAGAGACAATATCCTTTTCCTTTTTGCCTGTAAAATATGTTGCACTTCAGAAAGCTTTTTGACACGTTTTTACATATCTCTGATAGCATCATGTCTGTCTTGGCCAGTCAATACAACATAAATGTGCTTTGGATTTCCACCTCCCATTAACAACGCTTCCCCCGCATCAAGACTGGAGAGTGACACAGAAGTAATGGTTTGCTGTCTTTTCAGATTACCCCCAAAGTGATGGATAAACTCGCCAATGGATGGACATTTACTATCTACTGTTAGGCCAGGAGGTCAGTGCAGCATGGGGTCACATTTTGCCCTTATCCTGCTCATCTGAAAGTACAGCAGTGTTTTCTTTGACCTGAATAAACAACTAGCCTATAACTCATAACTAGGTAGCTGCTTTACTGTTTTTGCCTCGAAGTTTCCATCCATAAAGGAGAATGGTTTTGAATCTGATGTGCTTTTATTGATGTGCAATATAAAGCAAATGCACGAACTACGTACAGGAATCATTAATTCACTCTAGTAATGCAGGTGACTAGAGTGGGCTGCAGCAACTCTTTAAAAGGTGTTTTTGAAGTTATAAAATAAGTATATATGCATATGTATGTATTACCGATCTATACATATTTACATATCTCACAGCAGACCTCTGCTTTCTTTCATTTCTTCTCTTTTCTTGGAATGGTTACCTCTAGACTTTCAGGAGATAATATATACTCAGAAAGATCTGATAGAGGCCATGGCAGCTATATACTCACTACACCATATAACCAACAAAAAATAAGAGAAAGAGGTAAAGGAATAAGAAAAATGATTAAAAATCTAAAGTTGGACAGATCACTGTGCAAGGTAATCAAATCAAATCAGAAAATTCAGTTTAATCAAGACATTCATATTAAAATATCCAGTCAAAAATAAACCCTTCAGCCAACTGGAAAGAACAGAGCTATATGGGGGCTAGGAGGGCTGGGAGACATACATTAATTAATGAAATCAATGAACCTGACATTCAACTTAAAAAAGAGGCAAAACAAAAAAGATATGCATTGTGAATACATATCAGATTATATAATTTCACTGAACTCTTGCTGTGAAACACTTTTTTCATTAACTTTACAGACTTTGGAGGTCTAGGGGAGAATACAGGATTAGGAAAGTTTCTGTACTTTCGTAGGGGGAAGAGCATGTTGCCTACTTACAACGTGACCACTGTGCTTTGAGAAATCAAAGTTCTGCTTTTAAAAATATCTAACAGGGGAGAGGAGAAGAAAATGATCTTTCAGTGTTACTCTGTGCAGTGAGATTTGCTATGTACTCCTCTGTGGGGGGGATGAGGTGTTTGTTTATCCACCTTTTTGCTCAGCGGGGGACCATGCTCTTCCTGAACTTTTCCAGTCTTTCATCGTAAGCGTTATCCTTTCCTTTCATGCTCTCCCTGACGAGAAGAAGCAGCAGTGGGGGAAAACCCTTTAAAAGAATCAAAATTTCTTAGTATCAGTTAAGACCATCAATATGACCATCGAGGTGGACTGTGATGGTGGGGTCTACATTTTATTCCGCCTTTGGCTTGCATTGAATCAGAGAGAGCATTTGCAGTTTCCTAATCTGGAGACCTCTTCATCTTCTGTTATGGTTTAATCTGATCTCAGCAAGCTCTGCCACTCATGATGATGACGTATATTCAGTAGCAGGTTCAGTAAGATGACTTGCACCAATTACTATCCCCAGCTGTCCACCTTATCCCTTTCCAAAGCCTGCAGCCTTTTCAGCTGAGACAGATAAACACAAAATGCATCCTTACCCAATAACCCTGCACATTACAGAATCACAGAATCACAGAATGGTTGAGGTTGGAAGGGACCTCTGGAGATCATCTAGTCCAACCCCCCTGCTCAAGCAGGGACCTCTAGAGCATATTTCCCAGGATCACATCCAGACGGGTTTTGAATATCTCCAGCGAAGGAGACTCCGCTACCTCTCTGGACAACCTGTTCCAATGCTCTGTCACCCTCACAGTCAAGAAGTTTGTTCTCAGGTTCAGATGGAACTTCCTGTGGTTCAGTTTCTGCCCGTTGCCTCTTGTCCTGTGGCTGGGCACCACGGAGAAGAGGCTGGCCTCATCCTCTTGACACTCCCCCTTCAGATACTTGTACACATTGATGAGATCGCCTCTGAATCTTCTCTTCTCCAGGCTGAACAGGCCCAGCTCTTGCAGTCTTTCTTCCTAGGAGAGGTGCTCCAGCCCTCTAATCCTCTTGGTAGCCCTCCGCTGGACTCTCTCCAGGAGTGCCATGTCTCTCTTGTACTGGGGAAAATTAGTGCACACCAAACTCAGAGTTGACTGGCATTAGTAAGATAGGCTGCAAACACTTCAGGCACTGTTTCACCACCTTTTCAGCTGCCCTGATCGAGGTATCAGTTACTTGTACAAAAGTGGGACAGAGAATTTGCATTAACCTCAGCAATCCCAGTTTATGCATCTGCAATGCGTGTGTGAAGACGCTTAAACAGCGGCAGCTCCCTGGGAATTACCTTACTCAAAAGACACCAGTTGAGGTCAATATGTTCTGGCTTTGTCTCCTTCTTCATATACACCTTATGTCTGGTTACTAGTCTCAGCAAAATTGCTACGATATTTACTCTAATACTTTATTAGATCTTTCTTTCCCAGTGACCTATGCATCTATACCGCCCAGTGGTGTGCCTCTTGTTTTGCTCAGGGTTGTAAGCTGACTCTTTGTACTATTATGGGGTTGCTTCATGCTCAATGCAATGGTGAGAAAATATGGTCATGAAACAAAAAGGACAGTAAACATCATATTCCACGCTTTGGACAATACGAACACAGGTCAGTCTAGACTTGCTGAGCCAAGGACCAGGTCTCAGGCTAAGTACCTATTATAAGGACCCTGCAGACCTAGAGGGTTGATAAAGGAACTAATCTAGAGGGTGTCCCTGTTCCCTGCAGGAACCACTGGAATTGCTCAGATATGTGCCAAGAGCTCTAGGCTACTAATAGCTCTAGGCTAATGTTCTGCCTTTAGCTTGAGCCCCCAGGAAGTTCCTAGATACTATGGCCTGTCGCAAAGTGGCAGGTGTGAAACAACTTGGCAGTTGTAGATTCATTACAGCGCGTTGTTATAAATAGGTCATCTCCAGTTACTGCTCAAATTAAGCTATACATTCCATTTCCTGTCTTTGATGTTTACTTCTAGTTTGATATCTAATTAAATATTGTCAAAATAAAACCATTACTGATGCCATGTGTTAATATAAGCACTCTGTTTACCTTGTTTGCTAATTTGAGAGGCTTAGATTAAGATGCAGTCCACATATGGACAAGGAAAGCTGGAGAACCCTCAGGATAAGAATTGCAATACAGCAATTCTTTACCTAGGTTAGTACTTTTTCTGACTCTGACTCAAAACCATACTCTCTTCTGCTGTTCACATTTCAATAGACTTGCACTTCATTCTGAGATCATAATGCCATTCAGAGTATGCTGCAAATCTTAGCTAGGGGAAGCCAATTATTTCAAAATGTCTCTGGAGGTTTATGTACTCGTGGCAAAGGATAAATGTTTGTGGGGTAGTTAGGACACTATCAACAGTTCATTAAGACTATACTTCCTTGTTAGCTGGCATTTTCCTTGCACTTAACTCCCATATAATGTGCCAACAATAAGGACCATGCTTTTTAATATTCTGATATTAATAGTCCTTTCCTCTTTCTGCATGAAGCTACTTTATCTCCAGAAATATGAGGATTGTATAAAACCATTCAAATAGCAGATTCTGCCAGGGAATTGAAAAACCAAATAGTCTGTTTTGGGGAAAAAAAATAATTGTTATGCATTTTGTTTCATAACATTTTATTTCACTTTAGCCATCTAAATGTTAAATATCTAGTCTAAGCCAATCATACAGGCTCCTTAGCCAGTCCGAGACAGCTGGGACTTCCTAGACACAGCCTTGTCTCAATATATTGACTACAGAGGGAATGACAAGGCTAGATTAAGTGCCTAACTTTTCAGGAGAGTCAAACTTTTCATAAGTCTACTTTTAATGATAGTCACAACATAAACATACTCTTAAATTCTACTTCTTTCTGCTTCCCCACAAATTTAGCTGCCAGCAGAAAATTGAATTTAGAGAAGAAAGTGCTAGAGATTTTAGGCATCTATTCATATCTTCATTGTAGCTCTTGAATGGTAGGTAATGGGTAGCTATTGATTTCATATGTTTAGTGGACTTACAACTCATAATTTTATCTACAATTTTTTATTGTGCTTTTCTATTATATGATAGGAAAACGGGCCATGGTAATGAGATACTCCGCTGCTTATTTGCCTGTTAAGTCATAAGCTCCCAGCACTGCCTTTGAAGCGGATCTGGAGTAACAAGGTCATATTTGATCTGCTCAGCTACAGTTGTCCCTCAATAGTCCTACTGCCTGTTTCACAACCCTTATAACGGGGAGGGAAAGTCAGGCTGCTTGAAGAAGGAGATAAACGTGAAGAAAAAAATGCTGTTTTGCAAGGGGGACAAAGTGCAGTCCAGGGCTGATATTCTTATCATATGTTTAGGTATCTTCATTGCACTGGAACTAGTCAACCCGAGCTCCTCTTACCTTCAGTGTGAGAAAAGAGCATTTTTAAAATGTGATTTATCTGCCGTATTTCAGATGTCTGCCTTAACACAAGATGAACTGCACTATCAAAGTGCCTCCTCTTCCTCCTCATCGACTATTAAGGGAGTCCAGGACAACAAGGTGCAGAGCGGGTATCAACAGCAGAAATGTCTGTATTTGGTCACATTAATCCCGTTCCTGATATCTGGTTTTCACATCATCAGCATAATACTCAAACTGTTGCTGTGTTACTGACATCAGCCGTGCTATCAAGTACAAAATTGGGCCTGAGGTTAAGAAAATGGTGGATGTTGTACTTTGGTACTCTGAAGTAAATCGAGAGAATTGTTTTTGTAATTGAACACCTAGTTGCTTATTTGGTGTACATCAGAAGCATGCTGTTGCTTTCCATAATGTCATACCACTTAATAATAGTTGTAAAGCAGGGAGCAAAGCAACACAAACGCGGTGGAAGAGAAACCTCATATGGATACACACACACAATTATTTCTTTAGCAAGCTAAAATATGACTCAGTTCCTGTTTTCTCTCTGCCTTGCCTTATCTTCGTCTACCTGATGGAAAGATCAAATAAAAGTCTGAAGAAACAGCTGGAGATCAGAGTGCTACCCTGTCCAGCACTAGCAGAACAGTCACCATAAGAACTGCTGCCTAAAACTGATCAAGAAATGAGCTGTAATGTACTTTCTACTGACCTCAGTGTTTCCATTTGCAAAACAGAGGTGGTGATATTTACCACAAATCTTGGGGAATTTGTTAGTTTTTAAATCAGAAAGTGCCAATTCATCAACATTGGAAACATCCATGGAATTGCCATAATTTTAGTGCTTAGATAAAAGAGAGGAAGGAATAAAAAGTTATCACTTCAATTGCTATGCATCCTAGCTAGATTAAAACCACAGGTTAGATCAGTATGGATTGTCTGTCCCTACTAAAAATATTACTATTTTGATATGTTTTGATATGTTTGATGAAAACATATCTTTAAACTCTGCATGGACCTTAATATCCAGAAAACTAGATTATCACAAACTGCAGAATATCAAGATTTAAATCATTTTATGTGGTCACATATAAAGTATTAGGAAGAACGTGACTTTGCATGCAAGTTGCTTTGACTGCTGTTAGCAGCTGGAATGATTCTTGGGAACTGATATAGCTCAGAGAATTTCCACACAATCACAAACAATTCAGTTACCCTGGTTTAGCTGCAATGATACCGCTGATCAGACTAACTATAGCAACCCACTGTGAGAGTGCTTCAAGGCTATTAGGAATGTGAAACAAAACATATTCATTTTGCCATTGGAAAGGCTATTTAAGAATATGTATTTTAATTTGCAACTAGGTGGCAAGCAGCTTGGAAGCAGGCTAGTTACCTTGAGAAGCAGAAAATGGATGAACTGTAGGACCTGATAGCTTGCGATTGCGTGAAAAGACTTTGAGAACCAAGCAAGATCTACACAGCAACTGAGATATACAGTACAGTAGTAGGTTTAAACATACCTCAGCCAACTAAAACAGAGCTGTAACTGAATACAAGGGCTTCTCATTCCTACATGCTTACCTCAGCTACATTGCACTGCAGTTTGTGCCTTGAGCCCTCTAAGGTATTGCTGTTCCTGCTACCTAGACGACCTGCTCAGGTATGCCTATGCCTATTGCAGTTCCTTCCCTATCGATAGCATAGATATTCATAAAGTTAGTAGAGGCAACCCATTTATGGCAAAGCATGCCAGTAGAATAGAGAAGCAACCCTGCCTGTATGACTGCCTATCTTCTATATAGCGATCTCTGCAGGTTTATTTCTAGCATTTTGAAATTCAGCAAGAAAAACTGACCTGTCTGATTACCCTGAAGTAGAGGTAAAGCTCTGTGAGAGGAATACTCTCCAAATAAAAACCTTAGAGGCCTCTAATTAGCAAAAAGGTCATTGATGGCTTAATGACCAAGTCCCAGGTGCCACATTAATGAGTATAAAGTCATTGAAGAGATTTGTGATAAGTAAATAGGTTACTGTATAACTGCTCCAGCATATTCCCTATCACTCCAAGGGCAAGCAAGAAGGAAGAATGGATTTCCTGTGTGAGCAATAATGAGAGACAAAGGAGACTCATTAATGCTTTCCGCCTGGGTATTTTGGTGGGCTGGTTCATTCCCCCCAGCACCTTCCATGCTGTTTGTTACAGCCTAGAGCACTATAAATGAGAATAAACCTTTACGAATGATTGTTACAGAGAAAACACTTTGGGGGCATTGTGCATTGTTAGTTGCGCACCATGGAAGGAAACTGAGGATGAGTCACAGGAAACGGGGAGAGCTGTGCATCACCTATCTCTCTAGGGCAAGGACGTCGCGGTCATGGAGTGAATCCAGTGGGTGTAGGTACTCCGTAAATAACTAAATCACAGTCAATGGAACAGCATGTTCAGCAAAAGGAAGCAGCACAGCGTCTCACTTTCTCCAACGTCTATATGTTTTGAAGAAGCACCATGCACTCTTTTGTTCTTTGCCTGACTTATTCCAGCTCTTGGGTAGTGATATATTGCATAAAACCATGAGTTTGGATTAATGCATTAATCAGCAGTCTTAGCCAGGGACTCTCACTTGGAAAATGCTGTGCCTTCTAAGGGTGGGATTCCTCTTTTTAGCTTGCAAACGGGTAAATCTACAGACTGTGCTTGTCTTCTAGGGTCTCTCTGTAGCCACTTGAAGATGGCAATTAATCACGTTCTAAGGGTCAAAGTGAGACACAATGAATTGTCCTTGGAAGAAACCTTCTCTTACCATTACCTAGAAAGGGAATCTCTAGAAAATCCCTAGAAAGGGCTAGAGGGAAGGAAGATGAACAAAGAAAATCCCTTTGTTAGAGACTGAACTATAAAGGAAGAAAAAAAAGAGGCAGATAGAAGGACTTGGCTTGACCAAGGCCCTAAAAGAGAATACTAAAAAAGTGAGGATTATCATCCACCCCTACTATTTCCCATCAAGGTTCTTTTTAAGTAGAACTTATGGCACAAAGTTTACGTGCTAAACCAGTTTAACTCACTAAAAATGAGTGAGTTCCCTGTTGATGTCCATCCTCCTATTTTTCCATACTTTCTTAGTTTGCCATTTCTTCTATTCAAAAACCATATACTTTAATGACTTTCTTTTTGTCAACTCTCCTTCCTTTCCATGGCCAAAAAAAAAAAAAGCAAAGCAGGAATTAAAGAATGAAGCAAAAGAGTAGTGAAATCCATATATCCTACAGTTCCTTGTCTCCCAATTTTACATCAGGATAGTTTTAGCAAATAAGGAATCAAGTCAACATTCAGCTTAATTCACCCAACAATTTTAGTTTTGAAAAGTTACTTGAAAATTAACTGATTTTAAATGCTCAAAGTTGTATCTTCATTGATACTTTCTCTCAAGAGAAAGGTTTTAATAAGATCACTTTTCCCCAGTGGGATAATGTTTTTGTGTGGAAAAGAAAGAAGAAAGAAATGCTGAATGTTAACTGTTTCTTATGTTAGCTTCTACTCTAAGATGCCAGGACCGTCAAAAGCCTTGAGGCACAGTTCCAAATTGTGGCTGCCATGCTACTGATACATGTGTTGCTCTTTGAGGGGCGCTGGGCTTCACGCCACCCCTTTCTCAACTGATAGTGCTTCCTGTGCACCGTAGGTGGTGAATAAGCTATTCCACAGCTTTTCTTCAACAAACACCTTGGAGTAGGTCAGGGCAGTTGAAGATGTCCATATGCCTTTTCATCCCAGCATGACTCCACACACTTGGACCCAAAAGACTGGAAAGTTCTAATAGGAAAAAAAAAACAAAACTGAGCAGCCAGACTCATTGTATTTCAATCCTGATTTTCCAGCTAAGAAAGGCTGCAAACTGAATCACTTTCATTTTGCCTCAGCTGCTGAAAGATAATGTAAATGTACTGAGGTGCTTAAGTTACTTGGAATATCTGGGGCAAATTTACTAAGTTGTCTTCACCTGCTTGGGTGTAATCAATGGAGGATAACTGTCTAGTCAAGTGAGATTTAAACCTGCTTTGCATTATGACTGACTGGAGGCACCTGATGATGGATTTGGACAGTTGAACTTCAGCTGAAGTATTTACAGCTTGCGAAAAACGGCTGACATTTGGAAGTGATGTGCAGTATTTAAAGATTTCTGATTTAATGTGTTTTAAGAGATCCCTAGATGTGGAAGCTTTCAAGTTAAGATCTTGGGAATTTTTAAGTCATAGGATTTGTTTAGTGATTAGGAGTGAGTTCTTTTAGGTTAACATATAGGAACTAGTAAATCTAATTCATCTGCAGCTGTACAGTACTTTATGCTGGAGAGAGATCTGATGAGGGCTCTAGTAAGTTATTTATTGTAGTTTCCTCAAAAGCTCTATCTGTAAAGGAAGAAAAGTTCAGTGGTTAAGATGATAGTATGACACTGAATTCCAAGTTCATTTCTCTGTTCTCTGGAAGACTGGTGGATGATTCTCTGGTAAGTGACAGAGTGACTTACGTGTCCATTCCCTAACAGAGATGTGGTTATGAAAGACGCTATGAGATGCCATGGAAATGATGATTGTGCCAGTAATAATTCAATCCACAAAATATGCCTCAGTGAGTTTTCAATCTCCCTTTGTTCTCAGGCCATGCTCAACAAAGTAATTCTGACACTTTCACTCCTAATGTTTGGAGGGGTTGATCTGGCAAACACATTAGAATGTCCTTATTATTGGGTAATGCATAGGATTCCTCTGATAGCAAATATGACATAGATGCTTTAATAAGCAGGAGCACTGGTTGAGAGATGGGGAACTTCCTTGAGGACAAAAAAAGTATGTTATTCCCTCTACTGCTCCTCTTTCTCTCACTTGCGCTTTCTCTTTCCCATATTCTGTTCTGCACATGGGTTCTGACATACTGATTTTACGATCAAAGGTGTCAGAAATAATTTTGAGGAAAAAGGATTGACTTTTCCACTCTTTCCTGTACCACAAACTTTTCAATTTTTGACCAAATTGTGTTAAAAATGTGAATAGGAATATAAAAATGGCCAGGCTGTGTCAGATGTAGTTAAATATACAGTGTTAGATGTACGTGGAATTAGTATTAGAAACAGGGCAGGAGTGTTTTTTCTCACTTTTTGGTAATCAGCTGTTTAAGGACCTCTTTGGTCAGAGGCTGCATTAGGATCTTTGTAGTATTTAATAGTTGCCCAATTTCCGTGCTTTTCAATAAGCACTTCATGAACCTTGTCATATTGTTGGCCACTATGATAGGATGTGGGAATGCATTTAACAGCTGAACATGCAATATGAGGGGAAGGGGCAGAGTCATTCCTTTTGTTTGTTGTTATGATAGCACCCGTTTTTCAGATTTGAGAGTGAATAATTACTCCGTGCTCACATTCCCTATTTCTCTCATAATTTCTCTCTGCTGCAGTCTACGCCGAATGATGCGTTCTCTGCTGGGGTCCTTTAGACTATTTAGTCTCCCTTCATGGAAAAGTTATTCTGTACTTCTGATGATCTTTGTTGCCCATGCCAAAAGCAATCCTCAGTGCTAAAGGTTAACCTGCATTAAACACTGGAAAAGTTCATGATAGAGAAATTCACAGAGGAATACTGAATACATAGAAATTATATTTAAGTTAGCAAGTTTCTGAGTTGAAAATGATTGTTAAATAGGAAACTACTAGAATGAGACGGTACGTTTCCTTTTCTTTTATTCTTTTCTAGAAATATACTACGTACAGTCTTGGAAACAGGATACTGGGCTGGATACTGAGGGACTTTAGGTCTGAACCAGTATGGCTATTTGTATGTCCTCTTTGTACTTTTTATAACTTCTTAGCTCAGTCTCTCTCTCTCTCTGCCTCTTTCTGTGCAATTTGTGAAATATTTTTCCCTTCTTTTTTTCTTCCTTACACAGCAAAAAAAATCAAAAAAAAGTCAGGACAGTTGTGTCCCAAATAGTTTCACTTACTAAATCAGACACTTCATTATGTTGCTTGATGAGCAGCATTGCTCTGAAATATTTCAATGAGCTTTTCAAATATGGGTACAGTGAAAAGCATAAAAGATGCAGAAAGTACTTAAAGATCTGCCACTCTATTCTTATACAACACTACCATTTTTTATCTTTATTCTCCTTCTTACCGATTATTGTTCTTGCTTTTCTCCACTCTCTTTCTGTTTACCCACTATCTATCAATCACTCTCTGTTTTCCTCTACTTTTTCTTTTCTTTGTCTACTAAGCAAGGCATTTTTTAACTTGTTTGTTGGTGTTTTATTTTATTCACAGCTGAATCTAGAAGTCCCATGTCTTCCATACAAATAAGCAGCAGAACAACACTGAGGAAGAGCCCAGACTTTCCGTCTTTTGGAGCAAATACCAAAAAATCCCGTTGGCATCAACAGCAAAGAGCATGAGCTATGGAAAGAGCCGGAGGATTTTCAAAGACATTTGCCCCTTCTGTAGTTTTACAGACGCATTCCTTTTCTTTTTCGTTTGTTTTGTTTCTTCTCTTTCTGACAGTGTTGGTGTTCCTCTGTTGCCACCTGAGGGAGTAAAGTCTCCAAACCCATTTATTTCTGTCGGGCAGTTTTGTAACCATGTAGATGATGAGCATTCTGGACAGGAACAAGTCACAGTACAATATATTCAGTAAAAGCGCTGTGACTGAGAAATAAACATTTGGCAAACAGAGGCACTCGGCTTGGTCAATAAATATATTAGTTTGACAGTGTGGGCTTACGGGCTGGATGATGCAGCTGCTTGAAAGCAGAAAGTTATGGCATTCATAAAGAAGAAATGGCCATACAGTTCAAAATTATTGATCCATACACCTTCAAAACTAGTAAGTACTAACAATATCATTATAAGTTGTCACACCATTTGCTTTCAAAACCTAACCAGCTTAAGGAGCCAGTGGTCCCTGTATAATAAATGGAAAAAGCAAGTAATTCAGAGGACTGAATTTAGAAGCCTGAAGTAGAAGGCAATGCAGAACATCACAGTCAAAGACTTAAGACGGGTAGAAAGAATATTATGTCTTGTACAATTAAATAGATTTTTTTAGCAAAATGGCTTCTTTTGCTCTTAAAGCTTTTGACTCTACTAGCTTGTTCATGGGAGGAGATTAGCCATTGTTCATGGATGCTGGATCAATTCAGTTCTTACGTAAACATGAACAAGGAATTAAAGAGATGCATGGACCTCTTATTTGTCTTTAGCGTGGGGCTTAGTTTCACCTGTGAAGCTGATTTACTGAGTGAAGAAGTTCCAGTTTTATGTAGCCATTTTCAGAGTGGAGCTGCACTTTCATCCAGAAGTTCAGTCCTAATCCACTCTCTGTCATATCTTCTGAGTTAAAATTTGGTTCCTGTAGATCTTTTCATATGTAGACATGTCCATATGTTTGAAATGAGAGTTGCAGACAGAGCATTAACTTGTACACGCATGAAGAGACACATGCGAGAGCATAGGTGCATTCACAGCGCTGATCACAGTAAGGAAAATGTTATTGCTGGATTTTCCTTTTGGACTGTTTTTTATTTTCCTGCATCACAACAATACTTACTCTTTTCTATCGCCTCATACAACACAAATTAGCTTCAGACGTTCTTTCGATTTTTTTCTGCAATGTCTTTTTACAAGCTCTCCATATCAATGGCACAAAGGAATTTAGCTTTGGCAGAGGACTTTAGGGCTTGTATTGCTTGCATAACCGTAACTGGCGTTTTCTACTGTTGCTCCAGGCAGAGATGAGTATGGGGATGTTCCCACCAACGGTTTCAATCAAAAAATAGCAGAGGTTTCGGGTTTGCTTCTGGAGCACTCTAAAGAACTGAGTTTGGAAGTGAGCTCTAACCCAAATAATACATCTGTTTCTATGCAGTATATGGAAAAGAGGGTAAAACCCCTGCTTTTCTTCTGTGAAAGCAGTAGTCTGGGTGATAGTTTGTGCTGTCTTCGAGTGCGCAAACAGTGTCTGTTAGCCATACTGAAGGGAAAAGAACACACTTCCCAAGGAAATCAGAGTTAAATCAGGTCATCTGACAGAAGGGAAATATTCTGAATAAAGAATGAAATCTTTTGGGATAACTTACCCTGCTCAAACGGACGCAAAAGGAAGTGAGGTGACGACACCCCTTAGGAATGGAGACTCTTAAGCGCTTTGTTTCCAATGCAATGAGAAAAATGTATTATAACTGGGATAGCATACTGGTGCCAAAAGTCTAGTCCAACTTTGTATGTAAGTACTTTTTAAAAAATAACTTACTGTTCACACCCATAAAAAGGTTGCAACGTTGGCCCAGAGCACAAAGGCATCATTAAACACTGAAGATGATGTTGACTTTTCACGTTTCACTTTGTCCCTTGCATATACACTTAGTGAGTCTCTAAATGCAGCGGATGTCTCAAGGAGGGCAGAAAAAGGGAGAGACATGCCCATTTAAAGTGAGTCAGACCTTAATCTTAACCATTCTTTTAAGGAGTTCAATATGTATGCGCATGTGTCTGTTACATATCAAACGATGACCAAGTCTCAGGCGCACCAGATTCAGTGGGAGAAGGGAAGCACCTGAAGGATCTAGGTCAGTGGAGTCAGTCCCTAGAAGCTGTAGGAGCCTGGAAGATACTTGAGAATTCCTCATTATCTGTGACAAAATCATGTATTGGATAAGTACTAGCTCCCAAGTGCAGGCGCTTCCCTTTGCTAATTCTACAGCTCCAGTTTTTCTGGTACTGAGTTAACCTCAGTAAAGGTGAGTTAAACATTGTGTAGAAGAGTCAGTGTAAGAGCAGGGCACTTTAAAAGGAAAAATCAAACTCCAGACTGGTTTGCAAGAACTAGAAGGTTTTAAGAAAGAAAACGTTAAATACTAGAAAATACGAGGCAATTCACCAGGGTCTTCCACGCTCTTGTTGGCACACTCTGGAATAATTTAAATCAATTTTCAGTGCATTCTGAGAAAGCTGTAAGTGGCTGGGATTTGTTACCTATTCCTACTACGATGCCATAATAAAATGCCTAGAATTAACCTAACAGACTGGAGCAATTAGCATTTAAAAAATCAATTAGCCTTAGTCTTATTTCATTATTTCGTTTTTATATATGTTATATATGTTCTTCCAGAGTTTCTGCCACGCCATCGAGTGGGCTTAGAAAACTTTGGGCTGCTTTAGGGGAAGTTGTGAAATAAAACGCATAGCGCATAGCGCTCGAACTCCCAACTTCTGTCACACCTTGGTATTTTAGGAACTGTGAAATTACATTAAGGCACTGCAGTAGACACTGATTTGTGTAGACACCAGTCCCGGCGGCTTCAGGGTGAGACTACCGCCGTCCTTGCCCCGCGTGCACACGGACGCGCTGCTTCCGCAGCCTGAACGGGGGAGTCGGTAAAACTGGGCTGTGTTGGGGAAGTGGGGAGGGTGCCCCGGACTGACTGGAGAATTGCAAAAAGCTGCCTATGTTCTTACCAAACACGGAGCAGTAGCCGAACTAGAGATGTTCCTGTTTTGGCTCCTTTCTGGACTCCGTAAGTAAAATGAGACAAAGTGGTGCTGTCCTTACTAAACGTGTGGGGATGCTATTTATGAGAAACATATGTATTTTAATGCCTTTTTATGAAGTTATAAGGCCACAAAGTTGAAAGTCTTAGCACGACCTTGTGATGCTCACCTAGGAAGCATGGTTTTAGGTTTGGAGCTTAGGGTCTGAAACTAATTATTTTCTTGGAGACAGTCATTATTAAAACTTGATCAAGCTTTTATTGAAGACACGGAAGAAGTAACATGTTTACAATACAAAGCATGACCTCCTCTGGAATTTATAATGGTGTCCCTTATTCACTTTTCCTTGCAGAAAGTCCTTAAAATGATAAGGAAACTGAATGTTTAGATTAAATTAGAGATGATAATAACTTCTTGGGGTTCAGGGGAATTGAAGGGGAAGACATAGACTGAAGTTGTTGAAAAGTGACACTGATTGCGAAGACAGAAAAAAGTCTTCAAAAGAAGTAAATATCTTTCAATATCTACTACTTTTTTTTTTTTCCAAAAGACAGACTAGAGTACATGGGTCATAAATGAAAACTGATAATCATGACTTTGTGGTGAGTAATGAGACCTAGCAGAAGCGTCAGGATTTGGACCTTTGCTGTTCCTGGTGTTTCTGTGTTTCCACATGCCTGTTCCCAGTGTTAACAGCAGGAGAGTTCCTAGGGCTATGCCTTGATGTCGAGAGAAAAAATTTCCAGACAAAAATCACGAGGGGATTGTCCCACGTTGCTGAGATGGCTTGTATGTTCTAGGAGTGCGCTTATCAAACTTGAATATCTGAATTTAATGGTCAATTTGTACTGAACGATTTTGGATAACTCTGTCCTTAGCTCTGGCAAATCCCTCTGCCACATATCATTGCCTTCATGACAAAGCCATTAAAAAGGGTGTTGGTCTGTTACTTGGCTACCACAGTTTATTGCCCAGAATATCATCTGATCGGGAAATCAGTGTCCAGGCATCAAAAATGTAGTACAGACAGGTAAAAAAAACCTTTTTTGTTTTTTCTGAAGTTACTAGGAACTGTAGTATGGAATGGCAAGAAAAATTAGCTGAGACTAGCGTTTCCAGTAAGATATTTGTTAGTTGTGGCATAGAGTAATTGATTTTGCTATGGATGCATAGCCATTCTACATCAGAATCAGAGGTGAGAATCACCAAATTCTCTCCCACTTTTATACTCTCAACTAGACCTTATACTTTAGTGTTTGTTATTTAGGAATGTTGATGTCATAATTAGCAAAAAAGTTAACTGTCATTGGAATTGGATTTTAATACATGTAATTAATTGATCTTTTGAGTGATTATTTGCATTGTTCCGTCTTTCATTCATGCCAAGCAATAGTGTTGGTAACACACTGAATCTACATTAGATATTACTTTTTGTCTGTCAGATACTCCTATAAGAAAGGTCATTGTAACCAAGTCAGCTGTGCTTGCTGATGTTTTTTGTCTTCAGATCCGTCACCGCATATTGCGATGGGTTAACGTCCTTGACCAAGTCAATCCATTAGATTTATTGTTCAGGGTAAAATTCGATGGTGCTGTGCAAATTATTAATGTTTAGGTTCAGTACAAATAGCTTTTAAATTTGTTTTTCTCCTAGTGTTGCTATCAGAGCATAAAATAAGTGCACGGCTTTCTAAAAATAAATGAGAGATTAGAAACAGAATAAACTTGGAGGGTCAAGAGCCTTGATAACTACACTGGAATCACAACAAGATACCAGACTTCCAGCTGCTTGCTTCTTCCTCCTCTCCATTGATTGCTTCTGCCCTAAGTCAAACCTCTATCTTCAAAATTTGCAAATAGTGACACTTATGGGCCACAGAAGCACCAGAACGTGCATCCAAGTTACTGGAAACTGGCCTGATTATCATTTTATTTTTCTAGTATTTCCCTGATATAATTAAAAACTAACATATTAAAGTTTTTAAGCCCAAGTGTTTCCCTTTGTCTCCCATTCCTTTGGTCTCATTAGCTTGACAATTCCATTTCAGATTTCAAAGGAAATTAAATGAGGAATTGGTTAATATAAAAGGAAAGAGACAGGGCAGCTGAGCTTCCTTGAAGCAGTTGCTGAAATATGAGGCTGGGGCAGGACTTCAAGCACTATAAAACGTTGACTGTAAGTGTAGTAGTGTGAGACAGCTCTGCTAAGCACATGGGCCTTTCCAGCAAAAGACTTACGTTGCCTATTTGATTTATCTTCACTTTCCCTATGGATTACTCCAGTGCCTTTTCTGCTTCAGTCCAAATTTACTAACCAGAAGCTTGAAGCGTTTGTAAATAGGTTCCGCTTTTCTCCCCTAAAAAAGGAGTGTGATTATTGTAAGTCAGGCTGCATAGGATTCAAGCGTGGTGTGCAAGGTGGCAGTCTAGAAAATAACAAAGTAAAAGGCCTGCAGGGCTCGTTCTTCAGGTTTGTGGATCCAGGCACAAAATTTGAAGGGGCTTTAGTGTCCCTAATTAAAAAGGAAATTGTAAGTAAGACGGAAAAGCAGCTTCTAGGTGTGGTAACAAGGCGTCGGCTGAAAATGCTCAGTCCCTGAAATGGCAAGGGAAGTGCTGTGAAATCGTTGTCCATAACGAAGAGCAAACTATGCCTACAGCCTCTTATGAGAGGAGTGATGCATTGATTTTTCTGTGCTGCTTTAGAGATATTACATGTTACGCTTCCACAGAGGACCAGGTGAAGCAATTGCAGGAAAGTATTTTACCACTTGGTCTCCTAAGGAAATTAAACTTTGGTAACCGTGTTACACCCACCTGCCTGTAAATCTCTGCCTCCACTCCAACCACTCACTAGTTTCTAGACTTGTCAAGGGTAGTAATTTCACAGATACCAAATTTCTGTAACTCTTCTAAAATGGGAAGCCTCGGTTAGGGATATGAGTTGTATTAACACCCCTGAAGGAAAGGGTATGATACCATGCTACTCTTTGAACACCAGAGAGTCCCCCCCTCATCACGGAAACAACTTTCACTGGAAAACCTTTGAACAGAAAGCGGCGTTGGAGCTTGCAGTTCTCCTGTTTCATAGAGCATTTGTGACTCTTACATGTTTCTTTGTAAACAAATTGTATACAAAGGGAATGGTGAGTGTTCAGGTACTGGAGCAATAGGAAAGGCGGTAGCTTGCAAGTTCCTCAACATCATGTTTCTTTTTGCTTCGCTAGCCTTTATTTGGGCATTTATCTCATCTGTGGCTAAGAGCTTTGTGTGAGGCAGAGTCCCTTAAAAGAGTACTGCTGAGCTTCTGGAAGTCTTTGTATTCTGTTATTCGCTAACCATGTGGGGGAAGTAGAACTGTCCTGAGTTATGTTTGCGCATGCTGCAATTAATTTCTCACATTAGTGAGAGGCTAACATAATGTACAGTACGTTAGCTTCCTTGTTACATTTCTTTTGGTATTGACTTGTAAACGACTTGAGCGAAAACTTAGTAAAAAATGCTTTCAAACTAATAAGGGCAAGCTCATAGAATTCATTATAATACTTCAGCTGTAATATATTTGTCGTATTAACTCAGCACACCGCAGAACCCATGAAAATACTACCTGAAAACAAGAGTTTAATTTCTGTGGAGCTGATAGACGTTGTTCTTCCTCTGGCAGAATGGAAGTGAAACTGACTGGTTCAAAGATTTGGCATTAGAATACAAAGTGATGCAGGACAGAAATCTGTGTGGGCGTCCCCGTTTTAAGGTGATACTAATTGTCCTATTTCGGTGAATCAAAAGCATTTTGATATTTTAATATTGGAAGCATTCGTCTTGACAGTGCTGGTAGCACATTCTTGCAGGCCATCTTATAAACAAGGTGGAATGTGTGATTGTAAGTGAAGAAGTGAAGTGTGAAGGGTGCAGTATGTTATATATATAACGGAACAGAAACTTATTCTGCCGTACTGCTAAAAAAAGAGGAACATTGCTCTGCATCTGGAATGAAAGGGATAGAAATTGTTTTCATATTTCAAATATTTCATATCTGAAGACACTTTCAGAGCTGGGGTTTAGGAAAGATCATGATTAAAGAAATAATTATTCTTTCTACAGAAAAGGAACCTCTACAAGTTAGGTTCTTGCCTTAGATGACATTCTATTTCCTAGAAGTTTCTGGGTCCTTTGAAAAAAATCCCGGTCTAAATATTAGTTTTCATATACTATTCTAGAAGAAAAGTACGCTGAAGATTCATAGCTGATAAGATCCAGTTATTATTCCTTCCCTGTTATCTTGCCTGGAGGGGGATAAAATAAAGAATAGTATTAAGCATTGTGTCAAGGGCTAATGAAAAATCTATATATTATAGGAATGAGACTTCAGAGGGCATGTACTGGTGGAGTGAGTTTCGCTTGAAAGAATGAGAACAGGCTGATAAGATAATGCTGTTTTCATCTTCTCATTTGAGAGAAGAAAGTGTTAAATCTTCTATTCCTGTACTTACTGACTGATCTTTGGGAAACCACTAAAATGCCTTTTGTTAGGTCTACCACGAATTATCTTGGGTACTTTTTAATGAATAATACTTGTAAAGTATTTCAGATATTTGGAAGGAAAGTGTTACAAAAGTCTAAGCACACAGGAAAAATGAATTGAGATGTTCTCTAGGATGATGTAATGCAGAGACACATAAAAGATGCACAAAAGCCATACTGGCGCCATTAACAATGACTTTGTTGGTAGTGGAGAAATTAGTGCTTATAGAAAAGGTGAGCCAGTGTAAATGATACAGCATGTGTTGGGACAGGAGGAAGAAAATCGTAAGCTCTGTAGTGCTAAACTCAGTGGAGCAAAATACAGAGTTAGCAAACAAGCTCGTTCTGGAACTGAAAGAAAATAGCCATATCCTTGCAGTTTTGAGTGTCAATAGCTTGTTAGACTGGATGCTACAGGGCAATGACACATATGCTGTTTACATACCTGAGAGAGTGGTGGTGTGCATTGCTATGTTAGATGCACAGATGCAGGCTAATGTTAGTGCTCACAGATATATCTTCGCAGAACCAGTAAGCTTCTTAGTTGAAGAAACATCTTTCAGGAAAGTTAGGCTAGTCTGTAGTTTTTCTGTTGTGTGTTGAGGAAAAAAGCTGATGACTGTTAGAACACTGACAGCATGTGAAAGATGAAGCAAACTGATAATAATGTGCCTTAGGATGAGACTGGCTAATAATTGATAAAATAGACCTCTGTGTTCAGGAACCCAAAAGCAAGAAAGTTAGCATAACTAAATCACATCACCTTCATTAAGCACAGAGGGAATGGTGCCCTGATGCTGACCTAAGAACCACCAAGAGGCCAAAAACAAAGAACACATTAGGCAATCTGAGTTTCTTTTAGTTCAGAGTTTATTTGGTCTAAGTTTTGACCCTTCTCTCTCCATCTCCACCGAAACAGGTATTGCAAAGTCCTGCTCCAAACCTCAAAGCTAAGGCTTAACTAGAGCGGATCACCAATTTTGTACTAGTTGTTTGTGCTAGGGAGAATTTCTTTTTAAAAGGTAGACTAAGGAAGATTTAGTGTAATCCTGGAGAACTTACAGAGTATTTGGAGTAGTTTGGCTTTCCCCTGCCTCCAGGTGTGTTTCCTCTTCTGTTGCAGAAACGTCCAGAGTGAAGGAGAAACATATGGCTATATACACAGCTGTATTCCTATGGTGGCAGGAGCCTAGCTACGTTCAAACAATTCCTTCAAATTCTTAGTGTTGTATGGAGCATGTGAACAATTTAGTTCTCATCTAACAGCATTCTGAGTCAAATTCATCCTCCGACTGAGTTAAGCACTAGAAGTATAATAAAATAGTAATCATTGAAAAAAATAGGGCATTATATGTTTAATTCACTGACTGAAATATGTAATGAGCATTCAGAATCAGTTCTCTCTGACACAAAGAAAGCTTATTGCTTTCCGCAGAGTTCTGGGAGGACCAATGGCACATCATGGAATTTGTGAAAGGTTTTTTTGAATGTTTTATCTCCTGAAATCATCCAAAGGCTAAACTGAAAACAGCTCATATGGTCTGAAAACAGGTTACCAGAATGAAATCTGATTACTAGGCAAATGCCACTCTGAAGGCCTAGGAATCACTACAGTTTTGAGTTTTACCCGTTGACTTTATTGAAAAGGAATAATGAAAATGAAGAACTTAAAAAGATCCACCCAAGCACAGTTCTTCCCTCTGGGCCACTGTGGCTCCATAATGCTAATTTTTACTTCAGGTATTACCACAGGAGTTAAAGTACAGATTAGATATAGAACATCTCTGTTCTCTGCTTCCTGAGATTTGGGGACCCTCGCACATTGTGATTGCTTAGGGTTTATATATACTTCTGAGTGGGATATGGTTGAATACGGTGATAAGCCAAGCTGGAAGATAACAAAACACTGGTATAGGAGACAAATCTTAGAGTAAGACTTGTCTAGAGAAGAGAGCGCATTAAATATATCCATTGCACTTATGTTCAGCATAGCTGTGTTAGTGCAGTGCTTCATTTAAAGCCATGAACTTAATTCGCTTGTTGTTGAAAAGCTTGCTGAAGCCATGTACAGCTCTGTACTTCACTTTATTGTGCTGTGTAGGTGTGCTCCCAGGTCTCCATACCAGAATTAGTCAGTCACTGTAGAGATGCTGCGATGACCTTATCAGGATCCATTGAACTATTATATTTTGTCATGCTTGTATGCCCATTTGATTATTTTTGAATCCCTGAGTTCCTTCATTATCCTTCCACTGACCGTTTCAGTCCCCCTATAGGCTTGTCTTTTCCCTCCCTTTTCCCAGGAGTTCCTTTCGTTTCCAGGGTTGTGGCTATTTGGAAAATACTGTGTAGGAATCAGAGGTGTAATCTGATTGCTGATAGTTCACTTTGCAGTGAGCATCTTAAGTTGCCCTGCACAGAAAAAAATAAAAACAAACTGTGCTTGATCAGAGTCATCGCTTGTCAGAACCTGTTGCCTGCAATGGTGAAAGAACAGCATATGGCAGCTCAGTGCAAGTTTTCCATGACTGAGAATGGCCAAAAATTAATAAATGAAAAAAAGAAAGGGGGGGGAGGGGGAAAAGAAATCCACACGTAGGACTCTGGGCAACAGAATAACAGAATTACCATTTAGATTTGTGGGTTTTTTTGTTTCATTTGTTTTTTAAATAACGGAAGTAACCAGACAGGCAAGCATACTCATGACCCCAGGTTATTGCAAAGCAAACTTTTCTAACGTAAAAGGGGGACTTTTTACCTCTTTAAAACGATCAGGAGACCTGAAGCAATATTGATTTCAGATGAAGCACTGGAGCAAGAAAGGACGTAAGAAAAATGATATTTGAAAAAAGAGAGTCGGATCAATCAGTTGCATTTTTGCAAAGATTGGTGGAGAGAGCTTTTCTCTGGTCTGCTCTTACTTACGTGGTAATTTTGTGTTCATCTATTAGTACATATTGGTACTGTTCATATACAACATTTTGAGGTGTTTTATACAACATTTTGAGGTGTTTTATAACACTTATCATGCATTTTGCTGCTGTTCTATGTTATTAGATACCTCTTTGGAAGGTATATAGAAAATCTTTAGTAGTGAGGTAAATTTGGGGGAGATTGTATTGACCTGAAAGCAGATGACTGACTTTGTTCATTCTTTTTTCTGTGATTGTGGTGGCTTGTTAGTAACTTTGAGACTTTCATTATACCTACCCAGCTGTGTTCTTATGCTTATTACTTCCTCAAACTCTGAGCATAAGCACTCACTGGAAAATCTGTGGGGGTGAATTTCACCAAAATCACTTTGGCCAATCTTAAGACTTCATTGCATGAACATACCGTAATAAAAAAAAAACTTATTGATTATCAATGACTAGACCCCCCCCCAAAAAAAAAAAAAAGCCAAAGAAGTATCACACCTAAAGAGCCCAGTTCCTTTAAACGTATTATGTAGATATGGTAGTCTTTGCAGACCTTAATACAGAGTGGTCTTTTTGATAACTTTTAGAAATGGAAATTGAACCTATTATGCAGTCATTAAGAAAACCACCTCTGGTGTTTCCTAACTGCAGCTGTTCATTTGCTTTACACAATGGAAATTCTCTGACAGGAGGGTCCCGGTAAGTTGCTTGAGCCAGTACCATGGAAGACTATCAGTACTGGGAGAGTGGTCATGTGCTAGATTCATATACTTTTTAATTGGAAGCCAGGGCAGGAAACAGTTTTGGGGTAACACGTACATGCAAATGTGTATGTTTACGACTGTGTAAGATGATTAATTATTGCCTATATATGACTTTTTTTCTCCAGTAGTGGTAAAATTTTGCATCTGTGCAGGATAACTGACAATACATAACCCTGCAAGACATGGACTGCTGCTATATCAGTGCCCAAGAGATGTGATACAATTTTCTAGCCAGAGTTGGAGTTGGTTTTTGTTTATCGCTGTGGTCATCCAGTGGTACAGACATTTATAAAAAGGCCTGAGAACACCAGATTCCCATACCTCCTTCCATGGCTTTTAGCTCCCACCCACGCCCCTTTTCCCCTTGTTGGCACTCACCATTCTCCTCTTCCAGTGCAGATTTTGATCCTCAAGAGCATGGGAGCTGTGTTAATAACAACCAAAATGCAGTTGCCCTATTTGAAGAACCAGGAAATCTTTTTTTTAGGAAGGGGATTTAAGGCTATATCCTTAATTTCTAAGAAATTTCATTATCATTGACTTTAGTAGAAAACGAAATGCGCAACATGTGCCATGACACGGTAACATTTTCCTTTTCCTGAGAATCTTTTTTCTGCTTCCCCCTGTTCTTCCAGATCACCTTCACATTTGTCTGTGCCTCCATTTTTCACTTCTCGTTGTTTCTCTTTTAAGCCCCAAATCTCTGCGGATTGTATTAGATCATACTGCGAGTGCCATAGAACATCAGTTGCAGTTGAAATAGCTGAAATTGGCCAGTGTGGAATTCTGTGTTACTGGTTTTGCAGCACCGGTATGCTGACTCTTTCAGACATGGTTATATGAACTTTTACTGTCAGAGTGAGACTTCTGCACTTTCAGACTAGGGCTCCCAAGTTTTCATATTGACAACCAGTTACAAATATTATCAGTCTGGGGAGGGGGCGGCTTTTTAATGTGCAAGGGTTTTTAGAGTTCCCAGTCTGTTTTGGGGAGTCATAGCTGTAGTTACCCTTGTTAGCTGTTCATTTTTTATCAAAAATATAACAGACCTGACCATAACACAAATGGGTGTGCACCCACAGACATATATACACACGCACGCTAGCACTGCTGTCTCTGCCTGGAAATCAGTGTTTCTGGGACCCAAGCAAAACTGCACGTGGAGTAGATGCTGCCAGTTTCCTTCTGATACAGTTCAACCCTACTTTTTCATTTTTGAAGGGAAATGATTAATAACATTCAAACAGATAAAATATTAGCTGTTTATCCGGAGTTAGTGTTTCACCTGAAGGTTTATATAACACTAATGTTCACTAAGATGAAGTTCCTGAGATGCATTGAGAACTTTACAGCTTGTTTTAAAATAATTACAAGGTGAAATAAGTGATATGCATAACAGACTAGGTGCTACAAAGCCTAATGAACTATTGATGATAATTTCCAAGATGACCCATTGCCTTTCACTTCTTTTTCCTCTCATTCTTTCATTTCAGTGACAGAGGCTCTTTGAAAGACAGCTATCCTTTAAATTATTAAGGAAGAGAAAATACTAATCCTTTTCTTTATTTTTGGAAAAATGCTCCATTTAGGAAACAAGCAACTAAAAGCCTTTTCCCTACTCTCCATTTCTCCTGTATATCACGTAGATTAATTTTTGTTACTTTGTTTATTTCAGTTCCTTTTTTCTGGAATTGGAATCTATCATTACTTTTTAACTTTGTATGATGATTGAAGGTTTTGTTTTCTCCAAGAGCTAGTTTCTCACTTAACTTAGCCCAACAACTCAAGTCCAGTTGATGGGCTCTTTACGGCCTCTGAAATCAGTATGAGGCAGCAATGAAAGACCATGCTACGTTACTCTTTAAACTCAGCACAGCGTATGTGAATCATTGGTGCTAGTGATTGAAAGCAATTGGTTGCAAGAAAGTGTAATTAGTTAAAAACATAGTCACTATCACTGGTAATACTATAGAAGAACAAAAATGAGACCAACTAGCTGGAATTTTTCCTGAGGAAAGATAAGATAGGGACAGTCGGTAGAACCGGTTCTTAACTTTGGAAGTGTTTAAATAGCATATTTTAATGGAACACCTGATTTAGTGTGCATAAATAAAGACTAAATACATATGTAAATATGGCAGGATAATGTCTCTTGTTTACAGTTCCCTAACACTTTTCATTCTAACCACAACCCGAATCAGAGAGAAAATATTTTTATAATGAACAGCAATCAGATGTACGTTGGTTTTGTCTGTTTATGCCTTCTAATCTATTAACTGAGCCTTGAGAGCACAAACACAAAGCATTAGGTAAAGTATCATCAGTCTCTATTTTTGACAGGAAGAAATTAAAGGATAAATCTTTTATTTGAGTGGAGCTAGGAATAAGGTTTCCTCTGTGCTTGGATTTTTTTGTTGCTCTTTTCAATGGTGAAAGTGTTAGGCCTCGCAAGAGTTGTTAGACATCCCATCCTAGGCATATATTGTTCACAACTGGAGTCTGAAGAATAGGCCAGGGACTGTTTTAGAATTCACTGCTTAGGTCTCTTCTTTACTCAATATTCCTTTCTCTGAATTTGTTTTTAGCCATGCTGTAGGCCGCATTTAGAAAATAAATAAATGTGTATGACACGGGGACATGCTTTTGGAATATGTATTAGTTACTCATTGACTAGCTTCCACGTTAATCTTTTGTTTCTTGGTTCTCTTTGGCTGTTCCTATGCCAACTAGGTTAGACTGTTTAGATGATTCATTTAGCATTTCCTCCTTTTGATCCAAAAGAGAAAAGCAACTGTTTGTTTACGCAGACATAAAATAAATGCTATTAGTTAACATCTGAAAATCTTAAGACGCTGTTTTAATTATCCTATATGTCCATATATATGGTGTCAAGAATAACGTGTACGGGAACAGCAGAATTACTGTAGTAATCTTTCGGTATCCCCAGGGCTAGAGGAACGCTTCATAATATAGCAGTTTTGTAGATTTTTTTATTTTGTTCTTCTCCCTGATTTCACTTTTGCTCTTAAATTGGGATGAGGGTTAGACACTGGAATCCTCCAGAGCAGAACCTTTTTCCTTGACAGCTTTCATTTGAGTGTCCATGCCACTTTTCCTGTGCCTCATTGCTCCCCACCCACCCCAATACCTTTTTGTACACTGAAGGACTGACAAACCCAGCAAAACCTATGGTTGTTCTGAAATTGCTATCCAGAGTGACTATGTCCTAGTTTACCATGCTAATGTCCCAGGGAGCCCCATACTCCACGAATTTATATCATCTTGTTGACTTTCTGTTCTTTAGGCTACTTGCTGTTACCTCCACTTCTTTCTGTCTCCCCACACCTTTTAAAGCGTCTCCTGTTTCCTGCTCCAGCCAATGCCTGGGCAGCAGCAGTGAGAGAGCTTAGACATGGTCACCGCTATGTTACAAGCACTTCACTCCCACGAGCCCAGCTATGGCGCTGCTGCTACCCATGATTTATGAAGCCTGCAGGCCGAGGACACTCACTACAGAACTGCAGGCAGGATGATTTGTGGCCTCTTTCTTCATTCAGAGTAGCTCTTTATTCCACAAGTCATTCACAAGATGATTTAGAGAGCTGGGCTCTACTCAGTCTGACTAAAGGTGGGGAGATGCAGGCTTAATTATCTAAGGCAGCTCAGGAAAGGAAATGTTACTGGGCAGAGGCTGCCCAGGGAGTATGTGAGCTGCGCTATTGGTGAGAAGCCACACAAGGGACAGAATCACAGTTAATTCCTTTCTTCCTGTCTGCTGCCAGGAAGTAGTTATTAATGATCTGAACTGCGTGTAAAATGTCTTCCCTCAGGATAGCTCAGCTAAGCAGGGACTATTCACTGCTGGTTACCCCTTGTTGTTGCAGAGTACAGAAGGAGTGCTAACCCGTCTGTCCTTCCTTCAGTGTGTGCGCTTTGTTGAATTTGCACTCTAGTTTGGCATGACTGGCTTATTCTTAGACACTGAAGGCATTTTGAAGCCAAGTGAAAGATTTGCTCTTGTTATTAATGTACATGATCTTCACCTTGAAGAGCAATCTGTGTCATTCGTGCCTTATAGGTTTATGTTGTTCAACAGCATTCTAAAATCTCCTCATTTTCCTGGGTCAGGCTAACTTTATCTGATTTTCCTACATCTTCTTGCAAGTTACATTCTCTTCACCCACTGGACAATGCTTTTGGTTAATGTAATGTCAGCACAACCAGCACTCTAACGTATTAGTAAAAATTGCGGTGTCATCACCAAACAATGTTTGAAAAGCAGATGGGATTTGTAATTTGTTCAAAGGCTGTCTGATACTGTTTTGCTTTGGTGATACATACAAAGAAGGGATCAAAGAAGAGAGACATAGGAAGAGGAATGTAAGAATAAAGGGAAGGAATTATTTGCCAACACGTTATTGGAAATGGCAGTAGTTTTGCTTGTTCTCTCCCAGTGCCTACAGTGCGGAAAAGCAGCAGTATGGTGGAGGAGCTGTGTGTGCAACAGAGGTATTTGCATGATGTGTGAAATTTGCAACGGCTGGAGCAAACCTGTTGGCAAGTTAAAACGGCATGAAATCCTACAGGCAGGCGAGACAGGTAGCGAGGAGAAGGATGCCATCAGATATGGCTCCCTTGTTTTCAAGCAGATGTTCTTAACCATGATGTCTCATGGGCTAAGCTGATCCTCAGCAAGGAATGAGATCTTGGCTGAACTTTGTGTGAGGGCACTTGAGGGCGCAAGAAATGCTTCTTGTTTGTTTCCTGCTTACTGCTTGGGCAATGTGGGTCTTGGGCCCCAATGCTTTCTCCACTGAGAGACGTTAGTTACCTGTAAAAAGATCAGTGGTAGGAGGAGAGACCAATGCCCAACTCCTTTGAAATTAATCTGCCCCGTTCAAGGGTGCGAGGCGGTGGTGTTCTACCATGATGCCATCCTGCCCCGGTGGATTCTGGGTCAGTGAGTCAAAATCACTTCTGCAGATATAACATGCAGCCTAGCTGTGTGAAGGCTAGAGTGGAAAAATTGCACGTTGCTGCTTCTCTGCCTTTGCATTAGACAATGAGAAGGTCCCTGAGAATGCTAGAAGGCTGGCATGTGTACTTACTAATAATGAGCAACCCTATTACTACTGCTTCAAAGGAAACGCTTTACTTGGTATCAGAGTAAAAAATAAGGTGAATTTTAATACAATTCGATGAGTAATTTAGACCTCAGAGTCCTTGCTAAAAGTTGCTGCTGTTGTAGAAGGAAGGTTTTTTTTTGTTGTTGTTGTTTTTTGTTTTAAGCAGTTTTAAGCAGACTTTGTAAATACCAGAAGCTTAGGTTTTACAAAGCATAGTTGTTCAGGCTGGCAGGGGGACAGCAAGCACAAAACTTGGTACAATACCAAGCAGCACTATTTTGACAATGCTGTGCTTAGAGTCAAACCTACAAATGCTGCTGCCTGGTAATTTTTGTGCTCCAAAGAGCAGCCTGTTTTGTATGGGATCTCCTGCTGGTAAAGTTCAGCTCCGTGTTTCCTGTTTTTAAGCTGCAACATCCTTTTCAAAAATCTTGTGTCAGTCACCTTTTATAGCTTCAATAGTAAATATAAAATCATGAGCTACTGATAATACACTGATGTCGGTCACTGGAGACAGAATAATGCTGATGGAGAACTGTATAGCAATCTAAGTGATCAGGAAGAAGTCATTAAGCTAGGTAGTATAGGTAAGCTGTGGAACTTGCCGGACAATGTGGACTCTCAAGCTTACAAAATGTTCAAGGGAATACTTGACAAGTTCATTAAAGGGAAATCCTTTGAGGATTCCTACGTACATAAAATACAGCCCTGGCCCTGAGCTGCAGGTGTTTGGAGGCTGAAAATAGTGGTGATGGAGGCAATCATATACGCTTTCTATGTTTATACTTTTTTTTTTCCCCAGTGGCCCGTTGGCAAAAGTCAACGGCAAATTTGAGCCTATTTGAGACAAGTTACTGGCCTAGATAGATAGACCTTTCGTACAAACAACTGCTGTCATATACCAGGGAGATGCTAGAGAAAAATCTGGAATTAGAGGACGTGTGGAAGTATTGATAAGAGTTATACTCTTGCTATACTTTGACACCTTAGTTGCTTAAATTATGTATCCATCAGCTACTGTAAATCACCTTGATGTGTAATTGCAGGTCAAATATCTATTTATAAGAACTGTTATTAAAAGTTTTTTAGGAATAAGACCTAAGTTTTATTTTTTTCGCGTTATGGTTTTCTGTGATTATAAACACTTGGTTTATATATCAGATCTGCTACGCCACGTTTCGCCTTTCCTTCTGAAAAGGTGCAAATGGAACTATTGACAACCCTAAAAGTAGGATGTGAGATGTCTGAGAACACTTTACTCTCAGGGTATTGTGTCTGTGGTAATAATCAGTGAAACAAAGAAAATGTATCCTTTTGGGATTTTAGACTGCCTGTCTTACCTTGCACACCAGTAGAAATGTTTTGATCGTTTTACATGCACTGCTTTATAAATTTGTTGTAAAGAGATGAGTGTTTACGGCATACACTGTTTTGAAAGGAATAGTGCTAAAGAAATTTCGAAGAGTTTCTAGACTGCCCTGTTTTTGGAACGCTTTTCTGTACACTCGTTTGAATATTCCTTTGTGTTTGAGGGAGCAGATTCATATCACGTTAACTTCCTTTCAAACGCAGCTTGAGAAAGAAATGGATTTAAAAGCAAAGTATAAAGTGGGAAAATAGCATGAACAACAAAGGACAACGGAAAAGCAATGCCAAACCGGTGCCCAGAGTGAGTCCCAAGGTTCCCAAACCTGTCCTTGGCTATGTACTTAATTGGCAAACTCTGCCAAGGCACAAGTTGCCAAAACTCAGATTAAACTCTAACTGAAAATCTGTGGCTCGGATGTTGCGTTCTACTGAAGTTTCCTCACTCGCTATTTAAACATTCAGAGTTTAGCTTTTAGAAAAGGTGGAGCAGAATGAATTGGGAATATTACTTGCTCCTTTTCTAAATGGAAATGGTTGGACAAGGATAGAGTAGGAATAAATTCTCTGTACCCATTGCTGTTCTTTTGTGATGATAAGCACCGAGATTTGCACTCAGTTCCTAGGATGCATTTGCAATTTTCAGACATACTTCAGTGCACGCCCTTGAATCAAACAAAGATTTCTTCTAAACGTATTTTAGCCTTTGACTAGACCAAGCAGGATTAAGAAGAAAAGGAACATTGTAACAGGTTGGTGGTGCTCCTCATATAGCATGTACTGAAAACAACGTTTCTATACCAGTTATGAGGGTTGTACCTGACAGGAACAAATTCTGAGTTGTGAATCATGTTTCTTCTCTCACACATTTACTGATTATCCTGTGAATAGAAACATATCTTAACTGCTGCTTCAAAAACCTAAGTCTCCAAGTTTTTAAAATCTATGTTTAGTGTTGATAACTTAGAAACCTGATTTCTGAATTGAAAAAGTATTTATGGTATAAATACAGTGTGGGAATTTCACAAGGCTATATTTCACCTTGCAAAGGAGGTAGTGGCAGGTACAAGAGAACAACAATTGTTACACTGTTATGTATTTTAATTATTTGTTCAATGGCAAATAGTTTTATGGAAAATAAATATTTTTTCACCCATTTCTAAACCCAATGGTAACTTAGAAGTCATACATCTTGAAAGGTTCTGGATTATTCAGCTGAAACTTTAACCACTGGTATCAAAAAACTCAGAAGATAGCAGATTTCATGATAATGCATGGGTGTATCTAGGTAGCTATGTATTATCAGATGCCAAAAAGTGTGCATAACTACCTAATGCCCAGCATCTCGATTGTGCTTGGTCCCATGAGGGAAGGTGGTGGTAAGTATGTGCAGTAAGATTCCTTGTTTCTAAGATCTGTTATTCTGCATAAACAAAATGTAAGAAGTAACATTATCCTGTTTTACTGATGGAAAGCCAAAGCACAGAAAAATTGACTCCCAGGTATAGAAGTGTTGATTAGCGAGTCCTAAAGCAGTTCCTGAAAGGTTATGCCTAAATCCCGGTAAAGATTCAGGTACAGCTAAGACTAATAAATCCTTTTCAAAAGAGACTTGGGATCTTAGTTACTGAAATTTATGTTTCCAAGTGCTTAACTCATTTTCAGGGATGGAGAGGACCAGAGTAAAACCCCCAAACTTCAGTCTTTTCTGTGTCATATAGACTCAGAATCTTCAAAAAATGCATTTAGGTCCCTAATTCTTCTGATTCCAGTAGGATTTAGGAACCTAGATATCTGTCAGTGAGTTTTGCTTTAGGATATGCTGAATGAAATACTTCGAAAGATCGTGCCCATGTGAACTGGGTAACGGAGGATTAGAGACAAGAATGCAACCCAGGTTTTTGGAAACTCAGTGCAATTGTCGTCATCCGAAAGCCATTGTTTGCAAACAGCTAAAGTGTAGGCTGAAAGTGAAATCCAGGGTTCCCAGTATGGATCTAACTGTTGTCTGTGGGAGAGAGGATTCACCTCTTAAGGTTACCTTGTACTTACCGATTATACCAGCATAGATATGAGATGCTTTGGGTGAAGTGGAGAGGATGTATGTCAAGAAAGGGTTTACTAGGATGAGATAAAGGCTACAGATTAAGACCTCTTCTTGGTGGAGTTATGGAAATGGGGATGCTGGTAAGAGGTAAGGTGGAGAGGAGGCAGATAGGAATGTAATTTTTCTCTATGAAAGCATAGAAAGCAAGTTTAATCTTTGACAGTGAAAATCTCTGCTCCAAAAAGAAGACAGAACTCTAGTACTATGGCTTTCCTGATAAATGTTCCTCTAAACTCTCTGCTTCTTTTGGCAGACTGCACAAATCTGAGTAACTTAACAGCTTAGCATTTTGAGAAGAATTTGTACTGAAGGTTTGAAATCCTGACAGATTTTAAGAACTGTCTAACCTTGGTGCTTTGGTTGATTACCTGAGAGCGCTTAAGCTATTATTTTTATGATACAAATATGGGTGGCAACATGAGTTTATATCACTTCTCATACGGACTTTCAGTAGAAGGAGCATTACTGTGTGGTAGCTTTAAGCCACAGTAAAAGCAGCCGTTATTTCCACTGATGATATTTGTGAAATTAGTTTATAAGACCATGCAATATCTCTTCTGTAGACAGCAAGTTCAAGCTGCATAACATTTACTTCTGTGTTGTTCACTGTGTTGATTTTATATTTGTAGAATGATGTGGAAGCTAAAGATTTACAGTATTTTTAACCTAACTTCCTAATGAAAAGAGGTATAGATGCTGGTTCTGGGGGAAAATTAAGCATATAGCAAGCAAAACACTTTAGAATGATGTTTTTTTTAAATGTATATTTTGTATTCTAAGTGTATTGGGGTTTTTGGCTTGCAATTTTTTTGGAGTTAGTGCCACTTTTTAAGCCTAAACTACTGACTCTTCCCAGTCAAGCTTTATAGGTACTTCAAGGAAAATGGAATTTCCACGTTCTCTCTCTGTCCAGGACCTTTGACTATGGCAGCCAATTTCAAGCTAACCTGATCTGAAGTGAATAAACTCATTCTCATACCAAGACTTCTTGATTTATTTTGCATTGCTTTGCTTTGAAGACGTTCTAGCAGAAAATCAATAAATGAGATGGAAGATAAGGAGGGAAGTGCTCATCGTCCCAGAACGTTCTATCTACAGTCACTTGATTCCCTGCGGGTATTGGTTAGATGGTACTTTGTATATTGAGCCTCACAATTGAAAAACTTCTAACAGAAAAGTACTGGATACAATCTGAGTAACCGTCATCAGATTTTAAGGGAATTGCAGAGGAGTCCTTTTAAAACAGAGGGATTCCCAGGGAGCATGGGGCAGAATCCTCTCAGTGTACCTAAAATTGTCCCTGAAGCATGCTTTTTGTGGTTGTCTTGCAGTAGCATTGCTTTAGGACTGACTGTCTTGACCTAAGCTGATTGTCTTGTGCAATTAGATATCATCCAGATATAATGATTGTGCTGGGTGCTTTGGTGGAAATTGGTGAAAAAGTTAGGGTTCTTAACTATTATGTTCAGCTATAAATCCCTAATGTTGTCTTTTGAAAGAACTTATTTGTTTTTCTTCTGCCTGAACTGAGAGTAGAACACTGACAGATCAAGACAGGTCACACCATGTAAAAAAAGCTTTATAATTTAGGAGGCCATAAGATGAGGTGACTGACTACTATAATAAAGGAGGGATCTGCTTGTATTCTGATGTGGGACTTGATTCATCTTTTGCAAAAGTCATTTTGAGCTGCAGAGTTCACTTTAACAATTCTGAGTGCTTAGCTAAGCATACTGTCACCTCAGCAGGGACGGAAGGAGGGCAGATCCTACTTTAAAGATCCCTTTTCCCTTACGGTCTGCAAGCTGGCAGCAGCTCAGGAATTTGCCAACCCTAGGCCTGTGCAGGAGGTAGAACTCCTTCCCCCTTGCCACATGTGCATACCTGTGCAAAGCAGCAGGCCGTGGCTGCACTGCTTGACCTCTTTCCTTTCTTTTTTTCAGAAAAGGCAGCAAATGGAGGTTAGGCTGTTCCTATTCTCTTCACATACCAACCGTGCATTTTCACTTACCCACTTACCCACATGACAGCAACCAAGTTCTGTGAAGATGCTGTCCATCCATTACTCCTCATTCACCTTCTCGTCAAGTCATTCACTGAGAAACCTAGGAGATGCTTTCTTGAGGTCGGGCACAGGAGGAAGGTCCTCCCGTTTCTCCCAGGGCAGCAGTTTGAAACATCTCTGTTCCTTTTCATTGCTGGAGCATCAAATGACATCAATTACATCTCTTTATTCATCCATTTATTCTACTGAAATTCTGCCAGCAGAACAAGCTCTATAAGTGTTAAGCCTGTGTGAGAAAGAGGCCTTCCTAGAGAGACTGTCAGGTTTTAGTGTAATCCCCTAGACCGCTTTATTCAAAGAAGGTTGTCTAATCTATTTAGTGTCTCTTGTATGATACAAGAATTTTACCTAGCTGCAAGCAGTTAGCATAAGTACATTGCAAATTAGTCACGTTCTCCTGGACATACTGGTGGTTAGGACTCAGTAACTCTCTCTTCTATTCCTGGCTCTACCACCCTCCTGCTGAATCTGTTTGAACCAGGCTCTTTCCTTCTGTTTCCCGTCAGATATTGTTTATTTTTATGAGATGGCAGCTTTATATACCGGGAAAGTAGGTGCCTACCTCCACTAGCAAGAATTTAGGAATAGCAACAAACCCAATGAAGAAATGCAAATCATTCAGTATTCATCAGCAAGAACTGTTTCCACTTAAAATCTGACAAAAGGATGAGTAATTCTTTTAGTATATCTTGGTGAGCAACAAGGTTATTGGGTAGGGAAGAAAGGAAAAGGCTAAAGCTGGCACAAATATTTGCTGTTTATATTATAAATATTGTACAGTGAGGTTGTCTTCATCTGAATAGTTGTATAGGATCTAAGCACGACAAGGTCATGCTGGGGATGCTTGCATCTTGGCTGGGAATGCAAATGCAATGCAAATAATAGCACCAGGGTAAGTAAACAGCCTGAAAGAACTTGATGTAGAAATGTGAATGCTACTAGTTCTTTGAGAACAATATTCCAAATTCAAATTGTTTTAGAATCTGTGTGAACTTATACCTTCTTTACACGTAAATGGCCCTACAGAAGACTGCAACAGAGTTGATCTCTCTAAGGACATTATCCCCCCCCTTTCCCCACTCTTGCCAGCAGCTGTAGAATTAGCCTAATTTCTATTACTCAGCAATGAATGCCTGCTCTCTGATCAAACTAATATGAAATAGTTGCACTTTGTATTTTTTGAATTTATCAGATTTATTAGTAAAAATTATATATGTGCACACATAGCAAATAAATAGACACATTAAATAATATGATACTTTTACTGCTTCTTGGCATGCAAAAACCGTTCAGATTAGGTAGTGAATACTCTACATAAGTAGCATTTTTTTTCTTTTCGTGCCATCTGTTGCATGAAAAGTGATGTTCTCTCTAAATACGTATGTATTTAGAAACTATAAATGTCCAGTTGCATGAAGGTGCAAGTAGTTATGCTTTCTTGTTTCTGTATACATTTATATATAAGGAGGACTTCTCCCATTCTAGTCTTTCTTGTATTCTTTGTCTGTTTCCCCACTGGGTTTGCTCAAAGGCATTCAGCTGTGCAAAATACTAGAACACTAGAAAATATTTTATAATGTTAGATCAGCTTAATTGGTATATGCGCTGTCTGCTCAATTAAAGGGAAAAATCAGCATGAAAATCTTCTTTGATCTAAATCAAGTTTACAAAAGTATTGCTGTGAAAATGAAAATCATGTTTTACATCCTCAGCTGGAGTAATTCATATAGAGCCTGCCATTCCGGTGGAGAATATGCCCACACACTCCTAGGGAAAAAGTTTTTCTCATTCTGATAGCTGCACAGAGTATACCAACTCTGTTCAGGATATTTAAAAATGTAAATCTTTGGATTCAAGGCTCTAGCCCATGTTTCAGTTTATATGGGCTTCTTATCAGCTCTTCTAGTATTCTTCGCTCTGAATTAACCTCTAATTCTCAGATACCAGAAGATAATTAGTCCTTAATTCCTTCAAAATGTAGTAGTCAATATTTGACTCCTGAGCCCTGTTTAACCACAATTCTGCCTTCTGGCAGGGGATAAGCTGTTGGGGGCTGACAAGGCCACTGTGACTGAGATAGCATGAGAATCTAATTGCATATTCAGCCCCACTCCCCCCTTCGAAAATGCAACAGAAGGACTCTTAGGAAGCTACTGTCATCTTCACGCTGCAACACTTCTAGAGCTTCTGGTCTCCCCAGCTCTCTGATAATGTTGTTATTGTCTAATGGTTCTTTGGGAGATGTGATAAAAGTGTCATATTTCAATATCTGTGTAAACCATCTCGGGTGTAAGAGATGTTTAGATTCAGTGTTCTGGTTTAACTAAACATCTGGAACCAGAGTACTGGATTACAATTTGAAACTTCCTAGCGTTCAGGGAGCGACAGCTGGACAGGGCATCTGAACTTTGGTTTACGCTGCCAATTTCCATATTGTCTAGTGAGCAAGTGTTTCTCAGTTTACCAGAATCATTACACGACAGAAAACAGTGTGCCAGGGTTTATGTTACAGCAGATACTTTGCATCCGAGTGCTTTGTCTTTAAAAAAGTAATTAACATTCCTGCTCAGCCAATTAAAATGTACTTTGAAATCTGAGTGTGAATCACTCTTATCCCTGAGCTTCTATGGGGCTCTTGCAGTTTGGTCTAACCTGGATTCAAGAACTCTTCTGTATACTGCTGCTATGGAATTTGGACTTTGGGAGCGCGCCCCAGCCCACTGGTGATGCAGAATAAGATGTTGCACCTTGCCACGTGCTCATCAGCAGTTCTTCCCACTGAGGGCAGCAAATAAAAGGCCCAAAGAAGGGAGTTCAGCAGAACTGACTGTGTAAAAACAGATTTTTTTTTTTTCGATCTTCTGTGCGAAGTCTGACAGAAGCAGCGTGTATTTCAGAATATGACAGATCACAAAGGCTTAACGGCATTCATTTTGGATTTCTTTAAGTTATTCTCCACAGCTCAATGTCTTGGCGAGATTCCTGTTCTAGACGGGAAATTTTAAAAAAGACACTTTTCCTAGAAAGCCGAACAATACAAACTCCGAAAAAACTAATAGGAAGAGAAGCAGAACAGATTGAATTTGCTTTTGAGAAGGAATGGGAAAGGGCCTGACAGATGTGTATAAAATAATGAATAATCCAGAAAAGAAGTATAGAATTTGTCCTGTAACTCATAACATGAGAGTGCTGATACTGAGTGAAACTGAAAAGTAGCACATTAAAAACTGGCAAAACAAATGTTTTTGTGTATAGTACGTGATTTCTTTTTGTAGCTTAACGCCAAGAAAGTCACAAAGGGAAGAACTCAGGATGAAAGATCAGAAGAGAATTACCGGGCCAGACACAGTTCAAGGACTCATCAGTATTTGCTAATAACAAATTAGGAAAATAAAAAACATTTGATGGAAGAAGGATGTCCTATGACTTTGATTGTGATGGAAACTCTGTGGTACAAGCTTGGCCTATCTCTGTTTCGTGGACTCTGTTAGACTTTATTTTTGCACTATGGGTCATGAGCACTCAGGTTTTTCTGTCGGCTTTTCAATTGCTGATGCAGCTGCCCAGTATTTGTGTCATGGAAGAATAAATGGCATTTGGCACCAGCTTTTGTATGAATAGCCTATAGATAGCAGGACAACTGCCCATGCCTGCAGTGGCTGTGATGCTAGTGTGCTCATTCATAGGTTCCAGTGCTGCTCTTCACATAACCCTGAGTAGCACCTGATGTTAACGGGCTACTGTTAAGAGCATGACAATGGTCCGTTTGAGGCAGGTTAGCAGGATCTGGCTAGAAGCACAGACAGGTGGAGACCTGTAATGGATTTGTTGCTAGTGTTCTCACAACAGCCAGGTACCCGGTAGGCTAGGCTGACTTTGTATTCCAGTATGTGGACAGTCAGCTGGGGATGGAGAACCTGTTTACTATGGTGTTAGGAGCCCTAGCTGAAGCTTCTGTAGTTTCTGAGGCAGAGCAGCACCTGGAACATCTGCCAGCCTAGCTAAGAGAGCTAACCGCTATGTTACCAGCTTTTCTTGCTGCGGTTTTGTTCTCTAGAGCTTCAGTAACAGTGTGAAGAGATGTGTTTTTTTTTTTTTTTTTCAATTCTCACGCCAAGCGAAAAAGAGAATATTTGAAATCCAAAATTATTTCCCTTCTGTCTCTTCTAGTTGCAACAATGAACAGTCAGGTTGTAAGAGAGCTTGTTTCTGTAAGAGACCATAGCAGATACTGTGTGGTGTTGTTCACTGAGTGCTGCTTCTGAGTGCTGCACTCTGAGCATCAAGGGGCAAAATCTTTCAAGAACTGTACACCTGCCTCCATTATGCACTTTTTAAAATCACTCTGAAATGATTCCAAACCAAATATAAGGATTGTAATGGCATTTCCATGCTTTGAAGACCACGCTTCAACTCCTGCTGGGAAGGGGAAGAAAAATGCAATGTTCCTCGTGCTGGACTTCCACTCTTTCAATTAAGCCATTTTAAATAGAGGATGTTTTTGAGACTGTCCCATCCATATATAGATTTCTTCCATCCTGTTATCCACATGAATGCAGTTATTATCTTACATGAATGCAGTTGCCTTACAGGATATCTGAATACAATCTCTGCCCTATCTGACTGTCACTTAGCACTGCACTAGAACTTAGTTGTTGTTGTCGCCATCAGCAGCAGTGCAAGGGAATGAAAACTTCTTTGCATGTTTACATGTTGAGACCAGTGGCACTGAAGTCATGCTCTTCACTGGGACCAGAATTTCACCTCGGTTTCACAAAGGTGAAATGCAAGCACAGGTCGAGATACACAGGATTCAGAACAGATCAGATTCCATAGGTAGTTGCTCAGTGTAAGGTATTACATATGCAATCTTTGAAGTTCTTTAATTCAGAGCAGTAATTAGACTGACGGAGAAAGTCATTAAAGAAGTGCTGAATATATACTTCATGACATTTTGTTTCTGCTTCCTAAAATGATTCTGTGGATGGGATACAGATGCTTAGATTTTTATGAGCCTTAGATTTTATAAGTTTTATACGCATATTTCAGAGGTATATTTTTGGTCAACAGGATTGAGATTTATTTCAGCTACTTTAAACCTCCAGTGTCTATATCTGAGCTGGTCACCCTCAGCTCTATTTATTATCAATAGAAAGTAATAGGCAACAACTGGCCTATTGGAGTCAACAGAATAATTGTCTGTCAGCTTTCAGGTGGTGTGAGGGTACAGAAGTGATCCACTGACTATAATGGGGGCTCAGGGGGATCAGGTCAGATGTGGACATCCATGCTGTAGGTGGTAAATGTTGGGTGAGGATGATTCCACTCTGTCTTATTTCAGCATGATTTATACAACCAAGTTTGTAGTCTAAGAGTATTGCCCCAGTTCCCTTTGTAGTACAGGAGAGAGATACTGCCAAAGGATAACTCATGGCATTGAATTTAGACAGAGATTTTGGAAAGAGATGCACAATTTCACATTACCTGTAGATCAGGTGTGTGGGGGGGCTAGACAGTGTTTTTTGACCAAAAAATTAAGGTTTGAAGTGAAACGGTTCAAGTAAGATGAATGCCACCATTGTTGTCTGAATCTGTTTCTCCCTCGGATGAAAAGAGAGCAGCGCTCAACATTTCACCCTGAGTTTTTTGTGTTAACACTACTCAGTTTTCAGTATGAGGAAGTAAAGCTTTTAAGGGTTAAAAAGCAATCCTTTACAAGTCTGCGGCAGTATATTGATTAATTCATGCTTGAGAATCTGAGCCACGTGTGAAAGGCCTCATAGGAACTCTGTTTAGTTTTGTCTGCTTTTCAGCTCCATATTGATGTAAGTGCAATTCTCATTTAACTTATGAGACCAGAGAGAGCTCATCTTACTTTTTTTCTAGAATTCATGTATTTTGATGGACTATCTGTGGGATAACACCGTACATGAATAATAGAGGGCAGACAGTAGTTAAGGTGTTTCATTAGAGAAATTTCACAAAACAGGGAGGAATTCTTCTGAATGCCTTTGAAGATCCTAGCAAACTTGACTGCATCTGAAGCTGATAAAATGGATTTGTCCCATTCTTCCGTTCATTATGTCGTTCGTATTCACAATCTGTTTTTAGTACGATGTCCGAACTTTACATAAGGCTTCTTAATCTTTTAGCTTTCAATATACACAAGCAAATCAGGCAGAGCCATTCAGTAGGAGGCTCAAAAAGCAGAGCTGCCTCGGGAGAGAAAAGAAAGACTAAAAAAATGCTCGTACTGACAGATGTTTGTTATTTTTAATACAATATATCCCGTAATACGGTATAATACATAATGCCTTGCAGCTCAGAGGGAAAGCCAGGCTAGACTGTGATGGGCACTATAAATGGAGTGCCCTTAATCTTGGTTATAATGGGTATGCAGCCATATTATGTGAGCTGGGGTAAATCACCTCATGAGGCAATAAGTAGAGACTGGAGCATTTTCCTTGCCTTTAGCATCTTCTGGAAGACTTGTCCCTGATCTTTGCCCTAAAATATGTTTACAGTTCAGCTACACAAAACAAAGAGTGGAATAAAACAAGTATGATGTTCCTGGCTTTACAGATGGGGACCTGGGCCATACCATGATACAGTGCGTAGCCTTCTGAGTGCAGGGATGCTTATGTATCTCACAGAATACTTGAGAGTATGACTGAAGACAGGTGTCCTGAGTCATTTGCACAGGGTGATTGAGAGTTACAGTGCCAAAAATTGAACCCTGCCTTCCTGAACCTGTGCCTGAAACGAAACTACGTCTTTGCACTTCAGAGAGGGACTACGTGATCCATGAGATGGAATGCGTGAGATGGGGATGTTGCACTGTTACTTTGGAGTTAGTTTTGACAATTTCTCTGTAAACTTCACCTGAAAACAGGATAAAATAGGGATCGTGGGGCTCATAATTTAAGTGAAATGGGGTGCTTTAACAGGTAAATAAATATAGTGTTAGACACACACATACTCTAAACATAAAACTGTATTTTATTATACAGACATATGCACACACACATATATTTATATTTTTATAAAATATTCCATATAAAATGATGTTTTGTGTGGATGAGGAAGTTGTACAGAAATGACAGTGTCTTTAATTTACAGTAACGATAACACCTTTCCAACTTCCAGCACAGTTGGTTTGGTGTGATGGAGCTGAAATGTCATTTAACACTACTGAGAAGAATTGCATTTCGGGAACCGATTTTGAATTAAATTGACCTTACCTACTAGCGTTTTGGAGCTTTAAAGTTCCATCTGTCTGATAAGGAGTTTTCCATTGTTCAGGGTTTATGCCATTAATTAATATTAATTTTACCAAAGGGTGAACAAGAAATGCTTTGAAATTTCCTTCTTATGGAGCAAATAGGGCTTTTAAGTCTTGTTATGACGTTACCCCCAAATTCTACACAGCAAAGCAGAAATTTCAGTCTTTCTTCACTGGTATCTTTGAATCTATCTGGCTATGTGATAGCAATGTCATCTGTCACATTTTTATGAGGCACTTTGTCCTTAGGCCAATCTGCATGCAGAAAAGTCTGAGTAGTCCAGCCGTTTCCATCTGTACTGGCATTGATTCTTAAATAGCTGCAAGACATGCCTAAGAAAATACCAGAACAAAAGAAGGACACCTGACTGGAGATCAGGTTCAGTGCTGGGACTTCACTGTGAACCTTGCAATTGATTCAGCCTGGGAAAGGATACTGCCCTGGACTTATTGAACCCAGGCCAACTTGACAGCTGCATTTATCAAGGATCTGGATATCAGGGAGAGATAAAACTCTAAGCATGGTTCTCTGTACCATATGTTTTGGGACTGCCCAATACTTCAGGCTTTCTGTAGCAAAGCAATTTAATGACAAGATATGCAATTTATCCGTATTTTCTCCTTTTCTTGTTCATTGAGGAGGACCGGGCTGTAGTGAGAGGTATCTTCAGTGATCACCTAGGGTGGTTTCCCCAGTCACTGCTAATTACCAAGCTCCTAATATGCTATCACTAGGAATTCCCTTTGGGCCTACAACGTTATTGAATTACATCCTGGCCAAAGACAATTAGCTACTCTTGAAAAGATCCATTACAATATCTGGGAAGGATGAGCATGCTTTTTATTTATTGATTTTTTTTTTTTTAAATCCTGTGGGTGACTGCATGTTGTGTTTTTCTTGTTTTTGATTTTTTTTTTTTTTTGCCTTCGTAAAATGCACAAATTGACACTAAAGCCTGGAGGATGTTCAGCTTCTTGAGTGCTCTTTGCAAAGAAGTTAGTGAATAGGCTAGTGACACATATTACACAAAATCACAGGTTGAGGTCGGAAGGAGACCTGTGTAGACCGTAAAGCCCAATCTCAAAGCACGGTCAGCTAGAACAGGCTGCTCAAGATCCTGTCTTAAGTTCTGAGTATCTCCAAGGTGTGAGACCACCCAGCCTCTCTGGGCACCCTGTTCAAGTGTTTGACCACGCTTACCGTAAAAAAGTTTTGTCTTGTATTTAAACGATATTTCTTGTCTTTCAATTTGTGTGCATTGCCTCTTGTCCGTTCACTGAGCACCAGCACCACTGAGAAGTCTGGCTTCATGTTCTTTACCCTTACCCTCTTCCCTTCATCAGATCTTTATACATATTTATAAGATCCTCCTGAGCCTTCTGTTCTCAAGGCTGAACAATCCCACATCTCTCACCCTCTGCTTGTATGTCAGGTTCCTTAATCATCTTTATGACCTTTCACTACTGGACTTACTACACTGTATCCACGTCTCTCTTGTACTGGGGAGCCCAAAACTGGACACAGCACTCCAGATGAGGTCTTTGAAGTGCTGAGTAGAGGGGAGTAATCATCTCCCTTGGCCTGCTGGCAACAGTCTTCCTAATGCAGCCCAGGATGTTATTGGCCTCCTTCGTCACAAGGGCACGTTGCTGGCTCATGTGTGACTTTTTTTCGCTGGGACCCTCAGATACTTTTCTGCAAAGCTGCTCTTCAGTCGGTCTGTCTCCAGTCTGTACTGGTGCACGGAGTTATCCCTCCCTAGACGTGATATTTTGCATTTCCCTTTGAACTTCATGAGATTCTTTTTTGCCTTTTTCTTCAGCCTGCCAAGGTCCCTGTGAATGGCAGCACAACCAGCTGGTGTATCAGACACTCCTCCCAATTCTATACGGTTTGCAAACATGAGGTGCACTGTCCCATTATCCAGGTTATTAATGAAGATGTCCAACAGTATTGGCCTCAGTACTGACCAGTGGGGGACGCCACTAGTATCTAGCTTCCAGTTGGACTTTGTGCTGCTAATCAGAACCGTTTGAGCCTGGCAGTTCAGCTAGGTTTCAGTCCACCTCATTGCCCATTTATCTAACCCATACTTTGTCAGCTTGTCTGTGAGGGTGCTATGAGAAACAATGTCAAAGACTTTACTAAAGTTAAGATGTATTAATAAATTAAGGCTGATGTTAGGTAACACGCAAAGTCCATCTAGTCCAACCGTCTACCTTGGACAATGATCAGTAGTAGATATCTAAAAAAGTATATACAGAAACAGGACAAGAACATGACCGTGTGTTTCTGCTATCTTCTGCAGCATTCAGAAACTTGTCCCTGAGCCTGAGTCATGTGTTATGTCCTTGTATTTGAAATCCTGGAGCCAGATGAGCCGCTTACATTTTTCATAAAGTAAGTCACATGCTAGTGACTGTACTGCTTCCTTTTGAAAAAGCAGGTGTCTGGAGCTATGCATTTCAATTTTTTTTTCAATTCTTTCTCTAAAAAAATGAGGAAAAACCTCCACTATTTATGGGACATGCCTTGTTGTTGAGGGTGACTTACAAGAAAATGTAACGAGGTGAATGTGTAACATTAAGTGAGTTTATGACATACTGGCTCCCCAGAAGAACAAGGACAGAAGAAGAGATCAAGCTTAAGGAGGAATTTGGGGCTGAAAACAGACTATTGTTTCCTGAATTACATGTGAAGTAAAACCAAGTGGAATGTGAAACCAAGTTCTAATTAAATAGACAATCAGAAAGTTGCCCAGGGCAAATTCTTTCGAGGACAAGAGATTGACACAGCTTGCTCAATTTTCTGTTAGGTCAAAGCATATGAAATGCCAGAAAAATGTCAAATATATGTTGAACAGTGTTTAAAATTCAGAATTCTGTCAAATGTACATGGCAATACTTTATCCCTTGTCCCCAAGGGGCATTTTTTTAGATTACTCATTTTACTTGTTTAATTTACATTGCTCTTTCCATAGTGGAAGTCACATTTCCTTTCCTTGCTGGTTCCTGCTTTTCCTTATTTAAACTTGATATAAAATTCTAGCACTTGCCATATATGACCTTAGATGGACCACTCGTTCTGAAATACTTCTGATGAATTGTGCAATACCGTATAACTTAATAAGAAAAAGTATCTAGTTACTTAAAGAGATCCCATTAAGGTTCAGAATGAAGGTCATGATTTACACATTGATTCCTCTGTGTGATAAAATTGTCTGCTCTACAGTTAATACCTATTTATGTGGAAGCCAAGGGGCTACTGAGCAGAATCTGAGTATTGTCTTCATAGCACATACGGTATAACATTTTTCTAGATGTAAACTATCACAGACCTATCAGTTTGGAAATCGATTCTCTTACAAAAGGACTGTTTTTGTCACCTAAAGAGCTGGATGTAGCCACCGTGGTTGTGTAGTGAGTATGCAAATCGGTTCTGGGGAGAAGGAGAGGGAAAACATGTATTTAAGAATGTGTTTTAAGCTAAACTAAAAGATCTCCGTAGTCAAACATCTAATTTCTGGTCATTGCTTGTTAGGGTGGGTTAAGGGAAGACCATCAGAAACGGTGTATTCAGAGTGATTCTCCCTTATGGTTTCCTAACCTCCAGCAACCAATCACAGGAGCAGGGACCAGCTTCTCCTGATTGTAGAAGTATGCTTATTTTGAAGCGACTTGCCAAGATTTACTAGAAAGAAAGAGATAAATTTTAGAAAGAAACAATTGTCAGGTTTACTAGTTTTGGTTATTTCTCCTGTAAATTCAGACTTCTACTGGGGAATATTTTAGACTTCAAAAATTTTTAATTTGTTTGCTTTTTTCCGGGACTTCAGATATGTTAGACTATCCTAGTCTAATTTTTCAGAATTTCTCAAGACTTAGATGGTGTTAAAACCATTAAAAGCAATACTGACTTAAGTCATAAAATGAAGGCTGGATATCTTAATGATAGACTATAAAGTTGGTATAGGAATTTTTGAGAGAATCTCTTTGTCCCATGTTAGGCAGGAGGTCAGGCTACCCAATGAGAAAAATAATTTCTGACCTTAACATTGGTGAATTCCTGTCCCTTTTATGAGATAACCAAAACGAAAGGTTAAGAATCATTATCTGAACTGTGATTTCAAAATCTGCTGTTTCTGAGGCTTGCCAAAGTTTAAATGTGAGATCTTATTTTTTTTTTTTTTTTGTAAACAGCAGGAAAGTGTTGTCATGAAAATCATGTCATGAAATGATTTTGAGAAAATCTTCTAGATTGAAGTCAAATAAAACAAAGTTCCTTTCTTTGCTGCCCTTCCTGGTGAGCGGCCCACTGACAAGCCTGCAGTATCACTGGCTTTGTTTCTCACAGCTCTTTATAATGCACTTTCTTTCCAGTTTGAGATTAGCTCATTCTAAGATGAGAAAACATTTCACAATGGGAATTTAGTATCAGTAATGAATGAATAACCTTTCACTTTGGTTAAAATGGTGAATGGGTTAACATTTTTTTTTTTTTTGTAATTGACTTGACGTACTGAGGATTTGACTTCTGCTGCAGATTTACTCCAAGCAGGACAAATGGTCTCCCTGAGGATGGAGGAGGTTAATGTGTCGTAGCTTTTCACTTGAAGGATTTGACCATAGGTTTCAAGCAATTGGCAAACAAAAATATGTGATACAGCAAGGAAAGAAGAAAGGCCCACTGAGCCATCAGAAGATGGAGGTGAAGATAGTCAGGGGTAAGGGATAAGGAGCTTAGAGACGTGGGAAGGAGAAAGTGAAATGAGCTGTAGTTGTGGTTCATTTTATTGAATTTCAGCTGCCTAAATGTTGAACTTCTAGTCTATTTAATTGCCTAAATTCCTTTGTAACAGGAGGGGAAAGGTAAATAGCACTTCCAGTGTGGCACTCTTCTACCGTGTTATAGACACCTGTATACAATAATCACCTTCTGTTTTTCTCCATGGATTGGGACATAGGAATCTATGGTTACTCAATACCTATGTCTGTGAAGCTACTACCTTATTTTAGAGGAAGTGAGCATCTAATTGGCATCAGGAGATGAAGCTAGATGAGTGGCTATCAAATAGAAGTGTTGTTGCTGATGTATTGTCCTAGCTGAGAACGGAAACAAGCAGTCACAGAAATTCTCAGAAATATTCCTAGAATTTCATCTAGCACCTAATTTTCAGTGATTTTTAAAAGTAACTTTGACAGAGATCACGTAAAATGAAGGTGCAATCTGTTCCTTAAAGGTCTCATAATAAAGAATGCTTTGTATGAAAAACAAAAATCTGGAAACCCTGATTCTTCTTTCATACTGGTATCAGTGTAAAACCCTAAGCTTCAGTTGAGCACTGTTTTCAAATATAGAAAATTCAATAATAAAAAAATCAGTTCTAGAAAAGGCAGGCCCAGTATCTTCTCTTCTACCTCTTCCTCTCTTTTTTTCTTCCACGTTTATTTGGAGCAGGATTCAAGCAAGAATTTGTCCTCCTGTTAGGAATCTGAAGTCAACAAATGGAGAAGGGGAGGGGGGAAAGGGAATTCATATATTAACACAATTTAAAAAACTTTGGAAATCATTGCTGTTCAGGTGACCGTGTCTGGTCATGTTCGTGAATCTAAGTCTTTCAGCATAAACTTGAACACATCACTGGACAAGCCTACTTGCACAGTTTTAACCATCCTGGGAACTGTCTTAGATACTGAGTACTTTGAATGTTTCATGTGTGCTGAAAATGGTTAGTCTAGGTTTTCTGCTCCTGAACTTAGACTTCTAAACTCTACCTGAAAGGTGTCTTGGTATTGGCATAGTTTGCTGAATACATAATTCAGTTTTCTACAATGTAAGATGATTTTTCTTTCATCAGCAGTGTTCCACTCAAGTAGGAGCTATCGTTAACGAGTTTACAAAGGCAATAAAATATTATGGCAATTAGAAATAGTGTATATTAATCTCTAGTCATACTCACTGCATGTTGTGAAATCATTTAAATATAATCAAAACAACAGAAAGTGAAAGAAATCCACTTCTGAAAATGAAATATTAAGATTTTGAAGCTATCATTTTTCCAAAGGAAGAGAGTTGTAAAAATTACATTTCACAGACCCTTTTCTGACTTGAAACGCTAACATTTATTTAAATATGAGCGTGTTTTGCAGACTGGAAATCCTGATTTTCACTCAATTTTGCCTGATCTTATCAGCTCACACAATCACAGACACGTTGTTCCAGGCAGTCATCAGGCAACAGAGTGAATATCCATCTTGGAAGATAACTTATTGTCCAAGCAGATGTAATGTGTCATACTGGGCAGTTATTGGAGGCTGCCTCATGCCTTGGTCTTGGTCTTGGAAGAATTTAAAGTGCAGGTAAAATGCTGTGGCTACCCCTGGTGACAGAGTATTACATATTTTCCATGTTTTTTACAGAGGGGAACAGGTGTTTTTTTGTTTGCTTTTATACTGTTTTTAATATTCTCTATTTTGAGCCAGTCACACTAGATAGCTGCTATTTTAGTAATTCTTATATTTAGGTAGCTCGTAAATTTATCTCAGAATAAGTTGCTACTAAATTGCTTTGAGACCCAGGAAAGTCAATCTTCCATATATCGGAAGACAAATTAAAGCAGTATCAGCAGCAACAATATTAGGAGGGCTCTCATAGCTTGTTTCATTTTCTGTTTTTTTTCTAAACATCTACTCATGAGTTTTGTTTTTCTATAAATATTTTTTGTACTCATTATGCCTAGACTATCTGTAGACTATATATGGACTATCTATAGCTGGATTCCACTGTGCTGTGATCTCCCCCACCTCTACACAGAAATACACAGGTTTTTGATTTTAAGTCACTATCTGCATTATTCATTCATTTATTTGGTCCTGGCTTTTTCTGGCTTTTTCGGCAGGCTTGTTAGCACTGGTGCATGTAGCTTGGTAGACTGCACGCACCTTCCCTGATACCTTTCCTGACAGCAGCTTCCCTTTTTCCTCACCACTTCTCTCAATACTGGTGAAAAACAGCACACTGAAGGTTATATGGAGCATGAAATAGCCCAGGAATGGCTTTTCTCGTGCTACTTAAACTTCATTTAATGAAGCTGAAATACAATGCTATCAGCTGAAAAATGTGATGGAAATTTACCTCACTGGCTCAGGAAAGCATCTGTTGTGGTGATCTGAAGCTTTCTTAGCTAAAGCCTAAACAATGCTATTTTTAAAGCACGTTCCCGTCATGGCAACAAGGAAATAGAGTCAATGGAGCACAGCACAAAGGAATGATGTGAACTTTTAGATATATGTTACAAGAAAGAGTTCAGTGCAGTAAGTCGTTGAAGCCAATGTTTAGGTCACATCACATTCCAAGCAAATTGTTTTTTCATTTGTCCTAAATTTATCACTGTTGTCATCCTCTGTTTGATCACAAAGTGCTGGAATTGTTTGAATTTCTTTTAAATGCAATTCTGAACCTTCTCTATCTGTTTTTCAGTAATTTCTTACCAAGTTGAAGAGTGTAATAAAATAAGGGTCATTGTTTCAGGTAAAACAGGAATATCAGACTCTCCGTTGCTAACACAGGACCATTTCAGACTAAGTCATAACCGACCCAAATGAGTATTTCGTATCTGCATCTGGTTTTTCACTGACCCACCAGTTGAAGGAAAGCAATTAGAAATTCACTACACCACTGAAAAAACTAATCACCTGTGCCTTAAGAGAAGGAATAGAGGTGCAATATAATCATGAAATAAATAGGCAAAAGTGACTGAAAATGAAGGGTAGTAGAGAGAACGATGTATCGCAGCTGCACACAAATAGTTGTGGCAAATAAGTAAATTTTTTTTTTTACTTTTTACAAAACAGTTGAATTGCCACAATGTGGCCATTTCTTTTTCTTTTTACTAAAGTGTCCACTTCATGTTTTCCTTCCTGTCTGTGAAACCTGATTTTTCTAGTCCATGTTTATGGTGAGAGCTGGATTTTCCGAAGTGCTGATACTTAGTCTTGAACCCTTCGATGGCAAGTGTTCTACTGACATTAGTGAGGGCAGGATTTTTTTCTAACTGAAAGATGCTGGATAGTCCAAGCCTCTGAAAAATACATCCTTGTACGGGTAGGCATAAAGTGTCCACAGGTATTCATATAGCCAGAAGATTTGCTAAGTGGTATTTCAGGTCCTGGAATATTCATGAGCATGCTTAACTTCGCATGTGGCCCTCAAAGTCAACAGCACAACTGACAGTGTTTGAAAGTAAGCATATCCCTAGGGCTGTACAAAAGATAGGATTTATCACGAATTCTAAGAAAGAAATATTTAATAACACAGAATCTACAGAGCAAGGAAGAACAGTCACAGGAAATTAGACTCCTCCACATAATTTCCACGGGAAAAAAAAAAATCCCTTTGGAATATATGCTATTCTTACCTTACATAGCACCACTCAAGAAGAAGCTGACACTTTTGAGACAAGTACATAAAACAATCTGATTCCAGTAGACAGTAATTTTATAACAAAGCTACACGCAGACATCTTTTAAGCGAAATCTCTGAGGTTCTTGGCTTTTCAATGTTAAAGGTTGGTGGTTTACAGCAATAATTAATGCTTTAAAGAGATACAAAGTTTCAAAAATGTACTAAGATAAACCGTATGGTAACTTTCAGTTACATGTTAAAAAAAAATTGCAAGGTATGTTCTTGATTTTCCCTTTTTGCCATTGTGGGATAAAAGAATTATAGTCCGCTACTGAATAATCTCGTTTCTCGGTTAGTTAACTTTTAGTGGCTCGGTTGGCATGTTGACTAGTTATTTAGTTAGTTTTTTCCCCCTCCTAATCTTGCAACAGTTGAAATTGAGGTCGGCCCAGCTTGCACCCGTGTGACCCATATGGGTGGATTCATCTCACTTAACTTTTCTTAACAGACTTAACTTAACTTAACAGACAGACTTAGGTAACTGAGCTAGTCACGTGACAGAAAAGTGGTGCTTTTTAGGACACAGTTCATTTGACTGAAAATAGGCATCTACTTTAGGATGAACTGTGACCCCCCCCCCAAAAAAAAACCAAAAAACCCACTGCTTATTCTCTCCGTTGGTCAGAAAGAGAGCCCTGGGGGTTAGCTCAGGTAGAGATCTCTGTGCTCCAAGAGAGAGAGAGCACAAATCTAGTATACTAAAGGCAATGTCCTTAAATGGTTTCTCTGGAAATGTCGCAGGTTTAAAGCTCAGATAGCAGCTTAGGTATACAGAACAGTCACTTTTATGAAGTCCATTAGTTTAAAACCTGATAGAGTCAGTGGGGAGTGCTGGGTCTGATTAGAAAGCACAGAAACTTTTCTTTCTCAGCAGTACAGAAGTCCTGTTTCTACCCCTGCACAGAGAGGCGATAGCAGCCTTGAAAGCAACATATGCAACACATTTTCACTGTTGAAAGACTGTGTTTTATCTATCTTGGGCCTCGGACTAGACTAATTCTTTTTGCAGCTGAAAGGAAGAGCGATTCTGTGTTTGGCCAAAGGAGGAAAATTTTCTTTAGGGGTTTACTTGAATTGCCAGCTGTTTGGTGCCTCAGTCCCAGAATCTGCTTGCTGGCTGAAATCTTAGAATAGTCCTGGGTGAACTGAATTTGTCTGTGAATTGTTGAGTTGATGAAATCAGTTTTGGGGCATTTGTCTTGGACCAAAACTGCTGTGGCCATATGCTGCGAAACACTGAGCTGGTGTAGGCTTGCTTTTTTGGCTCAAATGCGATCAGCAGACCTGAAAAGGGTAAACTTTTTCCCTTTGGACTTTATGTTGGAGCAGATGTACTGTTCTTTAGACCCTAATTTTAGCATCAGCTGCTCTATTTTCTTGCAGTCAGTGCAGAACTGATATTAGAGTAAGAGCTGGTGAATACATGGTAATGTGTGCTGTTACTCATTTGTCATAAATGCAATTTTGTGTCCTCAGAAGAAATTTGTTCTGCTGGATGATCCACCAGGGAACAGCTCTGGTACTGATTGTTATGAAACCACCCTTTCTATTATAGAAGCCTAAGATGTTAAAGGTGAAACGAGGTTCAATATTCTAGTGGTTTCAGCAAATGATGGCATGGGATATCATCTCCTAATTTGAGTTTTAATTGAATTTCTGTTGAAATCTGAAGAAAGGTTCTCAGTGATTCACTGTATGTGATAGGTGCTGGATTTCTAAAATAACTTTAGAAGAGAGTCCTGCTTCATGTGCTGTTTGGTTACTATACATTTCACTTATTGCATGTTGTGATGGATGGCCTGCGTTTACTGTTTCTTAGAAGTTCCCACTTCAGCTGGTGTTTGTTTGTGTGCACACATAAAAATGTGCGTGTGTGTTTCGCTTAACTCAGCCTTTCAGCTTGTTTAAAGCAATGATAGATTATTGTTAAAATCTCAGGAGAAAAATGTACAGAAGAAATGAATGCATCACATTTATTGGACAACTGTATCCATGAATTACTTTCTAAATTCTGACACAGAAGAATCCACTGCTCAAGCAGCAGTGACATGCAGAATTGAAAGGACTATACTCTTTTACAGAGGAGTTATTATGAATTCACAACTACTCTATACCAGAAGCTGTTTGTATGAGATGAAAAGACACTATTACACTGTCATACTGAAAGATGGCTGCTTTCAGCTAGCTCTGTCAGAGAGATGTTTTGTCTAAAATGTATTAAAAATGGGTTGTTCTATAGCTTTCAAATGAAAAGAGGTATGTAATAAAAGCAAATGGTTAGAAACAATGAAACCTGTGCTACTTAAACACCTTTCTTTGGAGCAGGCAATTTATATGTTACCTGAAGGAAAGGGCATCCACCCACATGTTTCTCAGGAGGGCAGTACCATTTGTGTTTATGGGTTTGTCCTTTTACATAGAGATTTGAAACATGAATAGAGAAGTGATGCCTGAATGGCTGTAGTCAGCCACAAGACCCATAGGAAAATGCATCGTCACCATTGCTATTTCTCTTTGAGCTTTTGCTAGTCCTTCCCACACCTTCCTTGGTGAGACTGAACATTGTCTTGCCAGGGTGGACTGGTTCCTGCATTTTGAGAAAGTTGTAAGGTTCCTGTTCTTGGTGTATTTCTGCCAGCCTTTTCTCAAGAGGACTACGCCTGAGTGGATGGAGTAAGGCTGATTTTCAAGCACTAGTCTCTCTGATGTAAGAACATAAATCTCCAAGGGGTGTGTATATAGTGCAGGCATTTACCTGCTATTATCAGTGAGCTACTTGAAGTACTGAGAAGCAGTCTAAGGACAGAAGCCAAGAGCTCATAGAAAGCTACTTAGTCCGCTGAGGAACTCGCCGTATAGACCTTCCTCATTTATTTACAAAGGAAAGGAAAATTCCAAACTGCACTTGGGGATACAAGATTCAGTAGATTTGGCACAATCCTTGACGCTATGCAGATTTTCTTTTCTGAGGTAGAGCCATGCCTGCAAAAATGGGGTTCATAACACTTCTGATCACGTACCATGCACTGTTCTGTCATCTAGTTTGTAAACCTTCTGGGAGCAGATAGCATTTTTGAATGTGTGAACACACAAACTAGTTACTGCGACTGAAGTTGCAGCTCTTCAGCCATTCAGTAGAGCTCCTTATGGGAGCAACCTAATGTTGCACCATACTTCCGGAACAGCTTGTACACTGACCACTCGTAGCCTACTTCTCTTTTCTGTGGGCCTCTGTTGACAGCCCTGCTGGAAGTGATTCTGTTTTGAGTGAATCAGTTGTCACAGTTACAGTCAGCTGCAGAACTGATAGCTAACTCTCACTACTGAGTTGTAGGCATTTCTTTCCCTCCTCTTTCCGCTTTTACCCCTGTCCTCTGCACAGCGGTATGAATTTCTATGAGGAATATAGGAAGTCAGGGGATAGAGAACAGATTCCATGGTGGCTTTCAGTTCTTGTTCCTCCTTTCTGCCTCTTCCACCCATCCTCATCCCTGGAAATGTCCCTTTGTCAAAGGGGAGAGAGGTGACAATCTCATCATATCTCATTTCTCCCTGGTCCTCAGTAACGTTTCTCTGACACCCAGTCATGTTGGGAGTAAAAAAGTGTTGGGGAAGAGCATGCATGTAGCAAGCTAATCCAGGTGGGATCCAGTCTGAACGTCGCGCTGAGAGCAGCGGGGCATTTTGCTCACCTGACACTTTACTATTACTAGAAGAATCTTTTAATCCACACTTGGAGCACAAAAACAGACTAATTGATAAATCTTTTAAGCTCACATCTTTCTCCCTTCTGAAAAATGTTGTCTCTGTGCTTAAAATGTATCATGACAGTTGCAAAAAGAAAACCAAAACTTTTTCCTGTGTAGATGTGTCCTAACTGAAGTGTGAACTGAACTGTTTCCCAAATGCCTCCTCTGTGGAGTACACAAACAGAAGGCAAATTGATGTGCGATCTGGATTTAATATTTACTGTCAGAGGATCCTATGACTTTTCAAGAATCTGTGTTGTCATAAACTGTGAACAGGCACGTTTCTTCTTAAGATCAATTAAGGCATGCTGATCAGTTCAAGATCCACAAGGCTGTATCTTCAGCCTAAATAATAATATAGCATAGCTCTTATGTATATCAGTAGACTTTTATACCTGATGAGAACAAGTACTCAAAGCAGAATGGCAGAAAGATTCACAGCAGCTCAATTTTGTATTTCAGACATAGGAGGGATCAGAGGACAGGAAGGAATGCTATCACAGGAGTTTGTTTTCTATGTGAAACACACTTAGTTTGTTAAAATAAAGTTGCAATATCAATATTGTCAGGGAAGCAGAAATACGAGATGAAATCTGCTGTTTTAATTATTTAAAAAATACCAAAAATTTTGGCTTAGCATATTTCAAATATATATACCTGTGCAAGAACTTCTACTGCAAGATGTTTATTATTTCAATATTTCCCATTTTTAATCATCTGGAGCTTTATTTTTGGCCGGTATCTTGTAGCCACTGATTTTAAGCTATGATGACTGCACTTGTCTCCTGTAGTTCGGACTGATTATCTTCTGGAAGTGCTCTTATTTTCTCAGGCTGTCTAAACTGTGGGATCCAAGAGTGCTTCCAGTCTTTCACCTCTGGGTACATACTCGGTTTGCATCCTAACTTCATGTCAGCAATGCAACCCATCCTGCCAGCACTTATTCCCGTGCTCTTTGATACTCATGGGAAGTCATTAGATAATGAAGACCCACGACATCCTCCAGCTGGTTCTCCCATCTGGACAATCAAAAAGGCAGCGCCTTCGGTCCATATCTTCCAGACAGCTATGAAAGCTCTCTGTTTTGTAATATGCGGGCCAAAAAGTCTCGACTTAGGGAATTTTATTTAATTTGTTGCCAATTAACAACAGCTTGTAATTACTGATTCGGATTTTGAGGGAAAAAAACCATAAAAAAAATTAAACATGTAGAGTTACACCTTTCCTGCCCCTTCCCCATCTCAACGTCAGTCCAGCACTTCTCCGCCCCACTTCTTAGTCTCATCTTTGCTTGTTTTTGCCATGGGTTGTACTCAATCCATCCCAGTTCCTTTGGTGAGGTGATGGGCAGTGCCAGAGATTGGGGTTAAGTGCTTAATGGTTTTAGTCTGCTGCTCTTTTGCGTCTTATTCAATTTCCTTTGCCCTGGCAGGGGTTGCTTATGGGCCACAGTCCCTTCAGCAGTGTCCTTGCTCTGGCATGGGTCACCCATGGACTGCAGTCCCTTCAGGGGTGACCCTGCTCCGGTGTGGGTGCTCCACAGGCAGCGGTCCCTTCAGAGGTGCACCTGGTCTGACATGGCTTATCCACAGACTGCAGTCCCTTCAGGGATGTCTGTGCTCTGGTGTGGCCTGCCCACAGGTTGTAGTCCCTTTGGGGGTCTCTCTGTTCCAGTGTGGGCCCACCACAAGTTACTGTCCCTTTGGGGGTGTCCCTGCCTTGATGTGGGTCATCCATGGGCTGCAATTCCTCAGTGGTATCTCCATTCAATTGCGGGTTGCCCTTGGGAATCAGTCCCTTCACGGGTGACTCTTCTTCCCTGTGGACCACCCAAGGGCCACAGTCCCTTCAAAGGTATACCTCCTCTGGCATGGAGCATCTCCTTTCAGGAGCGCATCTCCAGCCATACATGCAGCAGTGTCTTCTTCCATATGTCTTCTCCATTTCCCCTCACCCATCTCCTCTGTTTCTCTTCTTACTTGCAGCTGCTGCTCTTTCTTAAATATGTTCGATCAATGGCACCACATGGGTTCTTCTGGTTGGAGTTTTGGCATGTGATGGAGTGTTTACATCAGTTTTGGAGCTGGCTGGAAGCAGCTGTGACCAGCCCAGAGCAGTTCATGGCCTCCTTCCATGCAGGTCAGCCCTGCAGCCCCCTGCTACTAACACCTTGCAACTTATGCCCAGTGCAGCTAGACAAAGGAGAACATGTTCTGGACTAAAGCATTCCAGCTCAGTACTAAATAAGGTTGTATGAATCCCCCAGAATGACTGCAGAGAAAGAAAACATCTACTAGAAGGGTATCTGTTACTTTCTCTATTAGCAACTGCTGCACATATTATACTACAGCATATACGTGAGTAGGCGTGAAAAAAGAAGTTCTACTATCCATTTCACAGATAACTTTATACCTTGTAAAAGAACCATTGTTAACTCGTTCAAACTTTGAAACTGTCCTTTCCAACTGATTTAGTTCCTGCAGCCTTTATAAATGAAATAATTTGTTTTTATCATTTAAAGGAAGCTACATCTGGGGTTGAAAACAAAGCACACATTTTGTTACATCTCAAGAAAATGTCTCTTCCTATTGGCCAATACTAACCTACAGGCCATATGTACTGCAGATCATCCACATAAATCTTCACTTTTACGAGAATTGAAACTGCCAGATCTGTTAACTTGTCACGATGGAGGGCACAGAGCCTTGTGAGATGGAAACTGATATTTCGCGAACTGTTTTGCTTTATTTAAGCTGAATGCCATCATAAGCTTGGAAAGAGCTACAAGGAGACTTAATTTGAAAACATAAAGGTCACCGAAGACCTAAAAAATGGGAAGCCTTTGGCAAAAATGTGCTTGCTGACTTGAGTGCTACCTCTGAAAATCAAAACAAACCAATATATGTTAATGAATCTGAATGCACAGAAGTGCTGTGGTATATTTCCCTTCTTAAAGTGGCTGAGCAGACGAAATCCTAGCACTGTTTAAACCAGTCAAGTCTATCTGCTGTCATTATATGTGTGGTTTTAATCTTTACAGTGATAGAGAACGCTGATGTGGTTAAGGGCTACTTAACAGAGCTGGGGTCCTTAAATCACACAGTAATAGTCCCTGTGTTGCGATCTACATAGCTTGCATTCAGTCTACACCATGCAATGACCCATTCCATAAATGGCCTAGAGGATAAGAGATGGTGCAGATGTTCTCAAGGTAATGGTTACCAGGAGCTCAGAAACTAGAATGGAAAAAGCATAGTGCTAGAAGTAATATAAACCAATACAGATAGCACCTTAGTAAAGCATGAGTAAAAACCATAGATTGTATGACTGGACATAGGTATCAATCATACTAATAGAAAGTAAGACGATCAAAAAAGGCGAGCGGTGAGAAGAATCAAAAGTGAATACTAAACCAGCCCTTTTTATGAGCGGAAGTCAGAAAACAGTTTTGACCACAAACAAGCAGTGGATATATACATCTATATGAATATAAATATATATCTGTTTATATACCCACACATATGTACACATAGGGGTCACATAGAATATGTTAAGTTTGTGTTAGCAATACCTGTATATTTATGTAGATTAAGATAGGTTGATTTAGTACTATATGGTATAAATTGGGGTTATTTTGGATTGGTAATAAGATGATAAAAGAACGTTCCCTAACGAAGATGTTTTTTTGGCCCTACAGTCCATTCATGAAGACATAATTATCCTCAGAGTCCCTCAAACCTTCTTCGAAAGTTAGCATCTGAACACAGATAAGGTAGGTGGAATTTTTTCCCACTAGGGTGGCCATCTGTTCATGATCCTCCATGTAAGACATATATTTGTGATTATTCATGTTTGTTTCCTTTTATATTTAATAGCCATATAATCATAGATTGTGTATAAATTCCATGTACAATTTCTTTGTCGTCTCTATTAGACTGTTATTTGTGCACTCGTTGCGTTGTGTGCCTGTGATTACAGGCAAAGTGGTTTTTTTTTTTTGCCTATTACTATGACCTAAATGGCCTTATTTTTAGAAGTGCCAACCAGCAAATAATTTCCATTTGCTTTGATTGACTTTGGAATAAGGCCATTTCTTTGAAGTTCTTTCCTAACTTTCATCACATCTGCAGTCAATGTATATAGCTCCCATCAGATTGGTCTCTTAACATTTACATCTGTATGCCAGCAAATAGCTTAGAGCCTTTGAGTCTGTCACACTGTGGCTCTCCCAACTGTCCCATTTGTCCCATTTTAATGCTTTCACAAAAAGGGATCATGAATGACACGTTATTAGGGATTTTTTGAGGGGGTAGTAGGAATGTGTTATATGGCAAAACAGTGTAGAAATGGGCCGCACATTCCGCTGGAATAAATCAGTTTTGTTTCATCTGCATAGCTGCATTGGTGGTGCTCTGTGGGGATTTTTATTTTGTTGTCATTTTTCTATTTTCTAACCTACAGACATGAAACCTACTATTATGAAAAATTTAAGCCAGCTTTAATGATAGTATATTAACTGAATGTGTGTCCAGTTACCCATAGATCCTAAGATCAAAAGTACTGTTGCAAATATATAATCCAGTACTGACCGGAAAAATCACTCTGTTGTTATTTTGTAGAGAGAGGTATTTTTCCCTATTGTATGTCTGGTAGGTAATTACAGACATGGCCTTGATATTAGGATTATATACTGCCAACCCAGATAGGCTGTCCTGGCTGACGGTCATTAATATGCAGGAGTAGGACTGGTTCAGTTGCAGAGCAGTGAGCCTACTGGAACAAAAAAACATTCATACAGAGAAAATGGCTTCACCTCAAACATCCTGCTTTTAAACAAGTGCAAGCAGTATAGTGTTCACATGGTGTTAATATAAGCTCTCCGTCAGTCTGATAATGTTTGAAGGCATGAGGAAGCGCCTTCACTCAGTGACAACTCACAAGCCTGAGCATAGAAAATCAGAATGTTTGTGAACACGAATTGTACCCCTAATTGTTTTCTAGTGGAAAAGTCAAGGTTATTGTATAAGTACTGACATGTGGGAAAGAAATTTGATAGTTGAAGGCTTTTGCTGTTGCAAAAAGGGATGTAGTTTGTATGTGAAGGGACAGATGAAGTGAGCAAACTCAGTGTTGAAATAAGATTAAGTTTCCTGGAACGGAGAGTAATTTAACATGGAAACAGCTTTCTTGGGGAGGCAAAGAAGTACCCGAGCGTTCTTCTTGTACTCTTCAACATAAGATTAAGTATCTTCCCAAAAAATAGGCTTTAATTTTACATCTGAGAAGAATTGTGTGGCAATATATCCTACTTTTTTACTAACTGAAGAGTATTGCTTTCATATCTTGAAGCTGACGTTAAACAGTGCAGTTAAGATTCAAGCGCTTTTTCTACTTTTCGCAAAAGAAGAAAACTTTGAAGGACATTTTAAGATGGAAAATAATTTTAAATAGATGAGTCTAGGGCTTCTCCAACCAAACTTTAGCTATCTCCATGCCTAAATTAAGCCCTAAATTAATACAGACAGATACCACAAGCCTAACTACAGAAGTTCTGCTCCCAGAGGTGACTTTCCTTCCTATGGTATGCCTTTCTGTGGGCACAAAAAACACAGAATGATTTAAGGACTTCCTTGCTATACGAACAGTGTTAATGATTGTGAAATACAAAGATACAACCCCTTGGAAAAAGAACCTCTCAGATTTTTTTCCTGTTTTCATTTTAGTTTAATATGTTTGTGTTATTGCAAACGTACATCTCTAGAAGGCCTTAATGAGCCAATGTAAATCCTGCCTTATTTGATGTGTACAAATAACCATCTTCACTGGTGGGACATTCTGTATGTAATGCTATGTATCATTTCTGCATATAAAAAAGTCAGGGAGCAAGCTGAGTGTAAATCATTCAAGTCTAAGTCTAAGACACAAAGTACTCTTTTTGTCTCATAAGCTGTGTTTGCCATAAAAGAACTCTATCATTTAACTTCAGTTTTATAGATCCAGTCCTACTGACTTTAGTAGTTTGAATCTGGGTGAATTTTTCTAAGTGGTCCTCCCCTCCCACCAGTCTATGACACAGATATTTCTCTTCAGCTGTGATTGAAAAAATGACATTTCCACACTAAAGGGAAAAACTGGAAATTCTAACGGCAGTTTTGTTCAGAATTGGGAAAAAAAAGGTAAAAATATTAGTCTCATGAAATTAAAAATTTGAATTAGTCATCATTCAGAAGAGTCTAAAAGCTCTGCTGTGGTTTGACATTAAATTCATAGTCTCCCTACACTGTAGTATGCAGCCCCATCTGTTTTCATGCTCTCGAATGACTCCTGGCTACAAGCCAGGCTGTTTCCCATCATAAACTTCAGACATTGGCTCAGTAGCTGGATAGAGACTTCTATGAGGGACAGAAACTGCTAAGCCGTGAAGAGGGAGCTCATCATGCCTTAGGGAAAATGGAGCCTGGTCAAGTCATTTTGTGTTAAAAATACCAGTGAAAGAATGCTTCACTCTTAAAATTTTCGATTACCCCGAACGGGGAAGAATGCCTCTATTTTTGGTTCGATTTGTATTTCTAGTGAATTCACAGTAAAATTGAACTTTTTTCCTGACATGATAATGGACCTGAGTCATTTTGTAGAGCGATTAATTTTTGGTTTGAATGTTAAATGTTACAGCTGCTGCTTTATTTCAGATAATTGAAGTTTAGAGAAGTGAACTCTATCAGTAAAAATGGAAGAAAAACAACAAATTATATCCCCAAGCTGTTTAGATGGACCTTACAAACACTACTTGAAGTGGAGCGTTGCAGTTTGGTGCTGTACACAGTTCAGTTCTTACACTAGGTTGGCTGTTTATCCGAAGAGCGTGTTCGAAAGGGAAAGAGCGTTGTTTAGGTGCCGTTTGCTTTTTAGAGGAGTCAGAAAAGCTGATCCTGAAAGAAGTATCCATTGAATAGCCACAGAAGTTGAGAGCAAAGAGCTCTGCTGCCAATCCTTACCTTCCCATGAGCTTTTCAAAGCTGCAGTGACAGTTTCTGGGACGCGTGGGATGTCACTGGGTATTCTGGCTGCCCTCCAGTTGTCACTTGGGAGTGCATGGGTCCGTGGTATTACTTGTCTCCCAGCCCTGGGCAGATGTCTGAGGTACCTTAGACATTTCAGAAGGCATTAGATGCCTAAGTGTTGAGTGTGTGAAGCTGAATTTGGGGGATGAATTACCTCTAGAGATGCTTTTCTCTTCCTTGACTGCAAAAGTATCACAGACAACTTGCCTAGACTAGCCGTCACCTGCCTAAATGTAGTTGCCCAGCTATTTCAGTCACAATGTTACAGTGCTGAATTCAGTACGATAATACATGGAAACGCAACAGGCCTGCGTGAGCCCTTCATGCTTACATAATGACGCGGAGAAAGATACCTTGAAGAGGTTGCGGTCCACGTAAAGGAGGAGCTGCAGCTTGAGAACGCGGCGGGGTAACAGCGGGGAGCAGAAGCCGGCTGACGTTTATGCTGCATGTTGCAAGCAGTGAGCACAGCACATACGTCCGCTGTGCGTTCATTAAGCTCTGCTCATTTATTCTTGGTTAACACAGTTCCGCGAACGGGAGCAAACCGAAAAAGGCAAGCCTTGCCCTTGGATTGTGACACGTGGCAAGCGCATCAAAGGGCAGAACCTGACCCCAGCTTTATTTTCCTGACATTCTAGGCATTAAAGAGAAGCCTCTTTAGAATCCAAGGAAACTGCTGTAAACCTTTTTATAGACACAGAAAACACTAATCACAAAGGGATGCACCTTCTTTTTTATATTTTAAATCTCTTCTATGGATTTTGGCAACATGTTTTTCGAGAGTATCCTTTTTTTTTTCTTGTTAGTTTTCCTTTCCTCTTTGGGAAGGCAGGTTTTATTGTTGTAGCTGTCAAAGGCTGTTATTTTTGCCAAGATACTTGTGGAGAAGGAAAAATAAAAAATGGCACAAAGGCACTAACGGAAGTTGAAAACAACTAATAGGCTGCTGTTGTGTGAAAAACCCTTTACTTTCATCTTCTGGCCCTTCCTTTTTTCCTGGTTTACCTTTCCCTGAACTTCCCCCAAATGTTATTAGCCTTTTTCTGCAAGTGGGCTACAAGAGATAGATACAGAAGAGGTGGCGTGGGCCAACTGTTACGTGTTCCCTTCCCCCCCACCGCCAATGCCTTCCTGGCCCTGAAGGCAAACTGGTGTACTTCGTGGTGAGTTGTTATTCCATTTCTGTTTAATACAGAAACAATGGCTTCAAAGAATACTTTTCATGTCATAAGGGAGCCTGATTTGAGTGGACACAGAGGGAGACAAAAATCTACAGTATCTCCCAAGCAGAATGTGAGCACCATTGGTTAGAGAGGCACGACTGTTCAGGTATTACACAGAAGAGAATTGATTTCCAAGGGCAGAAACATGAACAGCAGTATGGTGGCTCACGCTTTGGTCTGGGAGCCAGGAGACGCAGATAATACTCCAGGGGCTAACACGAATATGTACCTCCTGTGATTTTTTTTTTGCTCTTCTTTTTTTGCTCATATATATAGTAGGTTCTTTGGGTGGAATTTATGTAACCAAATTTAACTATCTACAACTTAGCTGATTACCTTAAACCCTCTTTATAGTTGTTGAGAGAAATTCATGGGTGATTAATCTTTTTCTAAATGTGTAATGTGTCTTATACAGGTCAGAAGAATGGCATCCTTGACTATAAAGACAACCTGAGGTACTGGCTCAGATGCCAATATCTATTCTGCAGACATCTACAGTATCCCTCCCCTTTGGGTCAGACACCAGACCTGATTATGGATTTCTGCGGTGGCTGCTATGATTAGATCATTGTTTTTGTTGTGGCTTTTATGGGTGGATTCATCCAACTAAAGTGAGGGACTCCAGGGAGAAAAAAAGATGGCAATTTTAGTCCTACACAGAGAAAATCTATTTTCAATGAGGAAGTAAAAGTCTTCCAGTCCCTTTCTTCCTGCTGAACTCCTCCTTCTTGCTATGTTCTTTGTGGTGTTCTTTATTCCAATCAGGGGAGTTTGGTTTTCTCTTTCGTAGCTTTGTTCCTTGGAATACTCCTGTGTCCCCTGTTCTGGCGTGTCAAAGAAAGTATTACTGTTTCTTTGAGATTTGCTATAAATAGAGCCAGATAAAAAAATCATTTTCTAGATTAGCGTCTGAACTGAAGTGTTTTGAATTGTTGTGCGCGTCCTTTTTCAAAATAATTGTAGAAAAAAACCCCACAACCCTTCTGTTTAGCTTAAAGTAGTCATTTTTCAGTGGTCATTGTGAGTGGCTCGACACTAACATCAATTTATGCTAAGTTTTGTTTATTGGAGAGGCAAGAAGGAGCAAGGAATTGGCAAGTGCTCAGCAAGGATCACCTGAATAAGCTACAGCAAGAAAGAGAGAAAATACTACTGCAGTAGAAAATACCATCCTTACAATATGGAGTGATGGTTTGGGCATTTTTCTGAATGGTTGGTAAATTGTGTCAACAACTTCCTGGTAGAAGCAATAGTTTCACCCCAATCTTCTATGTCATGGATTGTTTCCTAAAGGAAGAAAGTGCGTTGCATGAATGCAGTTCTGAGGAGAATGTCAAACGCAATTTGAATTTTTTAGCTTATAATAATTTTAATTACATTTCCTAGTGAACAGTGAATTTTTGGGGACTGAGGGAAGCCGCATCTAACCCATTGGTTATTGATACTGGGAAAAAAATACTGATGCAAAGCAATTTTATCTGTGTTTCTGCAGCTCATATTTTTAGTCTTGGTAAGTCCAAGATTGATTTTCCTTTTGCTTATGGGATGGATAGAACTGAAAGTCTCTTACCTCTGCAAATTCCTCTGGGACCCTTAGAAACAAATTACCTGGTATATTCCTCATATTCTCCAACAAAACTGGGCTAATGATCTAATTGTCTAAGGGGGGTTTGCAGACCTGTGTGTTCAAGTTTCAGCTCTCAGGTGATGTAAAACAAAGTTGACTGAGTCATCGGAAAAGTGGTAGTCGTGACTGTTGGTAATGTGAAATGATGGGAAGGCTTTCAGGCTGCGTAGCTTCCTTGCATTTGGCTGCCCCCGTAATGCTCTTATGGTTCTTCTCTCCCTAATGGTCATTTCACGTCTGGAGACTTTTAACCAGCTTTACTTACTGGCACTAACACTGCAGAGTATTAGCAATATCAATATTTCAGAATGCCTTGCTAAATCTTCTGGGATGAAATGGGTACTCCCACTGTTGGCCTTCCTGGTGCTTGTTCAGACTTTCAGCATGCAAGCCATGTGAAGGAGCTGATCTGATGCAAGGGGCAGTGGGAAGAGGTCAAAACACATTACCAGTGATGGCAGCCACCTCGTCGCTTCTTGTTCCGCAGCTGAGTCAAAGGTTGTGTCAGGCTTCATTTACTGCTTAATTAAAAAATCTCGCACAGGTCCTAGCCATGACAGTAAGAGCAATTTAGCATGAGTGCTAATTCTAATTTAATTTTCGGGCTTATGAAGTTGAAAGAGTGCAATGTGTAGAGACTTCTATTGGCTCTATTAACTGAGAGACCCTGTTGCTGCGGATTCTTTTTTATGTGGAGGAAGGGGAGTTCAGCTTCTATTGGTACCTCACTGTCAGGATTTCGAGGCATAACCCTCTGACCCAAATGAGACCACGCTAAATCACGTAATGAAACATTAAATTAATCGGCTATTTCAACGGCTAAGACCCATCAGTATTAGCAAGGAATTTGTTTACACTTTAGAGACCTCTTTTTCAAGATATCAATAAAAAATGTGTTGGATTTTCTGCTTTCTCTCCCTATTTTTTTCCACATTAAATGGGGTGAAAACTTGAGATTTCAACATATGTAAACATATATCAATTCTAATTCATTCAGTATTAAATAGTCGAGCATTTGAGTGCTGATAAACAGTTAAACTCACTAACAGTGCATTATGGCTGTGCATATAATTTTGATCACTGAAAAATTAGTTCAATGTTTCTCCTCGTTCTGCAGATAGTCTGACAAAGTGCCTGACTGAATATGGCCGTACAAAAACAAAAATGATCCGTTTTGTGCAAATTTCATGAGCCAACGTGCCAAACCAGCTTTTTGAAACGGATGGACTGCTGAACTCTATTCACGTATCTTGTTAAAATGTGCCTCTTCTTAACTACAAAAATGACAGATAAGAGTGTTTGGTGATCTTTTTTTCCCCTGTTAGATGTTTGATTTGGAAATGAATTTAAGCCCTAGAAATTAATAAGGAGTTAAGGATAACATTAGCTGCTTTGCAGAATAGAGAATGCAGTATTTGCACCTGAATCTAGGCTGTAGACTAAGAACATAGAACTGTCAGCAGAGACAAATTCAGAGATTCTATTTTCATCTCACCCTCTTGTATCACTTAGAAATCTTGCCCCATTGCTACCAGGGGCTCCATACTGAAGTCAACAAGGCCATACATGGAAATGGAAAACTTTGGAAAAGCTTGTGGGATCACGGCCTTGATGAGAAGAGTGTGTTTAGGCGTAAAAAGCTCAGAGCTCACTGAATTATTTCATTCTATCTGTTTATTCTGTGGGTCTTCATCTGTGTAATTCCTATACGATCCTTTACTTGTGGAATCTGTAGAACAGACTCAGTGAAAATAAGACATGATCTCTAGTTTGTCAGTGATTATCTAGAAGAAGAATACAGAGGATCTGGAAACCATCCAATGAAAACAAATTATGAAGAAGAAGATGAAAAAATATGTGATATGCTGTTTTACAGCACTAGAAACTATTTACTGATAACTTTATTATGCTTGTTTACTGCTCCCTAGTGCTTAATTATTATTTTTAGGTATTTAGGCTTTATTTCATCATTTTAACATAACAACTGTCGCTTGAGTTGAAGACACAGAAAGGATAGAATCTGCAACACACAGCATACAGCTGGTTGAACTGTTCACAGCAAATAATTTACTGGCTGAGTTAAGCCTTATTATCTCTTTGAAAATTGTCCAGAAACAGACTTTGATTATTATGAATTTGTTAATTATTCAAAATTGTTTGACAAACACTTTGTAGAAACAGAGTCCAACTTACGGCTGGTCTCAAGCTGTCTGTTATTCAGTATCCTGAGCTCCTCTTACGTTTTGATGGGACTGATACAATCTCTAGTTGTTTAGCTGTAAGTAGTCAGCAGATGAGAAGCCAGTAGATGGTGCTCAAGGATATGAAGCCAACTTTTGTGGTTTGGAGGAAGAAGAAAACATGTTGCTAAGCTCTACAAATGTCTTCATTTGGCTCCATTTGCCATCTACGCTTAGCAGGTAGGTTTCCTAATTTTCTGTTTCCCACATTCTGTTCAAAAGACTGAAATATTTGAAAGAAGGAGTGAGAGCCAAGAGGTTGCTAGGAATCTGTATAAACTGTCTCCGTGTGAATACATATTGGTGGGAATATTCACAGCACTGCTCTGGAGAGCAAAATTCCAGTTTGGAGGAAAGATGAGGGAAAAGGGCAAATCACATCCAAAGATCACTGTGCTCCCTTTCTTCCTTTCCTTCTCCAGAGCTAATTTAGTCTACAAATACTTCTAATTTATTTCATGACAGTAGCCTAAATTTCTTTGGCCTTTGCTATACGCATTTCACTCAGTTCCTTCAAAACAGTGCTACTAATGATCATCTTCTAGGACCTATGTTCTCACTATGTTGCTCCTGTTTACCGAAAGGCAAGTACTTGTCTTTCCCTTTTGAAAATTGCCTCAATTAAATGTTCAGACATTTGTGCCAAGACCTTCCTCAGATGAATGCATTCTTAACTGCTTCCTTTCCTGACTGCTAGTCTGAAAGATTTAGATTTTAGTCTAAGGTAGAGAAGTCTGAAGGGAGACATGGTAATAATCTTCCAGTACTTAAGAGATTGCTGCAAAGTGGAAGGCTCTAAACTCTTCTTCATGTCTACTCCACATAACACATGTTGTAAAAGTCTTAAGTTAAAGCAAGGGATATATAATCTGAACATTAAGAAAAACCTTCATGACTGTAAGGGTAGTGAAGCGTTGGAATAGATTTCCAAGACAGTGTCTCTACCAACAGTGATTTTTAAGCATAGACTAGAAAAAAATTGTCAGTTATAGCATAAATAAAATATATCCTCTTTTGGAGAAGTGTGTAGGTAGCTGACCTGGATGATTTCTCAAAATTTCTCCCAGCCTAATTTCTGGCTTTCTCTTCCTAGAGAAAGTTAGTCTCCATTGGCTGCTTTTCACAGCTTTGTAAAGAAGATTCTTTGATTATGACATTTACACCAAAGACTGAACCTATCCATGTAATAAAAAGCCTGCCAGGATACTTCTCTGCATCAGTTTCCTTTCTAGTCCTATGGATATTCTGAATTTTCAGCTTTTAATAGGTAGCCAGGAGGCTTGCTCATATGCATCAATACTGTTTTCTATGAAAAAAGATGCAAGACGCACAAAACATTAAACCTGCAATTTGATCACATGCATATGTCATAAAGGAGATCACTTACTGAGCAATATATAGAAGGCTTTTGCAAACTATCTTTATGATACAAACTCTGATTTGGGTGAGTGAAGTACTTACTTACATTATTGATTTAATAGTATTTTACACAATAAGAATAAATTGTGTAATAGTACATGATGCTGCATAAGAAAATGCAGCAGAATAAGAATAAAATGGCTATTGGTATATATACTGTGACCAGAACACTGTTTTATGACCAAACAAGCAGCAATTCCATAATACACAAGGTCCAAGTGCAATAAAGGCGGCTTTGGTATCATAGATTTCACTAGGACTTCGAGCAATAAAAATGTTTATGATATTGAGTATTATAGTGGTATATTGCTTAGAAAACATATGTGACAATAAGAGGAGGATTGTGTTTGCAGCAGCATTTTAGAAAAGTTGTTTTGCTCAAAGAAGCATACATCCAAGTTACAATGTATGTCAGAATAACTTTGCGTTTCCATTGCTGTCAACAGTTTATTCTATATTCACCCTTATCCTATTTTCTCACTGTAATTTATTGTCCAAATTTAGCCATGTGTAGGAGGTATGGAACGTGTCTCCCCACGTATTTGGATAGTGCCTACCTCAACGAAAACCTAGTGTCTTTAGGGATTTACTAGTGGTAATGTGTGTTAAACAACAGCAGACTGCTTCTGCATGGTCATTGTCCATTTGTATGCTTTTAAGTCTCACCACAAGCAAGGTGTTTTGATTCAGCCCTTAATGAAACTGAACTTAGTCCACAATGGAATAAAATTCTGGTGATATCCCTCTACCTCTCTCTAAAAAAAATCTCCAAATGATGCAATGTGTTGCAGTACAGTACCGCAATATAACTAGATTTGTTTTTTATCTGGGCCCCTTTCCATCACACTCTTAGTAGGAGCCGGATTAATATACTTAGTGTTCAAATTTAAAGCAGTTGTTGATATTTGATTAGATTTTATTCAGAGTCAAAATCTACAAAGCAAGTATTGTCTCAACATATGGGCACTTTCTGTGCAGTGTGGAGTTACAGAGAAATTATAGTAAGTAGAACTAGAGTAATTTTGTATGTGAATATGGAGATAAAACCTTTACTCAGCACACCAGGAAGCAGTACGAAAGCACAGGGAAAAGTAATAATGCCTCTTCAGTTAAATTCTGACTTCAGGACATGATAAGGAAAACATTCAATACTGTTTTAAAAAATGTATTTGTGTGTTTGTATATGTGTGTATATGTCTGTACGCACACGAACGTCTGTGTTAAAAAAAAAAAAAACATACTGTGATGAATTTCATATCGTCTTCCCGGAGTGCAAGATGAAGGCCGATACAGTGAAGGCATCGTGCCAGATTGAACAAAACATTTATGGGACTCTCTGAATGAAATGGAAAAGATCACCCAGATGTTTATATTCACTCCCATATCATGTGCCCCAAAAGAAGCACTGTCAAATGGAAGAATACCTTGAACGAATTGCACAAAACAGAGGAAGAGGAAGAAAAGAAAATCAGCCTAAGAGGGATGAAGTTTTTTGCCCAAACTATCCAAAACTTTGTGGCAAGATCATGACTAGAACCCACATTTCCTTAATCTCTGGGTTTACACCATCTTGTGACTCAAGAAGAGTAATAGAAATTAAACAGTCTTCAGTGGCAAAGGATTTCTAGTTTTGAGTTCCCTGTCTCTAAAAAGAGTACATTTACACATCAAACGTGTGTGGCAGAAAATGTTAGGAGGAGGAGTTTTGCAGGTAAATTTGATTGAACTAGACTTCTGTATTCTTGCTATGTAACCATTCAGAAAAAAGGAGGTGGAGGAGGAGAAAGAAAATTCTGAGGAGATAAACACTGGATTGGAAGAACATAAAATTACCATGTATTTCAGCATGACTTGCACACACTGACAGACTCTTCTGCGTTGCTGTGTTAAACCTTATTTTTGTTTAATAAACTTTGTACAATCTGTCGGTTTTTAAATTAACTGCATGACTGGCTCAGACATCAGTCACGACACTTAAGACCATGTAACATAATCGCTGCAGGAAATGTGAGGCAAAAACTTGTCATTTTGCTGACAAAACAAGACAGCAAAAATGTATTCCTAAATAACTTCTATAGTGTTTTTTTCTTTGAAGAGTATCTATAAAGATGGTTATTTACATTCTCTTCCTTTTTCCTCCCATGAAGATCTGGCTGTTTAGTTTGAACTTTTGATAGTAATTTTTCATGTTCATTCCACACTGGTTTTCAGTATTCTACTATATTGCTGAAAAATGTAATGTTAAAATCAGATGTTATCAGTTCATTTACTGATGAGAAAACAAAAATAGTTAAAATCTATTTCTTCAGATGAGGTTGCTAGATTTACAGCCCTGTTTTGTTAAAAATTTAGAACTGGATGTGAAAATAGTCTTTAAAATATTATTAGTATTGAGATGCCATATTCTTCTTTTTCTGCTATAATTAGTATTTTCTGACTGACTATATTTGAATGATTCATCTATAGCGAAATCTGAATGCACATGTACAGCACTGGACCATAGCTGTAACAGTCCCCGCACTACTAGTAGTTAACGGAAAAGTCGTTGAGACTAACTGTTCCATATCATCTGCTTTTACTCTGAGGGGCTTATCTGTACATCACAAGAAGACTCTTCAGGTTTTGAGGTGGCCACAGACTTATTGCAACGTCTTTTATAAATATTAGGATTGCCTGAACAGTTATCTATTAATTATTTTGATTACAGACTATTGTCTTTACTGAGCTAAGTCAGCAGTCAGACAAGAAAGCATATTAAACTCTCAGAGGAATTACGGACCATTGCAGACTACTTCAAATGACAAGTGCACTTTCCATACATAAAATCCAAACCAAAATATTCCACTGCTGACAATTTTCACCTTGGGGAAAGGACGAGAGAACCAGCCTGATAATCACATTGTTTAATGCAACACTGGAAGGCACTCAGACGCAGCTGTGAGGAACCTGGAATAAAACCTGTACGAATCAAACTGGGTTAGACAATGCACTGTGGAATGAAGAACAATCACAGTATGCATGTGACCAGCCGGAAAGCTTTCTGGGTGGAATCTGGTGGGCTGCAGATTTGCTATTAGAATTCTTGGTTCAATTCATCATACAGGATCCCACAAAACCAAGGTCATCACAGAGTAATTAGAGACACCTGAACTTAATGTATGTGGACAAGAAGATCTAGGTGCAGGACATCTGATGGCTGCTCTGCATAGTATCTAGTAGCAGAAACTGCTATTAGTTTCTGCTGTTAAAACATGTGCAGTTCTCACCTGTGAACATCCACTTAAAAGCTTGGCAAAGTGCAGACACTAACTGAAATAGCATCCTGAAGGAAATGAATGAGAATCCTATTCGTCGAGTTGTTTTTCAGACTGTAATCCATGGATGCTCCAGAAGGCCACGATAAGTGCTACCAGTCAGGCTTTTTATTAGTAGGAAATGCATATCACTTTTCTGGTGTTCTCAAATTAAATTTGATTATAGGAACGCATGTTGGTCTGTTAAAAATGTTAAAGTCAGCCAAGGACTACTAGTCCAAGAGCTGACCCTGCTTTGAGCAGGAGCTTGTATTAGATGACCTCTTAAAGTCTCTTCCACAGAATCACAGAATGGTCAAGGTTGGAAGGGACCTCTGGAGATCATCTAGTCCAACCTCCCTGCTCCAGCAGGGACCTCTAGAGCATATTGCCCAGCACTGTATCCAGACGGGTTTTGAATATCTCCAGCGAAGGAGATTCTACTGCCTCTCTGGGCAACCTGTTCCAATGCTCTGTCACCCTCACAGTCAAGAAGTTTTTCCTCATGTTCAGGTGGAACTTCCTGTGGTTCAGTTTCTGCCCGTTGCCTCTTGTCCTGTGGCTGGGCACCACGGAGAAGAGGCTGGCCTCATCCTCTTGACACTCCCCCTTCAGATACTTGTACACGTTGATGAGATCGCCTCTCAATCTTCTCTTCTCCAGGCTGAACAGGCCCAGCTCTTGCAGTCTTTCTTCCTAGGAGAGGTGCTCCAGCCCTCTAATCCTCTTGGTAGCCCTCCGCTGGACTCTCTCCAGGAGTGCCATGTCTCTCTTGTACTGGGGAGCCCAGAACTGGACACAGTACTCCAGGTGAGGCCTCACCAGGGCTGAGGAGAGGGGCAGGATCACCTCCCTCCACCTGCTGGCAACACTCTGACTAATGCACCCCAGGATCCCATTGGCCTTCTTGGCCACAAGGGCACACTGCTGGCTCATGCTTCACTTGTTGTCCACCAGCACTCCCAGGTCCTTCTCGGCAGAGCTGCTCTCCAGCAGGTCAACCCCCAGCCTGTACCCGTGCATGGGATTATTCCTGCCTAGGTGCAGGACCTTGCACTTGCCTTTGTGGAACTTCAGGAGGTTCCTCTCCGCCCAGCTCTCCAGCCTGTCCAGGTCCCTCTGAATGGCAGCACAGTCTTCTGGTGTGTTAGCCTCTCCCCCCAGTTTAGTATCCTCAGCAAACTTGCTGAGGGTGCACTCTGTCCCTTCCTCCAGGTCATTGATGAATATATTGAACAAGACTGGACCCAGGACTGACCCCTGGGGGACACCACTAGCTACAGGCCTCCAACTAGACTCTGCACCACTGATCATAACCCTTCCTACCTGAATTATTCTATGGTTCTGTGTTCAGGAACCATTACTCTAAGTTGTATGTTAACTGTTCTTCTTAAACTTTAATGCGTGAAGGGTGTGTTTAGAGGCGGGGGGAAAGGCCAAAAACCAAGAACACAGAAGCTGCAGAATGTAACTTTATAATTACAGTGATACATAATTTTGATTTTAAAGAATATTTACAGTCTTCACTCTCTTGTCATTGATATTGATATAAGCCAGGAATCACTTCACTAAGGAAGGAGTAAGACCTTTTATTTCTTGGAAGACTGTAGCCTTTTCATCCACCTTTCAGCTGATTAGCAAGATTACAGCTTTCAAGTACGTTGACAGTACAGCTCATGAGAATTGATAGGCTAAATCCTCAGCTAGTGTAAATCAACTCACCTTCAGTGATTTCAGTAAATGCTGTATTAATAATAACGATACCAGATCTCTGTGGAAGATGAGAGAAAACAAAGCAAAATGAATCACCACCACTCAATGATTGTAGGAAAAACAGCATGAGATTACAGAAGGGACATCTCTAGTTAAAGTGTTTGTTACATGGAGATTTCACCTACAGGCTTGAAGAAGACAGTCCAGTCCAGGAGGCTGGACATGAGACTCTTCAGGATTAGCTGAGAATATTTTCTGAATTTCTGCTGTGAATTAACAATAAACCTTTTAAAAGACAAAAATAAGCCTTTTTATTAACACAAGTAGGAAGCTATCAAGATAAGAACTATTAAAATTACCCTGAGGAGATAGACAAGCCGCTGGATTTTGTCGACATACTGAAGCTAGAGAGATGAGAACATACCCTGTGCCCTACTAGAACAAATATTAAGTGGAAATGATTTTGAAGAAGGTAACTTCTTTTAGCTTCCTCCAAGCTTTGTGCTTTGTAGGGCACAGGTCAATTGTCTGAATACAGGCGTCTAATGCCATTTCAGATACCCTGGGCATTAAGCATATTTATGTTAGGCTGGCAGATAGGATACAGTAACAAGAGGAGAGCTCCTGTGGTATGGCAGCTGGAGATGGGGCAGCTGAGATGTCTATAGCCTCTCAGATGACACTAGATGCTTATGTATAGGCAACTGAATTAATGCTCCTAGCATTCTGCTGTTTTCTTCACTGCAAATTAAAAATGAGAAAAATGAGTGTTACAGAAAGTTATGTCATTAAAGGAGTATACCCTTATATTTATGCTCTTGTCTTTACTTGTCATGAGTTTAAGGTCTTAAATATGAGAGAACTTTTTTTTAGGCATTGTCATGTACATGTTTGTCCTAGCTGGTGGAAAATTGGCTCATCTGTCTGTCCGTGGTCCTATCTCATACTTGAAGGATACTTGAGTATCATGAAGTCATCCCATTTCACTAGAATCAGAAGTGGAAGGGTGTTCACAAGAAACGGAATGGATAGGAGTGTCCTTGAACGTCCGTAAAGATGTGGGCGTGGTTATTGTAATATGAACGGTGTTTAGCCTGCATTAACTTCTACCAGGGGATCAAATAAAATAGCTGCATAATCAACCTGCTGTTCTTTAGATTTGCTTTGTTCAGATTAGTTACTCTTCCTGGAAAACAATGACAGAAGAAGAACAAAGGTGGTGTCCAGCAGGATCCACTGCAAAGTCAACTTTGTACACTACTGGATTTGAAAGAAATCTCAGACTGTATTTTGCCCAGTACCTTGCTCCTGGATCTGCAGAGGGTAATGTATTTTTAGATAAAGTCTCAAAGTCAATTATAGAGAAACCAGAATACGACAGTGTTATAGAAGTAACAGGAGATTTGTTACCTCGTGAGTGACTGGAGTTTATAGAAGATATACCTCACTGAGGATAGTTTGGCAGAGATAGAGCATGAAAAGTAATACGGGGTATGATTCCTTCAGTGGGGAATTTTTTCAACCATAATATACATTGCTGAGCCTAAACATAAAAATGTTTGAAGAGTTGAGAATCCTGTATCATGAAACAGACTTAAAAATCAGGAAATCAAATTGTGTATAGCCAAGATGCAAGATGGTTATTGTACATGAAAATACATACTTGTCCACTGCATGGTAATCTGCCCATGTCCAGGTTTTAAAGCCTAGTCTAAAACTTTCTGAAGAAATTTCATTATACTACTAGCATGGGACTTAGAGACACATCAGATTTCTCAAGATGAAATCACTATGGCTGGCAGTAGCTGCTGAATAACTGAATACTGAAGCAAAATAAATAGATATATTATTTTCGCATGCTACTCGAGACAATTTAGAGCCTAAATTAGATATAAAATAAAAATAAAAGTACCCAAGCTATGTCACCAAAGGAATTTCCAATAGAAAATGTCCAAAAGATTAAACTACTGTAAGGAAATTTACGCCGAATCCACACACCCAGGAGTTGTAGCTAGCCAGAGCAAATTAAGTAGCTATTCATCAAGAGAATTTCACTTGCTATAATTACAAATTGGGGGGTACTTCTACAGTGAGTAATTTTATTGCCATTTAAGTTTTCTAAATTATTATGTATTGTTGGGTCATATTATTTATCAGCTGTTCTATCACTTAGCAGCATGGTGTGTCATTCAGAGAAAGCAACTCTTTTCTTTTATTTATTTAACTGATTTTAGTTTTTTAGTGAAGTGTCAAAAAATCTTCTCCAGTGATAAATGATGCAGCAAATAATACCAGAAATCAAGTGATAAAGAGAAGCAAAGAAAGGTGAGTTTTCAGATGAGCGATGGAACAAGAATGGGAGCTCAGGCAGAAAGATGGATGATACCTGCCTTCAGGTCAAAGTTAAGCATCTAATTCTCTTTGAAATGGAAGGAGCTGTACAGAGAGGGCTTTTACACTAAATTTTAGCGAAGGAGGGGAGAGAAAGCTAGTTGTCATTACTAGAGGGCTCCTGAAAAAGCTTATGTAAGCCTTAGGGGTTACTGTTTCTTACTCTAACCTTCCTTGGTGTGGATTTTCCAGGAAGGACCAAAGGGGCACTAAGTTACGTCATGGAAAAGCAGCTGTGCAACATACTCTGGTGATTATAGCAGCTAGGTTTCTCAGAGGATCAGTTTCCCCAAAATCTTACTCTGCAACTTTCAGGATGTCCTAGATTATAGCCCAGACTACCTAACTAGTTTATAAGAAAAGAGAGAAGAAAGGGTTTCAGCTGCCGGTGCCACGAGTTTTCCTGTGCGTACTTCAGCCAGCTGTATTTTTCTTGCATGGTGATCAAGGAGGAAACAAAACCTCTGCGGTGGGAGCAAACAGCACATTTTTACTTCCTGTATGTATTCTCAGGGCAAAAGTACACTAGTGGTTGTGAACTGGATTTAGGAACTGTTCAGGCACTGAAGCGCTAAACTGGTGATACTCTGTGACTTCACAGATTTCATACCCAGAACTTGGGTCCCAAGTCCTATACAGTTAATAGGAAGGCAATACATAAAAAAACCTAGACTCCCTGTGGTCAACAGAGCACTTCCAGAGGGAAGCATTTCCTCATAGGATTCCCTACAGTTAGGTGGAATAAGTCTGGACTTCAAGAAAGACCTATTGGATTTATAAGCAGAACTCCAAGAAATTCCTTGCCATCAAACTGTATGTGTGCATGCTCAGAAGCAAACACAGAGACACAGTTAGAGATAGATCACATCAGAGTGGGATTTGAGGAATGCCAGAATGCTTAAATTGTTCTTTGGAATCTAAGGAAACGTTTATGCGTCTACATAGCTGGTGTGATTGAGCTACGTCTCTGTGAGGCTCTCAGATACTATGGTGATGGGAACTGTCCAAGTGAGCTTTGATCATATTTTACATGTTGTTGTATGAGAGTCTAGGTTCTGGTGTTGTTTCTGGGTTGTCGTGCTGTTCTTTGATGTTAGTAGGTCAGGACTTTCTTTTCCTCTCTTCATTTGCCTACCTCATCGGTTTCTCTTTATAAGCTCAGAGGTATTACTCGGAACTATTTTATTCTATCCAGTGAGGGATCTGCCACTGATAGTGTACTCATACTTTGCATTTTCTCTTATCTGTGATGGTCATCAGAAATGCTAGTTTATGTTATCAACAAATTGGGTTTAAGGCATGCAAAACATTCTCTGTAACATCAGATAATTTTCAGTTCCATCTGAATCTAACAACACTTACCAGTGATTCTGTAGTGCTCATTTGTGACTTACGGTGACTGAAAATGTTTCAGGAATCTCCCTCTAAACAATTTAAGAAACAGGGCAGAGAGCTAGAATACCATCAACTGATACAGCTGAACAGAGCCACTGTAATTCGTATGAGGGAACTTCCCTCCCCACCATATGTTCTCACATCAGTTATTATTAGATATAGATTAGCAAAGGCAGGTAATAGCTATCTGAACACAGTTAGTGGTCTTGCTCCTTTGCTGATGAACGGTGATGTAGCTCCAAGGACTTTACGGTGATGTGTTAATCTGTTCTATTTCAGGATCTGTCCCCATAGCTCTGTGCCCTAGTGAATCTGAGTAGTATGTCTGGGACTCATTGCAGAAAACTAAGCCCTCTTCAGTCAAATGGCGAGGCAGAATCCCATGCTGAGAGGAAGTGTTGTCTATGGTCTCGTGAGGTATTCCTTCATGCTAAAATTATTCCCGTACTGAGTGAAATAGGCTATTTAACACTGCTTTACTTCTACTTCTGCCACACACTGGGCACACAAACTTTCCCATAGAAGAGGAATTTGGATGAAAACGACACAAAGAGTCAATTTAGAACTGGTTTCCAAAATGAAAAACTATAGCAAGTGCTCAGGATTGAAGGATTCTCACAATGACTAATTTACATAGCAGAATGAATCGTCCAGTGTATGACTGAGAGGAAGAAAGCACCTTCACATCTTCCTGAAGTCTCATTCCTTCCATGTCCAGCACTGGCTCTAAATGTGCCTAAGAGCAAGAGAAATCGCAGCTGCCTTGCTCAGGATAGTATCCTACAGAGCTGATGAATGTTCGTTCAATGATTATGAAAGCTCTTTTACTCAGGAATTTGTGCAGTTCCTTCAATCCCTGAAACAGGAAATAGGTTGATACCTCATTTTACATTCAGTTGTTGTAGAACAGAAAAGGGGACATTCTTATCTAAGGTGACCAAGCAGGCAATGGAAAAACTGGAAGGTGAACCCAGATATGTTAAAGCCCAGAAAGCGCTCTTTCCTCTAGGCAGCACTATCTCCTGTGGAACAGACACTCCAAATTTATAATCATAAAAGCAAGTTAGATCCTGCCTTACGCTATTATACCCTTTAAATTTTTCAACATAACCGAATGAGAGGGCATTGGAGTAACTTCAGCTTTGAGGGTGCAAAGCAGAAATGGTCAATATAGAAGAACAGAGATGTTTTTATCCTACCTGAATCATGACCGTCTCTCCTCTCTTGCCTTCTCTAATTTCTCATTCAGGAATTTAAAATATAATTCCAAATATAAGCACACTGCAAATATAAGAAAGACTAGTGTCTAGCTGCTGAACTCATTCACACATAATTATAGAGAGAATATTTAGAGCTGTCATCATTATCCAGAGAAATCAGACACTTTTTCCTAGTCTGAAAGTGACAGAAAAATGGAATGATAATTAAGATGCACAAAGAAGTAATGACCACAGATACCGAACATTTTTTTATTCTTATAAAAATTTCCATTACCCCAAATCAATCTCTTTAGTCTCTTACATAACAAATTTTAATTTGCCAGAAGTCAAATATATCTTCTTTGATTTGGTAGCCTTGAAGACAGTGTGAAGACACTAGCAAAAGGTTGCAAACAGTGGAATAACAGAGTAGGAGACACAGACACTGTGATAAACCCTTCTACCCTAATCCAGGGCTATATGGATTCAGCCTGGCGACAGGTCGACTCCAAGGGTAGCTTATATAGCTAATATAACAATCCATTCGGGGAGACTTCACAGTAGAAGAGAGGGCATTATCACCGATGAACTTTCATGGAGGTAGCACCAACCCTACTCCCCCTTTCAGTATAAAGATCCCTGACCATTTATGTCTTCAGATCAGGCCATACGGCCTCTGATCTAAAGGGAGAGTACTCTTATGTGTATGGTATAGACTAATGGGGGAGACGAAGCAAAATTTAGAGTCCTACTGTTATATATTGCAGTACCCCATAACTTCATACCTGAGATGCAAAGCAGACCTGAATGATGACGTTATCATGTAGACCCCCAAATAACCTGTCCTGATAAGTGCCAGACAAAGTCCTAGGAAGAAAAGCTAGTTCTTTATTAAAAAAGTGTGACTTGTGTTTAACCTGTCCCAGTATTAACATATATCAGATTAAGGCAGTTTGAAAATGCAAAAAGCAGAAAGATGGAGCAAATAGTGTGATGGTTAAAACCACTGATAGAAACAAGTAAGGTTTGATGCCATGGTGGATGTAACAAAGCCTCTGTTTGGACCATGGAAGTTGGTTCTTCATGGCAATTCAGAGCCTATAAAGCCTGAATGGTAAAGAGAGAGGAGTGGAGAAGATGAAAGAGGTCAGAAGGCCGTGATCAAACAATGCTGATTGTCGGAAGCAACACAAAGACCAGGAGTCCCTTCCCGTAAAGCGTAAGATCTAATCAATCTTATTTAACTACAGCTTTGCCTGCAAGTTTATCTAGCTTGTCATTTTTGACAAGCGCTTTACTGGGTGACTCGTGATGTGGGGTGTCACCCTGTTTGCACTTCGGAATCTCACAATAAGCTAGAACACCTATTTGCTGTCGTTGGGGGGATTTCCATCCCATTCCCCTTCAAAAATCAACTAGGAGCACACCAAAAGCATTTCCTTGACTGGCTAGACAGGTTGGTGACACTTGCTGCCCCTGGGTGATCAGTAACAATCTAATCACTCTATTCTGAGGGAAGGAGCAAGAAAGCATCTCCATCAGCATCTCTGGCATTTCACTGTAAGCATTGTTAAATTTCTTTGTGCCTTTCTGCCTGTGTCCATGATGTGGGAATAGCAGTAAGGCTTCCCTTCTCGCTAATGAGAACATGTAAACTATAAGCTGCTGAGGAAGGGGACTTGAGTAAATCTCCAAAAATGGATAACAGTTGTCTTTTTAGTCTGCCACACTTCTAACCATCAGGATGCAATACACCTCTGGTCCTAAAGTTCATGTGTAAGCACCACATGAGCTAATATTGGTGAAACTGAACTGGAAATGCATTCCTGGAACCTAATGCGTTCCAAAGGCGAATTCAGTCCACAGTACCAGGCTGGAGACAGTATGAACTGAACTGCTTTGAAGTGTAAACAATGTTGTGATATAAGGTCGTCAGCACCATATGGTTCCACCCTTACCGCATTATTTGCTAGAGATACTCTTTGTTCACTCCTTCGAGGAATTGCTTCCTATAGTTAATATAGTTAAAGTGCAAGTTTGGTTTCTCCCATTCTACGCAGTTCTACCGCCCTGATGAGTTTTGCACCTTCCACACATCCTTCTGCCATGCCTTGAGGCTCACAACAAACACCTTTAGAAACATGCTGTAAAAACAGCACTGTGGTGGAATGTGACAAAGCCTTCACTTTATTCAAGGCACCTGAATCTGAAAAAGTACAGATAAAAAGAACGATCCGTTACAACCATAAGGTTGCAATATGGAGAATTAGAAGAGAGCTGGCTGAAGCTTTACACCTTTGGACTTGGCCAGCCCATTCTAGAGAGGGCTAGACCTGAGAACGCAATATGAGCTATTCTGAGCCAGGACTTGCCTAGGATCCAGAGGTTACTCTGGGGCAGCTGCCCTTCACTGTGTGGAGGTAGCCTAGCTGTGTGTATCTGCAAAAAAATTATACAAAATGTGGGGATAATGTCCAGCTCAATGGTTTCAGTAAGGATTCCGGATGCTAAAGGACTCCTTAGTGCTAGCAATTATAATAAATCTAACTAGAACTTGTGTTGGAAAATACGTGTTCAGTAGCTGGTTCGGCTGGTATCTGATGTGCAGAACTGACCATCCTTTCTTTTCATATACCTTAAAGAAGAAAACCAGGTGTTGCAAACAGACAATCTGGAATTTGACATTCTCCTCAGAATTGCCAAAATTTCCCAAAAGGGTAGATACCGAAGAATTGGAGAGCTCCTGGAATAGTAAACGCGTGGAGATATAGTAAATTACTGCAGCTGAAATGGTTCAGTACTTTATATTATGAATTCTCAATGTTAAATAAGCTCTAAATAAAGCTTTTAAGCCCTCCTCCCCTTTTGTTTTTTCTTTTCCTCTGTCATCTTTATTTAAACTCATAAGACTAGCTGGATGTAAGAAACCAAAAAACTAGCACAAGGGGCCTTGTCCTTAAAGCATTAGGTTGGAGTAAACCATGAGCAGCTCAGCGTATGTGAGATTAGAATGAAGCACCTTTTCTGCTTGCTTTTTCTGGAGGATCCATGTACTCATAATTTTGTCAGTTCAAACAAGTTTAAAACAGGTTTCAGGTTATGAAAACATCTTTTGTGAAAGCGGTGTTTTTTCTTCCTCCCTTTAGAGGACTTTTTAATGAGTATCAATAAAATAAAATGTGGAAATGAAATGATTTTACTTGAACTTTTCCTCCCATTGCAAGATTTTTCTTACCTAATTATATATACTTAAGTTATGTAATATAAAGTTCATTTTTCTATGATTAAAATATTCATCTAAAATATTTATCTTGTACATAGGTACTACATAGGTATTAGGTTAATCTATTTGTTTTATTTCATTTTCAAAATCAAATAATAGTTCGTTTCAGCCATGCCTTAAAGTCATTAAAATAAGAAAAAAAGACTACGTACTTCTGTAGTTCATTTTCCCAGCGCATATTCTAACTTTCATTTGTAGCTGGTTGGAGACAGGGATGTATTTAAAAACATTAGAATATTATCTTGTCTCATTCATTGGAATATCTTTTTGTTGCAAAAGCTAATAGTTTCTGGGGCCCCTTTTATGGTGTTTGATGCATCTTTGAATTCAAATGACATTGAACTTTAATGAGGTCAAACTTCAAACTAGGTCTGAATTACTGTTAGAGCGCATGTTTCTTTTCGAAACATCACTGGATTCTGGATGCTGCATTATTTTGTGCTTTTCTGTTTCTTGGGCATTTTAGGAGTTCATTGTGACGTACTCCACGTCTGCGTATCCTAATAATCTCTGTGCAAAGGTGGACACAAATAAAACCAAACCCTTGCAGTAGACAAAGCTCTGTGACAGGTTGATGCTCCATACACTGTAGCCGGATACCCAATAACTGTGTTGATACAACCTGCAAAACTAATATAATTACAATCTTGTTTGTTTTTACTAGAAAATCAAATGGTTTTGTGTTCATGGAGCTCATGCACTCCCTGCTGCATAGCAGTAGCAGCTTTATTTTTTTTATGTGGAGCAGGTGGCTAATATTGAAAAACCTGTTTTCATGGTGTGAAAGATTTATTGCCCTCAAAACTCATCTCAGAATATTTGCAATTGGCTGGCGACTGCTGTTTGAAAACTGTTGTTGTAGACACACAATGCAAACACATAAGAAAGAGCACATAAAGAGGAATGGGAAGAATAGCTTACCTATTTTGTCTTAGAGACTTATTTTTATAAAAATACCCTCTCAATTCCCTTCCAAACAGCCTAATAAATAAAGTTAATGCCTAGAAGTTTCAGGTGATGCCTAAGAAATATTGTGAATTCTTATTTATTTTAAAGTTCTTGTAGAAATGGAAGACCACAATAATCTAACCTGATGTCCTGCTAGCTCTGGCTACTATTTCGCAAAAAATTATGTTTATTTTAAAAGGCTTGTAGTTTTATTCACTGCTCCTGCTGAAAGGGTGGTCTAGAGCTTTACTCTCCAATTATGTGATATATTATTTTGCTCCTCCCTCCCTACCTTCTCTCCTGAACCAGAGCAAAGAAATGTTCAACAGATGCTGAGACAGCATACCTTTCTCAGTATTAAAGCTGTATTCTTCCTATCCCAAAAAAGATACTTCTTCATATTCCATGATATTTTGAGTCAAAATACCAGGTCTGACTTTTACTTAAAATGAAGTGGTAGGATTTGATTTCCGTGCAGCTGCACCGAGTTGTGCTGGCTGTTTAGTCCAAGTGGCATAATAGGAAATATGGCAAGAGAAAAAAGGACAGGCTAGAATTTAATTTAACTGAAACAGATTTGTCATTGGTTTAAGAACAATAGCTGTGATGTGTTTGAGCCTTCCTTCCTAAATTTAGCCAAACGCCGAATTAAGCATCTATTGTAAGTCGGTTCCCTAAGTGCCTTCTGTAATCGATGGGGAAAGGCAGCACTTAGCTTCATATACCAGATGCGGATAATCAAGCCTCCTTGCTCCCTTTTAAGGAATTTTGCAGCCTGGTATGGACACTCCCTGGTAATTAACCAGGCCTAAACCTACAAAGAGTTTCAGGAAAGAGGTGCAGTCTTCTTACTTGGAGAGAAGCTAACCTTGATCAACAGGAGAAAACTCAAGCAGATGTTAACCCTTTATGGGATTACCTGCTCTGAGGTTTCCTGTATCTTCTTTGGAAGATGCCTTTGGGCTGAAGCAAAGTTGCAAGATTGCACATATGGATCTGATGGCAAGGCAGTGGCTTTTAGCTGTCTAAACTCTTACCTGCCCTGCTGAAATAAATTACCAACTTATTCACTTGTTTTTAATTCTACGTAGTGTCTCAAAACAAAAGCCCTAAAGGTGTATTTAAGTACCAGAGAAGAAACTGAGATTGTTTGAAAGGTTGTTTATGAGATCTAGAGTTTGCAGGAGAGACCGTAAAGAAAGCTGAGAGGTCATGGGTTTCTTGTTTTTGTTTGTGTAGAATGTGACTTACGTTTCCATCAGAGGTTCTGCATACTTCCATTTCCTTGTTTTAAAAGGAAAATCTTCCCCATCTTCATCTATATTCAAATACTAACAAACAGATGGTCACATTAAAGAGACCCTATCAGCCAGAAAACTAAATGAATTGGAAATTCACCAGAGCTTAGTTCGCCACACCATTCCTTCTTCCATTAAAATAAATAAACCAACCTCCTTTTCCCTCTACTTTTCTTCCAAAAGCTTTCAGTACCACGAGATCAAATAATTAAGCTGGTGGAAAATCCCTTGTTGGTATTAGAAAAAACCGCTACTGGGAGGAAGGCTAAGATAACAGCTGGCTATTACAGAACAAGATATTCCGTTACATTGAGCATATCTGCTTAAGAAGAAAGAAAAGTCAGACTTTGAACTTCTTGGTTCAGTGATTACAATGGAATTGGAACAGACTATAATAGAGAGCTATATTTTGCATTGTGGGTAGAATAAGGAGTAACCGTAATGGGATTTACTTGTTATACAAAATATACGTTATAAAACATTATGCAGTGGAGGAGTAGCCTTCTAACAGTCAAAGCAAAAGGCAGGCAATGAGGAAATCATATTGAGCCAGGTGACAGACCCTGCTTGAAAAGGTCATTCAGGTTGCATCTACATTAACATTTTGATGCAGAGCAGGAGTGCTATTTTGAAGACAATTTTCTGATTGTCATTCCTTACCACGTGGTTTGCTGAACGATTACAGTCTGTAGATATTACTTTAGTTAGCCCCACTCCAAGGGAGCACAGACACTCTAACACCGTGTCAGGACACAGAAGCCTGAATCTCTGAACCATATGCATAGTGGGGACCTTTAATGTATGGGACTGGATTAAGTTTGGATCTGAAATAATTTCTGTGAACCACATAGAGTGAAGATTTAAGGGCATCAGCACTAACTGCTTCAGTCTGCTGATCCATTTCTTATGTATCAGATAGCCTAACAGGTCATCCATAGGAGCTGTAATGCAATTATTTTTTGTGGATGGTCAGATTTTGCGACTTTAGGTTGTGGTTCACTGTGGGGGTGGAAGGTGGCTGTTGTAGCTGAAGCAGAGAACGCCAGGAAAGGGACTATGAGATTCTCAAGAGAAACCTGTGGAGGTGCCCGTGAAAGAGCAGCTTCACCACTGCCAGCCAAAAGACACACAGACCAGCCACAATCTTTGAAGATGGAAAATTAGGTTATTTGAACAGTTACAGATTGAATTCTGTTGATTTTAGGGAGTGACACTTGCTCTGATGGTGGGCACTAAGAGCATCAGTAACATGTAGCTAATCCCCCTGGATCCTCCAACAGCAATATATGACTCCCCAGACATGAACTTTACTGGGTAACATTTATTCAATTCAAAGTGCAAGCACTTTCCGTTATAGTCCTCTGTGCACCTGCTAGCATGGGTATTTGGGGCTCTCCTTGTGCATGAGAAGCCCCAGTCATTTCTGATATGCCCTTTTCATCTCGGTCTCCAGTACTTCAGATGTTCTCTTGTAAAAGATAGTACATTGGCTCTTCCTCTTTCACCCACTATCTTACTTTCCTTGCTTCTCATAATAGAACTGGGAGATTTCTGAGAGCAAGCAAGCACCGAGCATATTGTTCATGTTTAATAAAGACATTAAGTAATGTTTGAGCATCACCGCCTTTGCCTTCCTGTTAAAACATCTATTCCACCACAGTCAACACTTTCTCCTCTCATTTGTAACAGCTTCTATTTAGTTCGGAGGATTCTGAAGTGAGTCTGACGGGAATTTCTCCATCAGCTTAAGTAATCCTCTGATTCGGCTCCGCTGGAGAACTTCAGTTTAGGCAATAGGACAGCAATCTCCACCCCCTGCCCTTTGTGTTTTAAAAGGCACTGCAATCATGCATCACTGATGAGCAGGAAAATACACTGCACCCTGATACTCTATACTGTGCCAAGGACTTGAATAAATGATGAGAGACAGAGACGCAAAACTGACTGGAGTAAACAAATTCGGGTACTGAGGGCAGTATAACCACGTCAGTGAAGTGGTCTGCTTGAGTTAGAAGTATCTCTGTAGACATACCCATGGTTAGGTAGAAGGTTCATAGAGGACACTGCTGTGTTTGCACAGCAGCTCTGTTGCTTCTGTCAGTGAGCCAAGCTGAATGATAGCACAGAGCACATGTGTTGCTGGACAAGTCTTGCTGTCACAGCTCCTATTGCTATAACTCCTGTAACAACTTTTACACCTACTGCTTGCGACAGTCAGTTCTACATCACAGTATCTGTTTTCAGAAAAAAAAAAAAAAAAACAACAATGGTCATTTATGCTGTAATTGCCTTTCTTTAAGAAAAAATAGAAGCTGCTCTTGAACTCAGTTGTCCAGACTCCCACAGAAGAAACTTGTGCCAGGTCATCTGCCTTATCTCCCCTCTTACCCCGCTGTTCAATAGGGGAACTTCTGCTGTAAAAGTAATTCTTAGCCTGCTTACAATCCTCAGCTGCCTTTCCCTCTCTTGAATATAAATGCTTGTCCTCTTTTATCCTATCAGGTATCTAAGCAGGCATAAATCCTCTCTGTCTATAACATTTCCATTCCTCTTGTTAATGTTTAAAAATTCCAGGATGCACTGGATCTGAAAAACTCTGTGCTAAGGTTGCTTTTATTATCCCTCGTATGATACAGAGCTTGTTTTACAAGCTAGAGACTGTAAAACAGCCCTGTGGCTACATTAAACATCTAACGGATTTTTTTCGTCTAGATTGTTCAACCCAAAAGGAAACACTTCTTTTCATTTCTGATGACTTTAACCTCTTACTTGAACTCCCATAACTTACACAAGTAAATAAAATTAGGCAGCTATTTAAAATGGAAAAATTGCACAATGAACTGAAAACTCAGAAGGCTTGTTTTGGAAATGTCAGTGCAAAGCATTTCAGCATTTCTGACATGCAAAGATTTATTTCTGCATCTCCAAAACAGAAGAGCTTAACTGCCACTTTCAAGAAAAGATATTTTAATATTTTTTTTCAGGTAAATGTGTTTACTAAATGTTAGTGAGTAACTTTGGTCTTTATGAAACTGAATTTTTTGGTGAATTTACTATTCCTGAAAAAAAAAGAAAAAAAAAAAACACCTCACCATCTCAATCCTTGGTACTGTCACGTGCGAGATTATGGGAGATTTTACATTTCAGTGGTTATGAAAAGAAGAACAAGAGGAAAGCAAAATTTTAGCTTTTGGCCTACCTACCTACCTGAAGATTAGTTGAGCTTATAGTACTGACACACTGAGGAATAAGTTATGCAGATATTCAACAGCACCAAGGCTTAGCTCAGATTTTTCTTATGGTAGATGAAGTGAGCTTGGTATCATTATATGATACCCTAGAATAAACCAAGTGTAATATTTGTAGCACACAGTTAAAGCAAGTCGTCTTCCCTCCCCTCCTCTCCTTTCCTCTGGGATGAACAGCATTCTGCAGAGCAGAGATGTCCCGTCGACCCACCTCCCAGATGCTGTGCCACGTGAGTCTGGTATTTCCTTTGACCATTATGAATCTCACCGGAACCCCGAGCACTTTTCGGGAGATAAACGTGTTCTGCATCCTCTCAAAGTGTTCTGCACATCCTTGGATTGGTTTCTACCCTTGCGCACTAGTTTAAACCCTCCAGAAGGTTTGCTTTTGCCAGCCTGGGCCTCTGAATGCATATAGATTTGTTTGTAAATGTTTTAAATTGTATATTTTGAGCTGAAAAAATGAGCATAACAGGGCTAGATCAGACCAGAGGCCTGTCCAGGTCTGTACCTTGCCTTTGACAGTGGGTGATTTTAGGTTTTCAAGACAAGTGGTAAGAAACAGCCATCGATAATTAGAAGCTTGAGAGAAAGCTTATTCCGAGGGTTGCATTGGCCCACCACGTTTAAGAGCTACCAACAGACCCGCCCCCCTTAATTCCTGTAGTTCTATATCGTCTTTTGACTGCCTGTAGTAATGACTGAAAAAGCCTGAACAAATTTCACTAGTGGCAGCATGTATTTTGTCTGAGCACCAATGGGATTATCCTTATGTTGCCTGTGCCTGTGCTTTCTGTCTCTCTTTCCCATTTCTCCCGCTTCACCGTGAAGGCTTGTAGGATTCTGCCTGATGTCCCTCTGTCATGAATTCACAAGTATTTCTGATCCCCACTGATTTAACTGACCTGGATACCCAGCACTCCCTACTTGGTGTAGGCAAAAGCAAAACTGAGCCACGCTGTTAGTGCTATACCAAGACTTCTGGCAAATGCTGCTAAAATCATGCATATGCCCCATCCTGTGTTGTCTTTCTTTGCTTTCTGAGTTACTGCTTCCCTCTTCTCTCTTTCAATTTGTTTGGGAAATTAGAAATTATTAGACATAATACATACGTATAAAACTTAGGTATCGTAAACTGCAATATTGCCTACGAGATATATGTACTTCAGCTGTGTAGCGGGGAGGAAGTAAGAAATCCAAAACCAAAACAAGTGATTGTATTTTAAGTGTGGCTTCACGGCTTTTCATGGAGTGATACTATGGTTGGTCAATTGCTAGTTAGGTAAGGTACTATCTACTTTCAGCTCTCCATGTGGAACATATGAGTCCTTAGTGCTTTGCTAAGAACAACTAATACCTTTCATCCCTTTACCTGCAAATCCTGAGTGTTTATGTCTGGTATGCTAAATCAAAACATTTATTACTGAATCTATGCCTGGTCCTTCCGCAGGTCGGTTTCAGTTACCAAGCCAGCAGCAGTTTTCCTTAACTGAACGGAGACAGGGATCATGTGAACTATCTCAGTTAGCATTTATGTGACGCTGTTCTAAGGAAGGAATAATTTTTTTACGCCTGTATATCCTAGTCTTATCTTTCTCGATCACACTCCAGTACTCTCTATTGTACCAGTATATGACAAGGTAAATGTAGTACTGCCTCAGGTGTGCACCCGTTTCTGAACTCTCAAGAGCTTTCCTACACTTTTTTTTCTTTTGAAGAAGTGAAGATGTCAAATCCCTTAAAGAATAGAATGTAAAGGAGTGTCAAGACTGTGGAGAGGATGATTCAAAAAGGAATTCTAAAAATGATGCTCCTGTGAATCACACAGTGTGTGGCTAATAGAAAATTTATTTGATGATTTTGTTTGTGCTTCCAAATTATTTTTCTTCTCAATATGTCAAAATTACTTGGGTTTTATGGGTTCAGTTTGATGACTATAACTTTAAATAATTGTGTCTTCCTTGTTCCTGCATCTCACTCAGTATCAGCTAGATATTCTATCAGATCAGATGGAATGTTGCATATAATGATCTCAATTTTTTGTCCATTAACTTAGTCGCCACATCCCGCCATTTTTCCCTTCTAGTAAAGGATTATTCTACGTGGGGCAAGTTAAGACCTGCTTATTTTGTAAAAGGACTGGAAGATGCCATTGCATTAAGGCAGGTGAGTTTTGTGTGGAGAGATGATATCCTGTGTTAGATCAAGTTATATAGCTGAGAAAACCAAAACGACAACCAAAACCAAAACAGATAAGCTTTCTGACACACAAGCTCTTCCTCCGAAAGTTAGCAGTTACTGAAAAGTAGTTAATGGGCTGCATATCCAAATGTCACTCACCTCAGTATAATATATTTGTATCCTGATGTCCTGAGGCAAGATATAATGGTTCACTCAAGGTTAGCAGAATTTTTGCCTGTGAATTCTTGTAATGATTTCCTCCTACACAAACTCATAAACTTCTTTCTATATATAATGAGGAAAACAAATACTCAACTGCCTAAAAGTAACTTTATGATGTGTTAGTAGGCTTATTACCTAATGTGTTTAAAGCACTTGGAAGTTGAAAACTGCTATGTAAATATTATCATTATTGGCAGTAGAAACAATTTGAATGATGAGTGCTGCTTTTTCTCACAGAAAATGGGCTCTAATTTAGATTAATTAAAAGATCTGTTGCGTGCTAACAGGAATTCCTGAATCTGATGATGATTGAGGAGAAACGTATTTATCTTTTACGATATTGATTGGTAAACTTCTTGGGACTCCATTTGCTTTCTGCTTATTCATCTATTGCCCAGCAGTGTGGAAACCTGATAGAGTCCCTTAGTTGCAGCCTTAACTGAAATTGCAAATAATACTGTTTGGTAATTACCAAAAAGTGTTTACAATATTGTATCTGTGTTGATTTGACCTCCGTGACTTTTCTAACCTAAATTAAAAATGTTTTTAGTAAGAGTTACCATAGAGTGTCACCTTGAGCTTTTTGTATAAGTCAGTATACTCTACCATGATTGGTTATCTTTGTGTCTGTGATACACCCTAATTGGCTTAGAATTAATGGACTTAGCCAATCAGTAAAGTTAGTTTCTTCATATTTCAATAATGGCTAATACATTAGCTTCACTGAAGTTTATCTATAAGACTTAATCAATCAGCTTCTTATCAGAATTCACCCTATTCAGATAGTTTACATTTAATGATACCTGTAAGAAAAGCTTTGTGCAGTTTACCAAATTTTAAAGGAGAATTGAATTGCTTACGATTATGTACCAAGGGATTGGTTTTCTTTGATATGTTGTCCCAGACAGTATAGATAAACTATGTGCATGTAGCAGCACTCTTCATTCATTATTCCTAATGCCTTTTTTATATCTGTAGATCTGTATGTTTGTAAATCTGTAAAAAATGCAGGGAACGCCACATCTTTTTGTTAAATATATTTTAGAAACAAAATAACTCTTAAGGAAGTATAGCTTCAACATATCACAGGAAAAAAAATCACACATACAAAATTTATAGGAATGGGTAGTGTGTATAAAGATACAAAAGAGACACAATACATGGTACAGTTGGATAATTTTCAGTGCACTTGGGAGACTACTCTTATACCAAAAAACGCAAGAGCTGCTGTTATTATGTGATAGCTATTCAATGTATTATGTGGTAGTTATGTTTGTTTTTTATGTATCACCTGTATATGAGCATGTTATAATATCAGAAACTTGTCCCAAAGATCAAGTGAGCTGAACAGAAGAAACAACAAAGGGAGATGGAAATGTGATACTGTTATAGCGTTTTGGCATTTGTCCTCTTGCTTAAGCATAGACTTGCCAATGTTTGATGACAGCATCTGAATATTTAGTTTTTAGTTAAAGGTTGCAGTAGCCTGAGAAACAGTTTCTGTGAAACCCTATTTTTAAAATAGGCAAACGTGTGTGAGAACTGGAATGGCACTGTGGATACAAGTCAGGGATCATGATGTTAGAGGTTACTTCTTATTTGTGATAGCTCCTATTATGTAGCTGCAGTTGCAAAATTTTTAGGATAGGTTCTACATGGGTAACCTTCTTTCCCAAGAATGTTTTGCTATGCTGTGTTAGACTTGCACTCTAAACAGATCCAGCAAAGACGAACACTGATATATTCCTACCAGCTTTTTTGTTTTTGTTTTTGTCCAACATATCAGAATCATTTCTGGGAAAGGGAGACATTGTATGTCGGTAGCTGTCAGTCAGCTTGTATTTGCTGACTGCTTCCTTTAGCATCTGCAGAGCAACATTACAGGGCATTGAATGGAAGCTGAAAGTAGATACTGACACCTGTCCAATGCTGGCTATAACTTTATACACAGGGATAACTGTCCAAGGCACAAAATTTATTGTATCACCTGTCTTTTATAGAATTTGGCCCAATTAGTTTGTGATTTAAATGCATAGGATCATGATTAGAATAGCTTCTGAACCAATGAAATGCTGGCAAAGACATAAATCCAGTACATATCCATTGATTCACAGCTTTTCAGATGTAGAAAAGAGCCACAGAAATGCCAAGATACCATGAAAAGATGTACAGTCACTGCTCATATCTGGATATTTCTAGCAAAATGTCTCTCACAAGAAAAAGAAAAGCATAAACACTCAGAAAACATTTTCTCTGAGCTACAAAATAATGGAGAATATGGAAGAAAATTAATAGTTAGCATTTACCAAAAAGAACTTTTTATGCTCCTTTCAAAAAGAGAGGAATACAAAGATGACTTTTCTTTCTTTCAAGGACTGCTGTCTTTACGGTTTGTAGTATAGATGGCAAAACTATGTATGACGAACAGCAGGAAGTAAGCAGATCCTTAATTCTGGCACGACCCCATGCACGAATCAGTATCGCTAAACCATCAGCGTAAAATTGGGAGAAGGGAATATAAGCATTTGAAAGTGAAGGACGTGGTGCCGAAGCAACATCAAGGAGAAAGGTGAGCAACATCTATTTTTAGTATAAAACCTTTCCCCCACTCAATGTGGATTGCAAAAATTCAGTGTGGACCTTCATAACATGCAGTTTTAAAGAACAGTAAAGTATTTCAATACTTACAAGTTGGAGAATTAAGGTATGGAAGAGCAAAGTGCTGTAGCTCACAGGCTTTGATTATCAGTTCTTTTGAGGAGGCACGAGGAGACAGAAAAGAAAATCAAAAAAGATGAAACTTTCCTGATCGCAGGCTGAGATTTATCTCGTCAAATTTCAGTCCTGTAGAAGTTAGTGACAGTATTCCACTCAGCTAACTTTAGAAGCCTACCGCGTCAGTCTCTATATCTGAATTACAACTAGATTGTTGCTAGGGTCAATGGATATTTAATCAATAGAGTTAGTAGGGTTGGGTGTAAGATTAATCTAATCAGATAAATGTAGGTATCTGCTTGAGAATGAATGCATTACTTGTTTATTTCTGCTCGCTATGCTAATGAAATCTCCATGAACTCTGAAGGGAGGTTAGGGTGCTCAGGTGTTGATTTTACCTTTAGCAGGAGTAACCTAAGCCTTGGTGCCAAGCGTAAGTAGCCATCTGGACTCTAGTTAATTAGAGAGTCAATGATCAAACAGTGGTCTGAGAGAGGTGTGTTAAGATGAGATTTATCTTGTTTTGCAGGAAACAAATGCCCATCTATTAGGTGGCTAAAATGAAGGGTAGTTTATCCCACCATAAGCTGTGGCTGATGAGATGTTAAAAAAACGCCAGATTTACACTCATATTCAGTAGTTCATACTTTGGTTCTGGGAGCTTAGCGTTTTTCTTTTATAACAATGAAGACAGTTTCTTATAATGTACTCACGCTCAGCCTTGATTTTACATACCTATGAAGGACTGTGAGTGTCAAAAATACCAGAAGTCTGACTTCCAGAAGAGTATAAAAATACCCAGCTCATCCATCAAGCAGGGCATAGCAAAACTCAGTTTGTCATGACAACAAAGTATTCTGAGAGCTCTCTAATAATAATTCTAATAAATACCTTGGTGCATGAGAGGCTATCAGCAAAATGACAAATTGATAAAAGAGAAGGTTATACAGGAATGCAAATAAAGAGAGCTTTCAGTCTGTGTCAAGTGTTTCTTCTTGCCTAGTAAGAGCTGAACAGAAAGGAAATGAAAGAAATTCTCTTGACTGGAGGATCAGAAACACATGCAGAAAAAAACCCGTTACCTCATGTGCAGAAAGTGCTCGACATGAGTACATTTATGGCACTCTCTGAGGAAGAAAAGAGGGGTTCATATGAACTGACTTTGGCGCCAGAATTATGCACAGTCTATAGAGCCTTCAGAAACCTATTCAGGCATCAAGGTTAGACGCCTGAAGGCAGAGAGTGTGACTACCCCATAGGGCGCTCAACTGTCATTGAAAGTACTGCAGCAACTTAAGGATATGAATAAGGTTAAACTGAGCCAAACTAGGCTCAAAAATCCTGAAAGAGCTATTTCAGTGTTTTTATGTGTTTCTTCTGCTTCAGAGTTTAAAAAAATGGCATTATTAAAATTTCTGCTCTTTTAACTCTGGGTGACTCAGAACAATGGATGGGTGCTGCTTGAGACATCAGGAGAAAGAGTAAGACATAACATTCAGAAGCTTATCATGCGGTTGATCTCATTAATGCGCTGGCTTATGAGAAAAGAAAGTATTTTAGCACCTAAAAGATACCAGTCAAGATGGTCTTCAGCAATGAAGAAAAAATACAACCTCCATTCTTAGTCTTCAGAAAACAAGCTAGCAAAAAAAACCACTCTGTACTGAGAATCTAAAAACAAACTGTGTTATAAAAAAGATAAGAAACCCTGCCCCAGACACTTAACCAGCATCCTGGTATAAAGATAATCTAGTAGCTTTTCACAGAGAACAAAAACAGTTTTTGACCTCCACACTGTTGAAGGAGATACGTTAGTCAAGTCATGGTGTTATTTCTGCCAATAGAAATCTGAGTTGGTTGAACATCTCATTTCCATCTCTTGTGCATTTGTCAAGTCAGCCTTTTCTGCCTACCATATCTGTGCATTAAAACTGCATTACAACACTTTGAAAAGGGAATATAAGTTATTGCCCAACGGCAAGAAAACAAAGGAGATCTAAAAAATTCAATTTCTTTGCAAAACCTTCCCAAAAGAGTACATGCTAACCATTGCACTGCCTGAACCATGCATTGATCAGCTGCCAGTCTGAATTCTGCACCAAAGGCCACTGAAATCACCGGATCAGAGTCCAAACTTTGAACGGCTTGAACATTGCCGTTTGTCTTGTGCCTGAGCTGAAGCTGGCGCTTTCCATAATGACTCACAGGAATCCACTGACCTTGCTCTTGAGTGAAATGTCCTAGCCTTCTACTTCTTATAGATATGGTTGAGATTTAGTGCTTAGCTGAGGCAGGATTAGGATAATACAGTCTTATAATGCAAGTACTGCAGAAGAGCTCTGGGAATACAGGATACTTTGGAAAGGTGGTGAAAGAAGTGTAGCAGTGAAGGAGTAATCTCTCTTTGATAGTTGCTAGAAAGTCAGTTAAAAGACAGAACCTTGTCTCCATTTGGAGCCCTCTGTCTAGAGGGCTGTAGAAATTAATTTTGCATAAATGATGTTAGTTGTCTAAATTTTCGGGCCTCAGGCAGAATGCTGTCCATGCTCAGTAATTTGATTGGGTGAGTAGGCTTGGCATGCAGAACACTTGGTAAGACAGCAGAGAAATTCAGTGTTTAGTGGGAACAGGAACTCACAGATAAATGAGGAGGGAAGGAATTAAGTGTCAGCATTTTCTCTGTGAAATTTAAAATGTAAGAACAAGCGGTATGTAAGGACATGAGGATACCTGGAATGTAAGGATATCTACTTTTTAAGGAAATGTGGTTAGCGGCATCTTCAGCGTTAGAGACAAAGGCAAGATACAGGAAAAGCAGTAAATGAAACACCCAGATACAGAAACTTTAATGAAAAGGAAATAACAGAGGCAATAACAAAGACCACAGCTCTTAGGTCTGTGATTGGTACTCCACAGAAGGAACTGTTGAAGGGTAGCCTTGAAGAGGTTCAATGGGAGCTCTGTAACTGGCAGTGAGGGGGAAACAAGATTAATATGGGTCTCACAGAGCAAGCTTATTGTAGTGTTATTTGAGGAGACTTGTGGGATTGTGTAAAACTCATTATGGGATACTTCAGGGGGATTGTGGAAATGTGCAAAACTTATTACAGGACTTTTATGGGAAGGGCCAAAGACTGAGAAGGGAAGAGATCAAGGTGGATTGTGGAGGAACAAACATGGGAAGATGGAGAGCAGAGGGAAAGAAAGGGGTTGGTTGTGTGTCAGCAAGCTGCTGATCATCATGGTTGTCTGACTGAGCCCTGCTGCTGATAACCATAGTGAACTCCCTTCTTATTAATCTCTATTTTTCTGAGTGAGCGTGCTCTCTATTTTGTATGTGTACTTTCCATTCCGTACGTCCTTTTATTCTTTGTTAAACTTGACCAGTAACTGGTGTGTTGAAGAGAAGGTAGCATTTTTGGTTTTAAGTCAATTTCAGGCTGTTTTAAATTTTTTTAGGAGATTTGAAGTTTGAACATGAAGTGAAGCTGGTCTTGTACTCTTGCCCCGTATTCATTTCCTCGATGGAAGACACCCGATGCGGTTTTCGCAAGAAAAAACATTAATCTAATGCATTTTTTTCCTGCCCAGTAGACTTGTGATATTCCTGTAAAAATTTCAGAATGGCAGAGACCCACACATGCAATTTCGCTTGCCTAGATTTACAGTCTCTGAAACTGTGTTTCAGCTCCCTAGTGCTTCTAAGATCCCGTATACTGGTTCTTTGGAGACCTTTGATAATCTTGTGTTTAGCTCCTAACTTTCCTGAAGACAAGGGTATACTGCTAGCCGTTCATTGGCACTCCAGCCCCTTTCCCTAAGGAAACAAGCGTCCTGACAAGTTGCATACTATCTATTAACCTGTCCTTGACTTACGCTTAGCCTCACAGCAGCTGACAGTGCAATGTCTCCAAAGATTTTGGCACTTTCGGTGAAGGTTTCTTTTCTGCTTTTCTCTTCCGTGTTTTGTTGTGCAAAGTTAATATTTTGTTTCAGACTGTCGAAATGTTGTCTCTGATGTTGCAGGAAAGTGCTGCATGGGGACACCTTCTTGGTTTTAATACACGTTGCACTGATATACTCAAATGCACCAGAGAGCCAGTAAAAACTGTTTAAAACTTTTAAAGCCTTGCTGCGTCTTTCTCATCCCAGATTTCATATGTGCTCAGATTTATTAGCGGAAACATTACTTGTGTTTTCCCATCTTCCGCCACACTAAGCAGAAAGAAAACAGCCCTTGACCGATTATTATGTCAATGTTCTTCCTCTGTATGGATTACTCCATTTTTCAATTTCAATCACAAATAACAAAATATTTGATTAGTTATAACGATCATCTGGGATGGTACTTCCTTCTGAGATTCTAGAAGCACAGTGATCTATTGTTATTCAATATTTTAGAAAGCAAGAGCCATAGGGTTGGGTTGAGGCAAAGGTAGATCAACAGATGGTACCCCAGCAGTGTGAACATTGGCATTCAGTGATCATATAGCATTCTTATGCGTAGCTTTACTCACCTCCCCTTGCTGCAGCTGTACCTGCTCTGTCAGCCTTTAGATGTCATAGCCTGTCCAGCTGAGCACTGCTCTGTCAGCAGAGACCACAGGACACCAGATTTTTCCCTCCACAGCTGACTCATGCTTCTGCCATTTATTCTGACTTGCTTTGTCTGGCAGTGTTGTCTGACTGTATAGGCTGATGTTGCTTCTCCATTTTCTTGGGTTCTTCCCATCTTGATGGTATTTTTAAATTTTGCCATCTACGGAAAAGCAAGAATAATACCTTCCCATCACAGTGGATCACACAAGTTTCACATTCGCTGACCTTATTCCAGTCCATCACAGCTTTGAGGCCCTGGAAAGTAAACTCAGACCCGTCACAGTGCTTCTACTGAGTGAATACAGTGCCTTGTGTTTGCTAGGATTTTCGTATGTGCTACTAAATGGGAGAAAACGCAGCAACGACATCTGATTGGAAGTTATGATAAGGTGGCGAGAGTGTATCCTTTTTCTTAGTGTTGCTATACTTAACCCTCCTTCTTTCCTGACTCTTTGTCCTACTTACCTCCACCTTCAAAGAAGGAGAGCGAGGACACGTGCAGTCCTCTGTGATACCATTTGGGTATCCAGGTGGAAATACCACGTAGCCTCAGTAACCACCTCTCCCTCCCTCTAGGCAAAAAACCAAGCTGGGTTGGAATACGAGGGCTCTTGTAGAGATTCCAAGATGTTGGAAGAGGTGTTAATTTTTGCCAGTTCTAGAGTCCTGTGAACGGCTACGCGGTTCACTGCTGTCCCAGTCAAGGCAATGACTTGTGCTCCTAGCCAGAAACTTGTGTTTCTGACAGCAATGTGGGACAATTTATAAAAAAGTGACCACAGAGCAAACATTTCTTTTATACATCCTTCCAGCATTTTTAGGATATCTTTTTCTGAGTTCCTGTGGGTATTTGCCCAAAGCTTCTGGGGAAAAGTGTATTGGCCAGATGTGATAACAATCTTGAGTCTTTTGAACGTTTCACTGCTGTAAAATGCAGCAATGTAAAATATATACTTTGATGTCCATGTTTTTTTTTTTCCTTTAAAATAGAAGTGAAAACAGGAAAGGATTTTATAGATAATTTCATGATCCAAACTACTTTTTGTGCACAAATAGCAAAGTACACTAATACCAATTCTAGACTCTGAACGGTTCACTGAGAGACAGTTTAATTTACCACATTAATTATGTAATTAAAATATGAAGCAATGGTTTAAATGAAATCAAGTAATGTTTATTTGTTCACACAGGTATTTTGCATCATCCTTGTAAATTCATCAAATGAAGAAAATGTTTGCAACACTATAATTGGAGGACCTAATTTATCCTTTTTTAATTACTTCCAAATATATAAAATTTGTTTGTTTATCCATGCCTGGAAATTGAATAATTACCTTTTTAGCAAAAGGTAAAGGGTGCAGCAAAGTTAATTCTTGTATAAATTTATACAGAAATACAGAAAATACATTAGTTCATCTCCCTGTATAATTGTGCCGTAAAGTAACACATGCTTTATTATATTTCTAAAAGAAAATCTGCAGACCATATGCTTTATGATTCCTTTATGCAAATTGCTATTTTTATCTGACAAAAGTCAAGAGATCTATTTTTTCTGAAAAAAAGACAAACTGTTATAATATTTTCCTTTTTATTTTCATCTTTTACACACTCATATATAGTTATTTAGCTTTATTGACTGATAGTGGAATGCATTAACTTTTGTGAGATACGAGTGACCTTTAAGCTTCATCATTGTACAATTTATTTCGCTTCATTTATAGTATTATTATATTCAATCACACTAATCAGGTTGACATTACCTTGCAGTTTTGTTATTTCAGTCTTCTAGAGGTATAGTACGAAAATAAAATCACTCGTATAAAAGAGTTGGCAGCAGAAGAGTTTTGAGGATTTTTTTACTTGTTTTGCATTTTTTTTGTGTTCATTATTGTTTTGATTTAACATCTCCTATGAAGATGTTGCAATATTTTAAGGGGTTGATTATGAAATTGCTGAGTAGTCCATTCTTCAAAGGTTGGATTTCCCTCCACCCTTGAGCTCAGTCCTGCAAAGTATGGTGTGTCCAAATAACTTTAGGCTTGTGAGATGCTGTGCGTAGAGAACTAGGCTTGTTTTCAGTGAGGCAAATGATGTAAGTAAAATCACCTACATAAATCAGTAATATCAGGATGCTAGGCTCGGCTGCAGAAGGATAACAGAGATGAATGAATTCCTGAACTGCTATCTGATTATCTCAGGGTTCTTGTGCAAGTTTTTCATTAAAAACACGGGGATGTGAGAAATATGGTGGAAAATGTGGAGCAAGGTCAGCCTCAGGAAAGACTACCGTGCAAGCTACCAGGTACAATAGTGGCAAATTATATCTTACTTTCTTCCATTCCTACTTATTCTTGCAATGTATCTCCCCTCATCATATCATTCTCCACCTTTTCCTTTTTCCTCTGTCTCATTTCCTCCATAGTCTCTGCTAGTCGCATCTATGTTGTCTCTGAAATTAGCTCTTCAGGTTACGTGGTAGCAGCTGTCCAACTTCAAGGCTCATGAAGCTACCTAAAGTGCTGTGGAATAAGAATGAAACAAATTCATAGAGGAGCTGAAACTCTGCAGAATGACCAGAATCTAAGGGAGTCAGGAAAAATATCGGAGAAAATTTGTGTTAGTATCTGTCACCTCTGTGCAGGTAATATTACTTTTCATGCTAGTCGCTGTTCAGTCTTTGGGGTGAAATAAATTTGCCAGAAAGAAATTATAGATCTAAAAGATTTTACCAGACTTTTTTAGACTCAGTGCTGCATATTCTCCTTATTAAATATTAGCATTTGAAAATCGTGACAGAGCTTATGTTTGCCAACTGATGAATTAATAGCTAAACGGGAAGTAGACTTTTTTATTATTGGAGTGTTTGTATGGGATTTTTACAAAGATTGTTTTTTAGCTTGACAGATTTTAAGTTTTTTTAACCAGTGATTTGTAAATAAAGGTGAATTCTGTGAGTGACAAAGTTAAGTGACACGGCCTGCGGATACCTCGTAAGAGGTATCTGTTGAAAGAAAATGAGTTTAAAGACTGGCAAATCCAAAGTCACGTGTTTTGGAAGAAGGGATGAAAAGCAAACTGTTCAAGTGAAGGACCGTTTTTTGGAAATCATCTGAAAAATAGCTTAGGAGATGAAGTGGTCAAGGAGCTCAGCCTCAGTTGTCAACAAAATGATGTGGCAAAACAGGGCCATGAAAAATCATGGGTGTACGATGAATTGGGTGTATGATGAGAGAAGTAGGATCTGAGGAATAAGTTTGCTTTTGTGAACGACTATACCTATGCCCACTGCATTTCTGAGAATGAAAATGGGATATTATATCCAGTTCCAGTGCCCTCGTATTTTGGCATCTGGGGATTTATTGTTTTTGTTTTTGGTTTGTTTATTAGTTTGTTTCTAACTGTGATATTAGTCCTGGATATGAAATGTTCCTTCCCTGCTTTCCTCCGTAGTTTCAGTAATTTCTTATCACTCAGGCTGACCAGTATGATTGCATATGAAGTGTTTAATTAGGGAATTACCCCACTCAGACATCTTTAAATATTCCCCGACACTTAAATATTTGAATGAATGAAATTGGAAACCTACACGCTTGTTTAATTTTATTTGTGTTGTTTTGTAAAGTGGGATAATTTGCATTTCCTGTCAGGAATGCATTTAGAAATGTCTCATCTCCTATTCCAGTCTGAGCTATGAAGCAAACATCTAAGATTGCCTATCTTCTCACAACGCACAATTTTATTTTATTAGGAGTCCATTTTAATCCAGACCTAACGTCAGGGGCATGTTCAGAGATGTTCTTATTTACTTTGAGCACTTTCACTAATCACTCCCAGGTGGCAATAACACAATCGCCAAGGAAAACAGAGAAGGAATGATATTGCCACATAAATGAAAAGATGACACAATGAATGCATTTACAGATGATTTGCATGCCAAAAATACTTGAGAATAGACAAGTGGCAATCGGTTTGCAATGTCTCTTCTGGGAAGCACCACACAATTAGTGCTCTGCTTCTTATTATTCTAACTTTGGTTGCAAGATAGACTGCAAATGATTTTTTAACGGCTTTGAATGCGTATTTTTCCTTTGTTATCAGACCGTAACAGCAACAGGAACTATAGTCTCACTCTATTCAGTCTGCCAAAGTGTCCTCTGTACCAGATGGTTTTGGCTTCACTGAGCTAAATTTACATCATTAAATGATTGCACTGTATTCCATGTTATCATCTTGACAGACTTGGCAGCTAGAAGTTGGTTTCCATCAGTAGGTTTTGGTCCAAGCTAAAAACTTAGTCAGTAGGGAATGAGGTAAGTTTATCCAGTTATTTACTTTATTGGCATACCCCTCTCCAGTCATTCATATTCCTGACTTCATCCAGGCCTCCTACTATGCAAGACTGATGATTATTGTCTTTATTGGGCAGAAAAGGTTTATGCTTTCAAATCATAGGATCAATAAAAAATTGTCAGTGACCATTTCTGTATTGTTCTCATGTGCCCTGATGTTCCCCAGAGTGAGGTCACCTGAGAAACTAGTGGAGCTAAGCAAAAGATTAAGATAGTCGGGGGAAAATGAAGGGAGCAATGAAATTCCAGTCATACGGGTGGATTTGCAATGTATGCTGCAATAATCTAAAAAACCTAATGAGGTCTCCTGTTAATAAAAAGCATTGGAAAATATTAAAGACACCTTATCATCATAAAAATGAGTGTTTTCAATTCATTTTCATGCATTTATAGTACTGTCAATCACTATTAAAATGTTATAAGGGTTTTTTAACATTTTTTCGTTGTATTTTTCCAGGAAAATCATTGTTCGTATTTGTTATTTGTGGGTTCTTTTTAGGAAAATGGGAGAAAAAAGAATGAAAAATCTTACTTACTGAGTTATGCTTATTTTAAATTTAGTTAAATGTTTGCCAAGTATGAGTATACAGTAATATTTCAATAGTAATACCGTGCCATTTGTTAATTATCTTTACTGGATCTGACAAAAAAATGGACGAGATTTCAGTGAAAAGCATCTCAAATATATGTTTATACAGAAAATGATGAAGAAGAAATATTGATTCGAAATTGGATATTAAAAAGATGTGGAGACAAGGGAAGGCATTGGGGATGAGCAGTTATGAAGGGAACTAAAACTATCATGTGAATCAGTGCAATAAATGAATAAGGTTGTAGGTTACAGGTGTGATAGACTTAAACTAAGAGGTAGAATGAATAAGGCAACATGAGCAAAATTCACTATGAAGAGTGATGAAAGGGTTCTCGTGGGGTGGTCTCTATCTCAGATATTGATTTGAGAGGAAACTCATAGTAGGGTTCTTTCATTTCTGGATTTGATCACCACCATGTTTCGTCAGTGAATAAACATTACAATCAGAAAGTAGTGCTCTCTTAGATTTATTTGGGCAAGACTGAGAACATTCCAGAGAATCTAGTAGTAAAAATTACACAGCACTGACAGGTTGTGAGTTTGGTCTATGTTACATAGTAATAGGTAAAATTTTGATGTGCATCTAATATATGATTTCAAAGGAATAAGCTTGAATAAATTAAGGAAGCCTTCCAGCTAACCTTACTAGCCAGAAGAACTCCAGGTTTGAATCCAGCTCTTAATGAGCCAAAGTGGCAAATAATTCATGACAACCACATCATACCCAGCACCGTACCATTCTTGTATGTGAGCTCTTTTAACTTAGCACGCTTATTGTTGCTGTTGTCAGTAAAATGAGATTCCAGAATCCCATGGGTCACACATCTAACTCCCTTCCCTTTAATTCAGCATACACTGAAGTCAGCCGTTTTCTGGATTATTGTTGGCTAATGTGAATGCTGATCATCACCAACTTAAAAAAAAAAAAACAAAACAAAACCATAGTGTATGGCAGGTGAAGACGAGAAAAAGGAAACAAAAATGCAAGTAGTAGCAGTAACAAAAGTCTCTGCCTTTATCAAGCTACATCATACCCCCCTTTCACTTCTTGGTTAGTATTGCCTGCCCTCTTTCATAGCATGTGACCATATGTTTAACAATTAACTCAGTGCAGATTTTTCTGTGCAATTTTTATTGCCCTTATGTCAATGATAAGCTGTATTTTGCATAAAATTAGTCCAAAAATCAGTGGAAAAAGAAATTATGCTTTTAATTGCAAATTGAAGTGCTGTGATCAATATTCCAAACATGCTGAGCTATAATATCAGAAGTCTTACTAAGAATAACATTTATATGCAGCCATTCCTTTCTGACAGATTTTCTGCCTAAATACTGTGCCCAGTAAGAAAAAGAAGACAAACAGTGAAAAATCACATTCTGGCAACACACTGTGTGATCAGAAGAACAATATAGAAATCAAAAATGTCCCTGAGGGATATGTATGCCTGGGTTAGTTCAAAACCATTTAAACTGAGCTTTCAAAAGAACACGATGCTCTTATTTGTTCTGTTTTGCAGCAATGTACTGATTAATGCTTGTGCAAATTTTGAGAAAACTAGTCTGGCATAAGGGTTTGCTTCCTTTCACCCCTTTTCCTCCTTTTATCTTGTCTTATCTGTAGCAGAGTTAATTTTGCTGGATTTGCAAGCCAGCTAAGCCTAAATCAAACTTAAAGATGACACAGAGACTCTATTGCAAAGGGATATATCAAATGTTTTAGGCCTCTGTTGTTGTTCCCTGTAGGGAGAAGATAGAACTGTGCAGTTGTATCATAGCTCCATATTTAGAAAAAATTCATGGTGACCGGTCTTTCACTAACATAAGAGATTTGCAGATCTTGAAGGGACCTCTAAGGACATCCAATCTTCCCTAGCAACGTAGACACCTGCATTACACAATCCCATCCCTTAATTCTTTGAGTAATGTCTTAAAAGCACTTACATACTAGATATTACAGCAAAAGAATTTACTTTAGTGTATGAATCTCATAATTGTTGCTGACCGTAGTTTTAAGTATCTTGGTTATGACCTTGTATAAACACCTCAACTGAAGAGGTGAGAATAGTGATTTCAAGCTTTCTTCACACAGAATCCTCCTTCTAGTTTGGGATATCACAGATATTTTTAGCTGAAAACTTGCTTTACTGGAGGACTGATGCTGCAGCCTGAAACTTCACTTTCTTCTTTTCCCTGAATCATTTCAGTGTAAGCAACAAGGCTCACAAAACAGTTTTTTCTAACACAGCAGGAGGGGGAAAAAGCTGGCTGTAAAATACAGCTCTTTGCGTCGTCTCCATGTGAGCCAGAATACGAGGAAACTCACTTTCATTTAGAATATTTATCTGCCTTGGACAGAGTTTCAAAGTAAGTTTTCAGGCTCTCTTAGAGAAAAAAAGCTGCAGTCTGACATCTCTTAAAAGGAACCATCTAAGAACACATTGTGCATCACTTAGAAAGGGAACAGAGTCAGGGTAAAGTTTCATTATTAAAAAACTGACAAAAGAAGGTACCAGGAAAACTCAGCAGGAAGGTATGGACAACATTTTGGGTGGAAGGGAAAATAGATACAAGAAAGAAGAAACAGCTTGCGATTTACCCACCAGGCACCTGAGAAATAACAGTGCTGGCAGATTGTGGATCTCTGTTCTTCTACAGTGGCTTGGACATACAGAAATTTGAGTCAAATATATAGTCCAGTGGTTGTGCGTACCTTGAATGAGGCAGTATGCTAACTCCCAAAGCACCAGGTTCAAACCCTGCCAAGGTACTGACTGATTTCTAGAGAGACATAAACCTTGCTGGGGTCAAGCGGACTGACTGGCTAGTGTCAGGCTAAGATCAAGCATGTGGACTGGACCCAGCATCTGTGAATGGAATTAAGCAGCAAAAAAAGCCTTTAGTCATGCTGTAAGCCTTGCCAGGTTTAAGCGAGGAGCTGTTCAGAAACTGGACCAAAGGAAGACAGTGAAGCCAAGGGAGGTGAGACCATGTTCAGAGGCTGTCGTGAAAGTCTGGAAAAGTCAGCGAGACTCTACAACCAGACTGGATATGACAGATAAGAGATGCTTTCATTCATTTTTTCTGTCTTGGAGAGTGATGTGTTATGAAACAACTTTCACCACGAAGAGGGGCTCTGCTTTCCCCTTCCCTGTTCCTGGCTGTACAATTCTCCTGCTTCTCTTATGCTATGCAGGACAGACTGAGTCTAAAGATATGATTTCACAAAACACGATGGGACAAATTAACAAAATGTCATTTTGCCTAGGAAAATACTGGATAGTTTCCAGTGTTAGCATATTAGTTTAACAAAAGGTCGAAAAGGTGCCAGAAGCAACTCAAATCGTTGAATGCTGAGATTTTGTGTGCAGAAGTAAAGGAGGGGCTGAGGTTAGCTAGGGCTGGGGAAGAGAGGAACAAGGCAAAAGGAGGGAGCATATGCAAGCTGTTACATTTGTTCAGCAGTGTGTGCAACCAGAACCTGGGTCACATTCAGGTATATGTCCTGGGGAAGAGGGGGAAGCAGGCTGGAAAAGACTGCAAAGTGCTATGTCATAGCTGAAGGGTCCCTTTCAGTTATGAGTAAGAGGCTGAGAGCACCTAATATGAAAGATTTCATGGACTGACACTGGAAGGAGAGGACTATGGATTTGAAAGAACAGCTGACCCTTGAGATTGCATTAAACTTTGATTAAGTTGAGCCTAGGCTTATTGAGGCTAAAATTTAATGCGTGGGTCTGCAATATCTATTAACGCCAGCAGGAAACATCACTGGAGGGCCAAGAACTAGGAACGAGTTGAGCTGGAGAACAAGCAAAAAGGCTACAGAGGAATTAGGGTTATCTAAACAGCTGTAAGGAACAGGACACAGGAGTGCGTCTATGCCCAAGGGACATGCTGAACAAGTAGGAGGAGTGTCTGGAGTTGCTTTACACGTATGCCACTTGGGGAAACCCAAGCAGGCTTAAAGGATAGCCTTGCTCCTTTGGAAGTTCACCTGTAATTGAGAGGTCTGTTACACATCCTGGAAGCCTGGTAAGGCTGACAGGACACAGCAGGCCCACAGAAGATTTTAATTTGGTGAATCTGAAACTTGTTTTGGTTTTCTCTGACCAGGTGTATGATAAGGCTCATAAACATGTAGCATGGGTTTTTTCACTGCCATAGCGATGGGATTAGTAGAAGTTCCTATTTCTGGCTGATTGTTTTGAGTTAACAGAGCTGAGGTTTTCGCTCGTGCAAAGAAACATGTGCAAATGAGTATGAATGTATCAGGTTCAGCTTGAGGACAACGATATGCACAGTACTTACAGACATAGCATCTTGCAGAAGGAAAGAGGATGTGTCCTGAGTACAGTCTGTGAATGTGCAGCTGAAAGGTTCCCTGCAGGTGCAGTGACTTTGCTAATTCAAAAAAGCACACAGGACCCAAAGCACCAAGCAAGTCAGGCCAGTGCTGCTGTCACGCTCCTGGTGACTGGGTTCCTCCCCGCTGTGAATGGTTTCACCTTACTTTCTGAGTTGTGAGTAGAGTCACAAGAGTGAACACAAGAGACGAAGTCTTCCTCTGTGAGACTGAGGTTGTCTCTGCGTCAGCAAGTGCTGCAGCAAAATGAGAGCGTGAATCAGTGGGTGCAGAGGAAACAATGTCCACGCTGTACATGTTCTGAGTGATCATACTTGGGACTAGCTCTAGTCCAGTACTGCTTTTCCCTAAATTAGGTTGTACACAGATCATCATAAGTGACCAAGTTGCTTCTTATCAGATGAACTGTGGCAACTGAAATTCTGGACACACAGTTCGCTTGCAAATATAAAATAAAATGTGCGAGTCCCCTCTCAGTGGACTTGGAAAACATATAACAGCTGCTATGGAAAGAGGAAGAAGGTGACCCACAAGGAAATCTCAAAATCTATATCCTGCAGTTGCTGAGCTTGGGCTAATCTGGTAAATTATGTTAAGCCATTATAGTTTATTCACATATCACTAGACTTATTGTTATACTAAGCAAAGTTGCTGCTATGCCCTGAAAATGTGACTGCTCATGCACAAACTCTCATGCAACTCTCTGTGCAAAATTAGTGCGTGACTGCTGGCATGGATCCTCCCTTTTGACTTTGCCTTGAGTGAAGTTTGAGGCCTCTAACGTTCCAATTAACATTTAGCCGAGGCTTAGGGCATTTTCTGACCAGTTTCCCATACCCAATGGGAAATGGGATGTCTGAGGCGTACTCCTACATATTTTTATTTTGCATGAGTAGTCCACCTTTTCAATTAATTATCATAACTCCACTTACAGAAGTAATTTATTCTCGCTTTTTATGCACAGAATTAACCTAGGGGTTTGGCAGCCCTGTGAACACTTGTCAGATCTCAGTAAGATGGCTGCCAGTGGAAACAGGAGTCAGAGAAATGTCAATTTTAATTACAAACTCTATTTTCAAATACAGTTCTCGCTTTATACGTGATAAGGCTTTCTTATTTTTATTTTAACAGCCGTATTGTGCCCGGCAAAATGAGTGTCTCTGTCTTCTTAAAAGCAATGGCTTCTTCCTGATGCAATGAGATTTTGCTTGATAACAGCACAGCAGATAGTCCTGAAAGCCTGAGGGTACAGTTTAAGCATTTGGGAAAATGATCTTTTTTGCTATTAGGAGAACTAGCTAGCAGGCTCTGATGCCTAAATTTTGTTCCCTCTATGCCATTGTGTAGAATTCAAAGCCTGTTACTCTATTTTCACTGAATTTTAGATCTTTTTCTCTATCTTCAAAACTGATACTCAGAGCTACCTAATGCATGCAGATGACCTTCCATGCAATAAATTCAATCATTCATTGAGATATCATCTTCCTCACCCAAGGACACAACAGAACTTCGGGTGGCACTCAGATAAGGCGTAGTTAAAGTCACAGAGCAAATTGTGTTGGTCCTATCCATAATATTTCTAATCAAGCCAATTTAAGGAGATTTTAATTCTGGCATGGGAGAAAAATTGAACCCTAGATTTGGATTTGCAGCTCAGCTGAGAAAGATGTCCAAGTTTGCACTCGGTAGTGCAGAAGTTTCATATGCAAGGCTATCATCTATATCACTTTTCTCAAATCTCTTTCTCCATCCTTAAGGTCTTTACAGCTCTCTGCCAGGGAAGAACCACTTCTGTGTGCTAGTGTGGCCCTGACTTCTGGAAGAGGGTGGCCATAGCGGCATCAGAAGCAAACAGATCTTAAACATTAGTGCGTAAAAGAGGGCGTTAGATAGACACCATTTCCTTGCAAGGGCCTTGCTCACATGCTCATCTTGCAAGATTTTGGTCTCAAAGCATTGAGGTAAATCAATACTTCTATTCCCTGAGAAAAAACTCCAAAATATAGTGGAAGTATAGGCCCCTTAGGAAAATGTCCATAAAGTCCGTTCGAATGTGAGTAGTTGCTTTTGTATTTAGCTTGCTCCCTCTTTAAGTATTCCCCATAGTTTAGGTTGATGGTGAAGTTAGGTGGATGGGAGGAAGAGGAAAAGGTCAAGTTTCAGTGACTCTAGAACCTATGTCATAAGAAGGGTTGCGAAAATTTTTTACAAATTGAAGACCCGAGCAATCATTGCAGCACTGGGACCTGTATAGCTTAGCTGAACCCCCAGTATGGCTGAGATCCTAAGTAACAATCAGCTGTAAAAGCATTATGCTGCACAGCTATGTGAGCATTTGGACGAGCAACACAAATAAATCTTCATTTTTATGAAGTGTCCCATTCATTCTTCTGTCTGACTGAGAATGTCAAAGTTCTTCTCTGAAGAGAACTCCATAGGACTTTTGTATTTACTTAAGATGGATGAAGAGATGTCTGAGGCATATCACATGACGTATTTCAATGCTGTCATTTGGACAATTCAGTCAACCAAATCCGTGCTGCTTTCTTAGTTTGTAGGGAGGAATCTGAGGGAAAAAGAAAAACCAAAATCCACAAACATCTGTTTTCTTCTGGAGGGCATTTTCTTTCAGTTATCATCTAATTTAGCTCAGAAAGTGTTATTTGTATAACAGAATCCCCTACGTCTTTGTTTTTTTTCTCAAATCAGATTAGCCTAGCACAATGTTTAATAATGAATTCTACTCAACATGCCAGTGGGACAGAAAAGTTCTTTTGTCTGATCTCAGGCAAGCTCTCTAATAGGTAAAAATGAGATCCACAGGGCAAAATACAGTAATGTTCTGTGAAAATAATTTATTGGGATTTCTGAAAGCTATTTGACTTATCTCATGGTGTATTTACTGAAGTTGCATGATTATCAGCCCTTTTCAGCTTGTTGCATTAGAAATGCATGAGGGACTGAGGAAAACATTTGGAAAACTTCCTTACATGCTGTTTTCATAAATTTATTACCATACTTTGCCTTTTCTCTGCACTGTTTGTCCGTGTTAGGAGAACGCAAAATATTTAGAAGTGGACTCTAAATCCGGTATTCAACTCTGTTAAAACTGTGAGGAAGCTCAGCTTTATGCGTAGCATCAATCTTTGTAGTAGCCTGAAACAAACCCCTGAAAGTTCTGAATTTTAACTCAGTTCAGTGACCTATTTTGTCTGGTTGATTGGAAGATTACGCATAGGATGGCTCCTTCAGGAACTTCATGCTCTGTGTAATAAGTGAATCTTCAAGGTCCACTGTATTTATGTGATGGGTCAGTAGCCAGCCTTATGATTGACACTTCTGTAAAAGAGAGCAAACATGAGGAGATGTGACACTAAGAGTGGGATTCATCTCACCTAACTAAATGCAGATGCATAATATAAAAGCGAGCTGTATAGCCTATCTAATTGACTAGGCATGCTTTATTGTTAGTGGAGAGATACATGCAGTTCCAGAGAGCGCTTCATCCTTCCTCTCTTAGGCAGTGATAACTTGATTGTCTAGAGTTCTTTCCATTCCTAATTGATCCTTTATGCAAGGATGTCTGAACCCAAACTTCTACAGAACAGGGGAAAGAAGTAGAATGGGTGGGGGGGGAACGAGATCAGAATCAGGACTAGTATTTTAGGTTTTCGACAACTGCAAAGTATATAGTACTTCGTTCCCTAGTGGGCACAGAATTCTGAATTCTTTCTTTAAACTGATTTTGTTTAGTATGTGTTGTAAAGTACCGTTCCAAGCAATTCAAGTCTCATATCAGGGCTAAGTGACTCTACAGATATTCTGAATCTTAAGTTTACATCTGCTTAGCAATGCACAGATGCTAACATGTTCCAATTTTTCTTATAGCTTCTATCTTTTCTGTATCTAGTAGGATGAACTGTACCGTCATAGCCAATAGCAGTATCCTGTCATTTTTAAACTTATTAGTGAATCACCTAGTAACGCCCACTAAGTTTTTCAAGGCTTTAGAAACCTGCTGCAGCACCATGCAGTTCTAAGATCAGAAGACTGGAAAAGGCTGCTAGGGCTGCTGAGTCCAGTTCCTAACAGTCACAGGGAAATAATAAGAGTTATGTAATCCAAAAGGAGTCACAGAACATCCACGTACCTATGTAGAAGAAAACTATATTGGCAGTTACTTTGATTTATAACCAAAATATTAAAAGGTGTCTTCACTATGCTAGTGTGAAAGCTGCCTATCTATTAATCTGAAAGCTTTTGGAGTCTTTTAAATTTAAAATAAACCAAAATGAAACACGGAGAAAAGTATGCTGAAATATACCAACAAAATAGCTCCTTCCACACTGCTTGTAAGGAGCCTTGCATGGGCGCAGACATCTCAACCTTTTAGCACACTCTGAAGATAACTCAAATTACTGAATTAATGTTCAACAGCCAATAAACTCAGTGCCAAAACTATTGGTTGAGATTCTCTGAAGTGGATTATTCAGGAGGACAGAGCAGTTGATCATAACAGTCTCTTTTGATCTGAAAATCTATGACTTGATCAATAAATTGCATTAAGAGATAACTGATAAATTAGGAAAGGGGGAAGAGAAAGAAATTAAAAAGAATTGAAAATGAAATAAGTTAATAGATGGAAAGCATTAATTAATAATTCAATTTAATAAGTGTTTGTTCAAATAAAAGAAATTTGCAACTGAGTGCTAACAAAGCAGACCATGTTTCTTTAGCCTTCTTACTCGTTGGAGCCTGACACAATTCAGTTTGCTCAAATGTAATCAACTCTTCCTGTATAGTTTGCATTTATGGTGGCTTTATTACTGTGCAACAGGGTAGAAAAGATATGTTTGGATTCTTTTTCCTTTGCAGATTTTTATTTTCCATTGAAGCTGGAACTTAACTGTGGATTTTTTCAAGCTTTTCAGAAGAAAAAAAAAGTCTACATATTGATACGGGGGGGGAAGTTAATGAATAGAAAGGTATCTTGTTTTAAGGCAGTTACTGTAACCTTGAAAATGGGGGCATTTAAAAGATTGTAATTAGAGATTCATCTTCATTTCATTTCTGTCGGCTCATTTTTTCCTGAGAGAGCAACGAACCTTCTTTCAGTAGCTGGATTAATGGTCAACAGTTTGAAAAATCCAAAGTAATATTTTTTCGAAGGAAATCAATGGTCTCATTCGTTTCAGGTCTCTCCGGAAGCCCAAAGTTGCAACACTGGCAATTCATTCATTCCTTTCATTAACTTCTTTCCCAACTGTAACTTCTTTGTTTCGGGGACAAGAAAAATATTTTAGTGACTTAGACTAGCCCTTAATCTATGTTTTGGGAATTTTGGGAACCTTTCAACAGCACAGGTAGCGCTAAGGCTCCCAGATCTTTATTAATGATCCCAATCATTATTGACTAGTCCCATAAACCCAACTTCGGGTAAGCGATTGCTGAAATGAACTCTACCATCTTAGCTGAGCTTCTGATGCTGTGTCTCATGGCAGGGATGTTGAAGCCATGACAGCTTAAGGACATGAGCAAATCACGGAGTGAAGTAGAGGTATTTTAGTAGACTCAGCTCTTATAGCTGGAAAAAATTAGATGTTCTTTTGGCAATGTGACCTTTTTAGACTCTTAAGAAAAAAGACAAATCAGAATGGGATTTCCAGAAGCAAATTCAACAGAAAAGGATTGAAGATCTATCTGTATATGTCAACTGGGTTGTGACTGTGAAGGTCACAGATGAGATGCCCACTTTGGAAACTGGACACCTTGATTTTTATCTCTTCTTCAAAAACTGCTTATGAAGTGTGTCCCTGGACTGTTAAACATTTTTGTGACAGCCTTACAAATACCAAACAGAGGAAGGGCAGTCAGGAGAGAGAAGGGACTTAGTAATTAAAATAAAGTTTTGGTAAGATTATAGAAAAGTATGACAATCTAGGGGATTCTTCGACACAGAAAATTGAGTTTGTAGTGTGAGTATTTGGATATCCAATGTACTGCTGGCTTCAAGGGTGGCTGAAATGGCATTCAGTCACTGCTTGCTAGTGCTATGCAGAGTAAGTGAAACCTATGATTCAGTGTTCCCACTGGTTGCCTGGCAAAGGCCAGGAGGGTTATGCTTTATTTCTTTCTGTTTTTTTTTTTTTTTTTTTTTTTCCCTGGAAAGGAGAATGGCAGGGACTATGACACCTTCCACTGGTGTGTTGGGAGTGGATCACAACTCTTGATGATACAGAAATGTCTAAAGAGGCTAAAGAATGTGTCCTTCTCAAAGCCGAATGGACAAAACAGATTGCCACGTTTAGGTCAAGAAAGAATTTTTCTTTTCAGTAAGGCAGGCAAGGACTCTTGTTAAGATTATTTTTATATTTCTTCAGATTACTTTGTGCCATGTCTTAATACCTTTTTCTAAAATGGAGATACTAACCAAATAAGCAGTGATGGAAGATGACAAAATTTAGGCACATGTGGATCTATAGTTTTAATGATGTGATAAATTATAAACACTGAGAATATTTGGATGAACGTTTATATCTCAAACATCTGAAAATAACAGGGCTCTTGAGCTCTGAGTTATGTTGCTCTGGGTTCTTGTTTAAGGCTCCTTCGGAACAGTGAAAATGCATCTCATTAGGGGACAGATGGGACTGTGTGCAGCACTTGGTTAAGCAGATTTATTCCCAGGTGAGATTATAATGTGTATCAGTACATTTGAATATGGAGATATGCAAATATATATCTCTATATATACAGTGAATAAATAAATATACTTCACTAAGCAGTGTGATCTTTCTTTACGTTGTTGACGGTTAAATAGCAGTTTTGGAGTTCCTGTTTACAGACTATGTAGTTGCAGTATCACGAACAGCAAGAAGTGCTTGTCTACTGCCTTTGCTCCGACAGTCGCTCTTTATCTCTTCTGATGCTCTGTGGACAAAATAACTTGCATGAAGTCCTACAGAAAACTAGATCCAGCCTATAGAAACTACTGTGAATAATGCAACATTTAGTAGTTTATATGGTCCTGCAGATGTGATAGTTGAGCAAAAGATCTTTGTGACAGAGGAAGCATTATCCTCATTGTAAAAACAAGAAATGGAGATAGAGAGTAAGAACAGCATTTCTGAAGATATTTAATAGTTAAACACAGTAGGGCCTAATTCCTGTGGAATTGAAGGAATTAGTCACCTATAATCTGGATATCGTTACCTGAAAGTCCATGCAAGAAAGCAGTATCGATTGCAGAACTCCTGAGACTGGTCTGTCATCTGATCTCGGATGGTGATTCCTTCCTTTTGATACTTGTGGATTAAAGAGAGATGCTCTCCCTCATTAACTCAGTATTTCTTCCACCCTAGTGTTAATGTGGTATCTAAATCGTCATATTTGGCTCCAAGTATTTCTATAAAGAAAATACTTATCTTGATAAAAAAAAAAGACATAAATAGTTGAAATTCCATGATGTTTCTTACCCAGTTCTGAGTGGGCAGAAGTTCTTACCACAGCAATGGTCTAAAAGACTTGTAGCTCACATCTGAGTCCAGAGGAATTAAAATGGCAAAGTCATTTGAGATCAATTCATAGCAGATGACAAAGAAGAAAGAAATAGTGAAAATAAATTTAGAATTGACATTATGCTTAATGACTGCCTCTTTGAGCTTCTCTTGGAAGCAGCTCATTTTACTGCCAGGGGCTGATCTTTTCCAGAAGTCTGTTATGAAACTCAGCCATATTTTGCAGCTGTTTTCAAGCACTAAAACCACAGGGCCTAAATATAAAGACACACATTGATGTACCTCCTCATAAGTGATAATGGTGAACAAATAATGCTAATGACTCTGCTCCCTTTCTCTCCTTCTCCCAGTAGGTATTTGGATTCACCAAGAAGGTAACACATGGTCTTATTTTTGCTTTACATATACTAGCCTGGAGTATTTTTCCTATTAATGTTTGTTCCAGAGTTGTCAAATCCAGGATAGTAATTATAGGAAGGCTCTATCAAAGCTCCTCTCTATGCTGTGACATTTGCTTATCTCAGTCAACTCTTTATGCTGTCATATCCATGTTACTCTATTCTGGCACATCAATCGAAAATGCCACTTTCACTTGCTTGTACCTGAGCCTGTCAGAATAACAGTCCATATTCTGAGGTGTCCAAGGATCCAAGGATTTCTGGACATTTTAATCCCCGAAGCATAGAAAAGGGGTTTGCAGGAATAGGATGGTCTCAGAGAAGGGCTGAATGCTCATCACTGTGGGTCAGAACAGCCTTGGAAAAAACTGTACCTCCATTGCTTTTCCCAGACCAGTAAGGCCTCTTAGCTTTCTGTAGATAGAAATTTATTAACGTATCTTTTTTACTTCTATTGCAGCACAAAAAGTACGATCCTGGTTTCTTACCCCGCATTAGAATCACCAAGAGGCACCGGCTCTTACTATGGAAAGCGAGTACTCAGACACTTGTTATGTCACTCTTTTTGCCTAGGAATAAATATACTGGGCTTTCCCATAGTATTTTATCTTCATTAAAGAAAAGAGTGATTTAATCAGAGGATTTGAACAAATTGAATCTTAGTCCTATTGGCTAAAGAGAGGGCTTTTTATATACCCTGTTTGGAGACTTGCACGCAGACTGCTTGGTTGACTTTAGTCTTTCTCCCTCCTCTTGTTCATCCTACAGAAAGTGTTTACCCCCAATAACCAGAGTGAGGGCAAGATTTCTCTGGGTGACAGCTTTGCCAATTCACTTAACGCCTGCATTCTGTTCTGTAACGGGTAATCTCTTTGAAGATTGCCACTTTTACGATGTGACCTTTGCATTTTCAGATCGTTTCAATGAAGTGCATTAGCAGATCAAGACAGGTCTAATTGGGGTTCACACTCTTATGACCTGCTTATGAAATTACTCAAGTATGCTGAGACACAAGAACTGAAGGACTGGCCTCGTGTCATCTCAGTTAGCAATAGGGAACAAAACTCAGATTTCCAGGATCATTTCATATAAGCTTTCAAAAATGTAATAGTTTGTATGAAGCTTTTCCAAAGTATATGAATCCAGTCTGCAAAATTCAATTGAAAATCACATCATAACATCTCTCTATACAGTTATTTGTCTCCTTCCAGTCAACCTGGTAATATTATGGAAAAAGCTTTTACAGTTATTTTGGTACCTCTTTTTGGGTCCTGCATCCTCTTGGCTATATGCCTGATAGTGGTCTCAGTGGGAATAAAGTGAGAAAATCAGATGGCTTTTATTTGCAAGAAGGGCTGAGACATTTTTGACAAGTGTCAAAAATACAATAAGGAAATGAATTACAGGAAAATATATGAAACCTGGAAAGATTTGGATTAATTGCCAAGGGACTTTTTGCTATGGTTTGATTTGAATGCTCTAATCTGACTTCTTATGTCAAACCCATAGTTACTTTTTAATACTTTACCCATAACCCTTTTTATGTAGCAGAACCATTAGCTCAGCTGCATGATTACAGTGTCTGAACCATGCTCTGATTTCTCAATCATAAATACAGCTGATGGATTTTGGTTTAAAAGAGGGCATTGTAGAAAATGTCAGAATTGGGAACAGAATGTAGCATTTGCTCCATGAAGTGATTGGTGGAATATTATGCAAAAGTGTTATGGTTTTTTAAGGTGGTCTTTCTTCATTATGACCTTCTGCGTTATTCTGTGCATATGCACAGCAATAGGTACCTCTGAAAGACTATATAAGGTATGGTTTAAAAATTGACTGTGTGAAAGCAATGACAACACATTATTAAATTGAAGCACATTTGCATTCAGCACTCTTCCACCTAAATTTGCTTTCTATACATAAACCTAGACTTCTATCTACTGTGCTCTGTGCAGAATTGTGCTTCTCTTGGTTCCCATATGAACTGAAAATTTTTGAATTCTTTTCAACATAGGGGCACGGTTTGAACAGGAAAGTTCCAGTTGATTAGTATCTTTCTGAAAGTCATATGTGTTGAAACTCCCTAAGGCTGAGAAAGGTACTCAACTTACTCTCCCACCTCTCAGAGGGATACCCTGACTCGAAAAACATTTTCTGTAAAAGAAAACTTATTCTTTTTGTGAACTTGACCCTGACTGTATCTCCAAAATCTCAGCCTTTACAATGTGTAGGTCAATGATTATAATGGATTTGATAAACCCAATTAGTTTCATATGTAAGACTGATTCTGATTTATTGAGGTCTAGAAATACATACAGGGAGTTCTAGGCAGGATTTCGGGGGGCAATATCACAGAATCACAGAATGGTTGAGGTTGGAAGGGACCTCTGGAGATCATCTAGTCTAACCCCCCTGCTCAAGCAGGGTCCTCTAGAGCATGTTGCCAGGGACCCACATGGCTTTTGAGTCCGTCCGAAGATGGAGACTCCACAACCTCTCCGGGCAACCTGCTCCAGTGCTCAGTCACCCTCACAGGAAGGCAGTTTCTCCTCATGTTCAGACAGAACTTCCTTCCTGTGTTTCAATTTGTGCCCCTAAACTCCCCTCCTATCACTGAGCACCACTGAGAAGAGTCTGGCCCCATCCTCTTGACACCCTCCCAAATAACCATGTGTCTGAAGAATTTTAGCATCTTTAATGATGTTCTTAAGGTTAAGTGCAGGACTTCTGCCTAGTGCCCATTTTTAGTATCCAAATCCTTTTATGGCTCCGGGCATTCCTGACTTACAATTTTCTTCCCTTCTGTTTTCTCCCTCCTTCCCCTGATCCCGTTGGACTATAGTACAATTAGTTTTTTTCTTGCCTACTAGGTGACCTGAAATCTTTTATTTTATTTTGTTTTTCTTTTATCTAGTTATCCCTATTGAAGTTCCTGATACAGTTTCCCGAATATTTTTTGTAAATCATTTATTTTTTTGTTCTGTAAATTACAGGGAACTTTGTTTTCCCTGGCATAACCTGACATGCTGTCTATTTATGTTCTGTAAGATGAGAGGACCTATAGTTTTGATAGTATCAAGCCTGAGAGTCACAAAAAGGAGATCCCTTTCTCATATTGTCAGGACGCCTTCACATAGCCTATAGGAAGAGGGAAGTCATGTGCATAAGAGAGAAGGGAATTCTTTTGTTTTTTATTCCTCATTTTCTTTCTTGTGACTTAGCATTATGTGAGAAAATAACACAGAACAAGTTTTGCAACCTATATTTCTTTCCACTCGGGTAGGCTTTATTTTAATTCTAAAGCTAGATTGTTCAAAATGCCAGTGTCTGTTGGCTGTTAAATAAGACTCACATCTATACCCATTTTAATTTTAAAAAGGGGAAACAAAAAATGTCCCTATTCATTGTTTACCACAACTCAAAATATTCTGGTTGGGGGAAGGTGAGGCAAAGACTCATTACGGTGCCCGAGAGACAGAATAGCTGTCTTTCTGAGAGCAACCAGCGAATCCATTTTTGTCTGGAAGCACAGCATGCCAGAATTAGATCAATGGAATGAAATGTGGCATTGCCATTTAATCAAGAAAGTAACACTCATCCTTAACCCATAGCTATCTGTATGCCTTTTTATCCCAGTGCTTGTGAAGAAAACAGAGATTATACAACAGTCATTGAAATTGTCTTCATCCAAATTCTACAGACTTCGTAACGAGAATTTAAATATGTCATCTAGGCTGGTGCTTAAATACTTTGTACGTTGCTGTAATCTGTAGGATATTCTGGCTTGCATTCATCTCCAGGTTGTAGTCACCTAAATGTCAGTATCTACATAGAAGTTAGATGTCTAAATTCCTGTTATTGTCGGTGAGATTAGGGAATAAAATTCATGAAGTTTCAAGAGCTGTTTAGCTTACCATAAATATGCACACTTTGTCAGCTGAATAGATCCTTAGACTCCAGACTTGCTGAATGCCTGCCCACTCTCCACTGACTGTAATGAGACATTAGACACTCAGCCCATTAGTACCTTTTATGTCTTGTGTCTAATTTGGAGTAAAATCCCACCTTTTGGCTCAGCTCACTTGCCTACTCACAGCTTTCCAGCGCCATTCGAGATATCCTGCATTATCTGAGACACCTGCACAGGACTGTCAGATGTGACGCAGGACCCACAGGAGCCCTGTGCCCTTCTGTAGCTAGAGGGCAGGTGGTTTCTGAAAGGCACTCAGGGATCTCTCTAGCTGCACTAGACATCTACATTTGAGCAACTGCATCATACTCTTTAGATCTGTATTTGTATAAAAAGTAACATAACTATTTTTCTTAGCCTTTTTTAACCTCAAAATATGATAATTTTTTCTTTATAAAGCAAATACAAATCTGTTGTATCTTTATAAACTGATATATCATCACTTATTAAGTACTGCTTAGAAAATGGTAAAAGAAAGAAGAAAATTACAAGCTGAAAAAATGAAAATGGGAATGAAAAGAGAAGCTGTCTGATAACACAAGCAAAGAAAGAGGAAAAATAATCTCCAAGAGAGTCACCCCTCTCTGTTGCTTTATTGTTATTTTTAAAAGGATTAACTGAAGGGTATCACAGATTCTCAGAATTCCCCAAATTTCTCAGCACTTTTAACAGCTAAAAGATGAGGCAAGCAGAAACCATATCTGAATGCTGCGGGAGTAAGACTGTTTCCTCACACTTGTCTGATAAGCAGATTGCAAGGAGATGTATCATCGAAAGGGTTAAACTGGTTACCAAGTACAAGCCTGGTACAAGACCTTTCCTCACACTTTGTTCTCTGAAATAATCCTATTAAAAAAGGAAAATTTACTACATACATTATCTTCCCAGATTTTATCAATATTGAAACCTTTTAAACTTAATATGTGATGAAATAAACCCTACTCACCAATGCAGGTAAAATATAATAGACATCAAAGCAGCTAAAAGGCCTCCTAAATCAATGTAGCAGTTCTGCAGCAATTTCCAGAACATAAGATGAAAATTCTCCTAATATTTGATAAATGAAGGAAAATGTATAGAAGCAGATTTATAGGACACCACATTTATGCTCTTCAAAGACCTTCATTTTATCGTTAACACCACAGTGATAAAAAGCACTTTCATCATTTATCAACCACATTGTGTCTGTCCTACAACTGTAGGACATCATCTGCATCTCCTAAGCAGATGGAGTAGTCCTGGATCCAAATTCCCAAAACTTTGAGAATACACTTAGTTTCACCTTCTTGCCCTAGGCCAATCCATTTAACAATCTGACATAACCAAGTGAGCCAAGTCTTCAAACTGAATGTTAGGAATTGAAATTGAAATTGACCTTTATTCTCTCTCCTCCTTATGCTAACAAAGTCTAGCATATAACATCTAGAAGAATATAAAGTCAGAGTATTTATTCTTTCAAGGACATTCATTTCTGATTACCTTCCATCATTACATATACAATAACCCAGAGCTGGTAAATAATCAAGTTCACATTTATTTCAGGATTAATCTTTTCCTTATTTCCATGGCTTATAATGTGCTAATTACTGACATTTAGTAGATACACACACGCGTTTGTCTGGAGTTGCACATGAATGTTGCCAGCCATGAGCCATTCTTCCAACCACGTTAATATCTGTATTACTTCAGAGTCTAGAAGACCTAACCACTGTCAAGCATGCATTACGTGCTGTAACATGACGAACAAGAGGATACTTTCCAAATACGGGAGATTGAATTAAAACAGTACCTCAAAAGATGGATGTCCAGTTTTTCTTGCTTATAAATAGGTTTGCTTCTTTAAATGCTTAGATTCTCACAGGTGCTCCTCAGCAGCTGCCTACTGGCATATCATTATCCTCAATGTGCCCATTTACCAAGCTGTCTTGGTGTTGATATTACTTAAAACTAAAAAAAAAAAAAAAAAAAAAAAAAGCGAAGCCCTATATCCATTTAAGGTTCCAGATACTCCCAAACATCTAAAATTCTCAAATCAGACAGCAAAAAAGCCTTTCTTACCAGACAAGTTGAGTCCTGGAGGCATGTTCTGTGCTGAAGGGCCAGAGACAAGGAAAATCACAAACTCAAATTGAAATGCAAGTAGTACAGGAAATTTTTTACAGATATTCCCAGCTATTCGGAGCAGTTAGCTAGGATGTAGGCAACCCATGCTCAGCTTCTTGCTGTGCTTGCCTCATAGCAGTGATTTTAGCTCAGATCTTTCACATCTCAAATAGGCACCTTAGTGATCAGACGGCTGGCTATTCTATAGTATTAATTATTCAGTCTCTTATCCGAAAGCTGCTCCAATTTAGAGATAAATACTTGCATATTCATTAGAGTACAGGCTTGAACAGAGGTTTAACTCCTTCCAGGTGAGGTCCCTAAGCACCACTCTTAAAAATCAATTTTTTTCTCTAAGCCCATGATTGCTTACTTAGTTTTCTAAACTGAATGTTTCCAAAAGAAGAGACTGAGCATGGGCGTTCTCAATTGGACACCAAGACGTGAGAGGCAAGATAGCTTATTCTGAATGTAACTGCGTTTTGATGCCTTCTGTGAGTTGTATATAACATTCATTTACTGCCGACATGTAATGTTCTAACTACAAGAATACGCTGGTCACTGTTCCCCACTTCTTTATTAAAAATGTCTACACAAGCAAATGGGGTATTAAGGTGCAAAAAGCAGGGCAAAGTGAATGAAAATGAAATGAACAACCATGGTAAAAGGGAAGGGCGGAACCTGTCTACCTTTCTCATCAAGCTTCGATGAGAGTCTGTTCAGATGGAACCCTTTTTGAACAAAGAAACAGCAGCCATCCAAAGCATACCACAGCCTCCAGTCCCAGCTCTGGGAAGGTTAAACAACAGGTGACCTTGGAAATGTGACTGAATAACAAGGACATCTGTTTTAGTTCTTAGGCATTCTCTCTTTGCTCTTTTTTTCGTCTTTCAGCTACCAAGATGACCTGTTCAGCTGATTTTTGGGGATTGCTTCCTTCGGTACCAAACTGTTCACCTTCTTTCTATAGGAAACCTTGGAATCTAACACACTTGAGAAGTTCAGTGGACTGCAGAATATCTAAAGGTGAACTACTGTGCTAGGTAAAGATATTTTTCGCACAGTAAATCAGGCGTTGATCCAGGAACCAAAAGCCGCTCTCCTGATTCCTGCAGTGGTCTCCTGTTCACTAGATCATCATGCATCTCCTGTTGATTACTTTTTTCTCTTCTCCCAAATGGACAGAGAACTGATGAGATAGAGAAGAGTGATTGTTCTTCCTGTAATCTATGCTAAACATTATCGATGTTAAACATTACACTTGAAATGACTGATTAATAAAATGTACATTAACAATACAGATGAGTTTTCATCTTGTGACTGGAAAAACAATATGATACTAAAATTCCTGGAGACTTGCAGGTCCTTCTGATGGACGGATGTCACAGAATCACAGAATCGTTTAGGTTGGAAGGGACCTCTGGAGATCATCTAGTCCAACCTGCCTGCTCAAGCTGGGTCACCTAGAGCATATTTCCCAGGATCACATCCAGACGGGTTTTGAATATCTCCAGCGAAGGAGACTCCACTGCCTCTCTGGGCAACCTGTTCCAATGCTCTGTCACCCTCACAGTCAAGAAGTTTTTCCTCATGTTCAGATGGAACTTCCTGTGGTTCAGTTTCTGCCCATTGCCTCTTATCCTGTTGCTGGGCACCACGGAGAAGAGGCTGGCCTCATCCTCTTGACACTCCCCCTTCAGATACTTGTACACGTTGATGAGATCCCCTCTCAATCTTCTCTTCTCCAGGCTGAACAGGCCCAGCTCCTACAGCCTTTCTTCAGAGGAGAGATGCTCCAGTCCCCTCATCATCTTTGTAGCCCTCTGCTGGACTCTCTCCAGGAGTGCCATGTCTCTCTTGTACTGGGGAGCCCAGAACTGGACACAGTACTCCAGGAGAGGCCTCCCCAGGGCTGAGGAGAGGGGCAGGATCACCTCCCTCGACCTGCTGGCAACACTCTGACTAATGCACCCCAGGATCCCATTGGCCTTCTTGGCCACAAGGGCACACTGCTGCCTCATGCTTAACTTGTTGTCCACCAGCACTCCCAGGTCCTTCTCTGCAGAGCTACTTTCCAGCAGGTCAACCCTCAGCCTGTACCGGTGCATGGGATTATTCCTGCCTAGGTGCAGGACCTTGCACTTGCCTTTGTGGAACTTCAGGAGGTTCCTCTCCGCCCACCTCTCCAGCCTCTCCAGGTCCCTCTGAATGGCAGCACAGTCTTCTGGTGTGTTAGCCTCTCCCCCCCGTTTAGTACCATCAGCAAACTTGCTGAGGGTGCACTCTGTCCCTTCCTCCAGGTCATTGACGAATACGTTGAACAAGACTGGGCCCAGGACTGACCCCTGGGGGACACCGCTAGCCACAGGCCTCCAACTTGACTCTGCACCACTGACCACAACCCTCTGAGCTCGGCCATCCATCCAGTTCTCAATCCACCTCACTGTCCACTCATCTAGCCCACACTTCCTGAGCTTCCCTAGGAGGATGGGATGGGAGACAGTGTCCAAAGCCTTGCTGAAGTCCAGGTAGACAACATCCACTGCTCTGCCCTCATCCACCCAGCCAGTCATTCCGTCATAGAAGGCTATCAGCTTGGTCAAGCATGATTTCCCTTTGGTGAATCCATGCTGACTACTCCTGATCACCTTCTTGTCCTCCAGATGCTTAGTGATGACCTTCAGGAGGAGCTGTTCCATCACCTTTCCAGGGATGGAGGGTCCCTTGCTCGTTTCATTTTTCTTCTAGCTTTTCTTCTTTAGGGATTATTTTCACCTTTTCCAAGGAACTGATTTTCTATTGATTTATCTCTATTTTAGGGTCTCCTATCTCTCTCACTTCTTCTGTTTCTGCTTTCAGAACTTCTTTCTTTCTTTCCTTCAGGGGCCTATTTTCCTTTATTCCATGTCTCGTTTTCTGTGTCTAACACATCTTCTCCTCCCTCTCCACCAGCCCTAAATGAGCAGCGTGATAGATGGAACATTACTGGGGAAAAAAGTTTCAGTTCTCCCAGTGAGTGGAAAGGCGACCTGCAAATATCTGAACAAAAAAGGGAAGGATATTCATTTTTTGTGTTGAATATTCAACACAGCAAGAGGTGCAGCCCATTTAGAGCCTGCACAGAAGAGTGCTTAAACATTATCTACCCCATAGCCAGTCCTACTAAATTTGTGCTCAGTTTATGTCTGTGTCTGTGTCTATATATGCATATGTACATCATGATCTCTGCCTTATACAAAACTAGTGGAAGTTTTTCCATTGTTTTCAAAAGGTTTGTGATCCTCAAACTAATTTGCCTTCCTTGCTGCGAATTCAGTTACACAGTCCTCAGAAAGAAGGAATCAAGGCATCTGATCCCTTCACATTTCCAGTCTCCTAAAAACATCTACAGCAGTGTATTTGATATTTATATTTTAAAACTTCAAAGTCTGCTTTTGGAAAATGTTATTGAGTTTTTTAACCTTCTTCTTCACTGTAGAGCAAAATAAAACATTAAACCTGAATCAATACATTTTTGTCCCTAGAGAGGAAAAAAAAAATCTGTTTTCCTAACCAGATTTGCTTTTAGAAGCTGGAAGTTTGGAGAACCTGTGGGTTCTCCAGAAACCTTCCTTTCTTAATAGTATGTATATGTCATTATTAGTTTTGCACACTATATTTTACACAAGGAGGATTTGGGTATGACATCTTCATAACTTTGAAACTAGGATTTACCAGTTCAGGCTGTAGATTCAACAGCACGGGCCTTGAAAACTCTTGGATTCATGCTAAAGAGAAAAGACATCAGACTGTTGACTATGGAGCCGGGAGGACAAGAGATGCTTTTCCCATACTTGTGAGTTTCTTGCTTCACAGCAAGGAGATTGGAAACCTCAATGCAGAGCTTATTGTTTCAGAGCTGACCTTGAACTGCTTATCCTGAGTATCAAGATCCTGATTCTGGAAAACTCGACATGATAAGATTTTGCCAGACTGGAGCCATGTGAGGGCTGCCCCTGTGGTGGAGCTACTCTGGAGCAGCTACAGGTCACCCATATGATCTTCTGGGATACCTGGAAGTGCCTTCTAACAAAAACCTATCCATGCGTTTTTTATTTCTTTCATTGAAAAAGTATTTCACTGGAAAATTTCAACTACCTCTGATAGAAACTGCAAATTCATTTCACATATGCTACCTCAGCGTCACCAACTAGCTCCAACAAGTAACAATTTATACTATGAAGCAATCTGAGAACATTCCCCAGCAGTTAAAACATGGAAGGCATGAATATGCATGAACCATTTGCAGGTTGTTATGTTGCACATTTTCATTCTGAAACAATTATAAAAATTATTATTAGAGAGATGTTAAATGTGTCAGAGAAGCGTTTAGCACATTCATTTTCGCAGGGCTGTGGATTTTTTTTCTGCTTTTTTGTCTATGATGTTTTAAAGAAGAAAATGGTATTGAGCAAAAAATTTATCAGTAGTAGTAAATTGATTTCCTAGGGCTGACGCAATTTAGATTCCATCTAGCTTTTTCCAGTTAAAGTCCTACTCAAGAAATCAATGTCTTTGTTTTCAGACGGGATCTCCAAAGGTTTGAACATTTCCTGTTCTGTCCTTTATTGCATGCACTAGGGGTGAAGCATACCCATTGAACTAGAGGCACAGAAATCTTAATGTAGTAAAGCCCCGTTGGTTTTTGTGTCCTGCGGGACTGAGTATGGTAGAATGGCCATGGAGCAGTGGAGAGACTCTCTGAAAATAGTTGTGAACTCTAGCCCAAAACATAGCGCTCTGAGCTGCCCAATCCACACGGATGTTAGCATCAGTTTAGAAGGGAGGAGCAGTAGCT